>NW_015090851.1:2361523-2421985 GCF_001431845.1 Calidris pugnax | reverse complement strand
CGCACCGCGGCACCGGGAGCGGCGGCGGCGGCGGTTGTGGGGGGGGCAGAGCCCCCGGACGGACCCTACAGGAACCGGCCGTCGGCGGGATCCCGCAAGAGCTGGCGCCTCCCCAGCGCCGCCCCGTCGGTGTCCCGGTGTCCCTCCTTCACGGCGGCTTCGGGGCACCGCCCGCCCCCCGGGGGATCCGTCGCCCAGTGCCCATCGCCCGCCGTGTCCAGGCTGAAGGCGAGCGCGTCGCTGTCCCAGCCCAGACTCCCCCCAGCCCAGCCGGGTGCCCCCCGAGAAACGGCCTCCTCTGGGAGCCCCACCTTTCGGCAACCGGTGCCGTTAAATCCCCCGCGTGTGGGTGAGCCCTGCCCCGGGGGCTCTGCTCCGGCACACGGTGGGGGCTTCACCCCGGTGAGCTTCCCCGGGGACAGTCCCTGCCCCCTGCAGAGAACGGCCCTGCCCCAATTCCCCCCCAAGCGTGGAAATGGGGCACAGCCAGGGCAGGCGCCCGGCCCCACGCGGGTCCCCACGGAGGGCACGGTGACCTGGCACGTGGCCGTGGGGGCAGGAGCTCCCCGGGAGGACACAGCCACCTACTGCCCCATCCATCTCTATGCCTTGATGCCCCACCCCAGGAGAACAATCCTTCGGGTCACCACCCCAAGCAGCCCAAGACCCCTGTTCCCCATCCCAGACCCAAGCCCCTCCTGCTGTCATAGAATCATAGAATTGTTTTGGCTGGAAGAGACCTTTAAGATCTTCAAGTCCAACCATTAACCTGGCACTGCCAAGATACCACTAGACCATGTCCCTCAGCACCACATCTATATGTCTTTTAAATACCTCCAGGGATGATGATTCCACCACTTCCCTGGGTGGCCTGGTCCAGTGCTGGACAACCCTTTCAGTGAAGAAATGTTTCCTAATATCCAATCTAAACCTGCCCTGGTGCGACTTGAGGCTGTTTCCTCGTGTCCTGGTGCCTGTTACCTGGGAGAAGAGAGGTGGGTGGCAGCCCTGCAGCACATCTCGCCCCCTCCCTCTTCCACAGCCAGGGCCTTCTCCAAGCAGCCCTAAGGGCAAGGGGAATTTTCCACCTGGCAAAACCAGCACCGAGAGCCCAGCACGGGGCTGAGAGCAGCGAGCGAGGGGTGCTTGGGTTATGGCTCCCCAGCAGGGCTGGTACACATGCTCCTGCAGCCAGCCCCACCGCAGAGATGCCCCTCTCTGGGTCTTGCCCTTCCCTGCACCCTGCTGGAATGCAGGGATGGAGGGATGCAGAGGTGGAACTGGTCCACAGACCCCTCCATCCCAGCGACGGGGGAGCTTAATTCATCCGGAAACCACCAACAATGAAATCCAGCTGGCAGTTACACAATAAAAGCCAGGCTTGCAGCTGCCATGACCCCCTGCCTGCTCCCAGCACAGCCCCCCCAGTTTTCCCAGTGCTGCCATTGAAGTATTTCTGGCAGAACCTGGTTACAGGGGTGAGGACGAAGGATGGACCAGGAGCAAGCGGTTGCCTAGGCACCCCCGCTGCCGGCAGCCTACCGGGGACCGGCTGAAGCCAGCTCATTAGGGCTGGAAAGGCAACGAGGTGCTTTGAGTGGAGACTGTGAGATGCAAGAGCATGATGGTAGGCAAGGGGCAGGCAGCTGGGGAGCAGCACTGCAGGAGGGCAAACCTTCCCCCCTGGGGGGTTCTTACTCTTGGTGTTACTGCACCATGAGGGCTCTCATGGGGCTGGGATCCGCCACCTGCCCGTGCCCTGCCCATCCTGGTTGGGGCTGCAGTGTTTGCCCTGCCTCGGGCTCCACTTGCAGCCACATCCCCGACTCCAGGTGAACCCCAGTTGCTCCCTGGCATGGCCTCAGCTCCTCTTTGCCCTGGGATCATGGCGCTTCATTTCCATGAACAGGGCAGCACGGGCTGTGCAGGGAGGTGAGGGCAGCCAAGGGGGATGGAGGGACCCACCTCCCACACGTGTGGTGGTGGCATCCCGTCTTTTCCCTCTGCTTGGCACAGCAGAGGGGTGGCTGGGAACAGGCTGTGATCTCCTCTGCAAGGGCTCCTGCAAACCCTCCTGCTCCTGGGTACGATGCACGGGGGGGCAAAGAGCCTCTGAGGGCACTGGGAACCCAGGATGGATTCCTGCAGCTGAGGAATCAGCTCCAAACTGCAAGCACCGGGTGATTTACCTTGGGCAGGGAGGGGCAACGAGCAAGGATCCTGCGTCATTTGTGGGTGACTTTTAAAGCTGAACTTGAGACCTCAGATAATAAGGTTTGCACCCCTTGCCCTCAGAGCCGTGGGGACCGGGATCACCATAAGCACTTGAAGGGCTCGGGGTGTGCGGGGCAGCCTCTGCCGAAGCACCGGTGGCGGCGGGGAAGGAAGGGTTGCACAACAGCACTCATATGATTGAAACACAAACTTTGCCAGCTCCACGTACACTTATATAATTCTGCACCGCCTGGTCGTCAACACGTTGCAAAACAGCAGCAGGATCAATCACTCTACTTTTAGGTATACAAATATTATTGTCCTCTCGCCAGCCTTCTCTGGGCAAAAAGTCACACGGGGCGGGAGGTGCTGTGGGGACCCCGGGCCCACAGCTCTGGGGACAATGCTGCCAGCACATCCTGCAAGGACTGGGGGTGCCCGTGAGGCAGGACGGGGAGGCACTGGGACATCTCTTGGCCATGCCTGCATCTCCAGATATCCTGGCAGCCCTCCCTCCTGGAAAACCTCATTGAAAGGCTGTAGTTGGGCACCCCCCGCCCAAACCGGATGCCCTGAGGTGTCCTGCCAGCATTGGCCTTGGCCACCCTGCTGAGCAGAGCAGGGCCACCCAGGAGGGTATGGTGTCCAGGCAGGAGGGGCAGCCTGTGCCTCCTGGAAGGAGGTTTGCAGGCAGGAGAGCTGCCAGGGTTGCCAAGGACCGGCGGCATCTCCACAGAGGAGCAGGAGGGCAAGCTGTGTGAGGCACGGGGCTTTGCTCTGCCCGCTGGCCCACGGCAGGGCCAGCATGGACGTGTCAGCTGGGCACTGCACGGGCTCAGGCGGCTGTGCCATGGCAGCTGGCACGCAGGACTCATGCATGTCCCTGGTCCAGAGAGAGACATGGAGCCAGGCTCACATTTGGGAGGCAGGGAAGGGTTTGGGCAGCTCTGTGCCATGTGGACACCCCTGAGTGAGCCAGAGCAGCTGGTGGCCAGGAGAGCAGCCCCTGGTCCTGCACAGTGTGTGTCAGCACCGCTCACAGGGGATCTCAGAGCAGAGGGGATCTCACCCCTACAGCTACATCTGATCCCGTACAGGAGAAGCCCCCAAACCAGCAGTGGGGAAGGGTGCTCTGCCAGGCAGGAGCAAACCCTGCCCCTGCCTCTTGCCGGGGACATGGTGCTCGATGCTGAGCCCAGAAACACCAGCCAGGGGCTGCTCTGCCGGTGGCTGCTTCCCACAGAGCCCAAAGCCTGCAGGAGCCCCAAGCCATGGGGGTGGTGGGGGGCTCGGGGACCCGCTCCGGCTGCCCGTGGGGCGGGGGTGTCCGCGGGGCTCCTTGCGCAACCCGTCCTGCACAAAGCCCACGGCGGGGCTGGCGGGGGCCCAGGCCCCTCCTGCGGCCGGGAGGAAGGAGCGTGCGGCCGCTGCCAACAGCTGCGCTTCCTGGAAACGGAGAAGACAGAAGGTCGGGAGGGTTGAGGGCCGGCGCTGGGGGGGTCCGGGGGGATGCTGCGGGAAGGACCGAGGCGCTGCGGGTTGCGAGGCGAGCGGCAGGCAGCCCAGCCCACCCTGCAGCTCCGCGTGGGGAAAACAACCTCTCTGGCTTGGCACAGCGGCGCCCTGTTCTTGGTTTGGCTCTCTGCTCCCATCCTCACCCCATGAGCCCTTTGCCAGCCTGCACGGCCCCTTCCCGGCTCTCCCCCACTGGGAACAGCCTTTCCAGGGGAATACCACGTTTTCTCCATCAGCTCAGCAGCCGGGCTCCTTCCCCCACCCCGTCTGGGGTGTAAAACAGCAGGCGTTTGCCCGGGGAGAGCCGTGGGGCAAGGAGCTGGGCAGGGGCAGGCAGGGAGCACCGCAGGGAGTGTGTGGCACCGTGCCCCGGGCTGCCCACACCACCCGTCCCCTGCAGGGTGCTGCTGATGGAGCAACTGACTTCACTAGTTAGAGGGAATAGTGAAATGGTTATTAAGGTGAAGCAGGGATTGAACAAAATCAGTAGGAAGTGCGATAAACCCAGTAGTGATTGGGATGGTGTTTTAGAAGATTCAATGTCAAGGTACACTCTGTTATGTACTGCACAGAGGACAGGGTCAAGCAAGCCGTCAGGGAGACCCTCCCATCGAGTCACAAGGTTCAGAAAGGACCCCCTTCTTTCTAAACTCCTTCTCAGAGAGGAGTCTGGGTGCAGCTGGATCCAATCCTAGTCCTAGACTTGGTCAACGGTTTATGTCTGAAGGATTATATATGCGTAATCAATCCTCTATAGGACTTAGTTAGGATTTCAAAACTTAGCATGCTATTAGTCACTTACCGAGAATCTGTCACTGCAAGGAATCTCTCAACCTTGAGGAGTAGAACCTGAAGCAAGCATCCTCACAAAAGGGGAGATCCTGGTGTGCAGCCGCTGCCGTACAGGAGAGCTCAAAGGGCTCTGGGGCTGTCAACTATTTCTACAGTAAGATAATTGACCCATAGCAATATTTTCATGGGAACAAAATCTCTAGGTCCCCACTCCAGACAGGGTTTGGGGTATGTTGCCAGCCATACCCCAAAGTCCAGTGTAAGTTATTGCAACTGATGTTGTGGTGGGCAGGCGAGGGGGTGGTGGGACCAGGATCCCCACTGAAGGAGCGGGGTGCTCGGCGTGGCAGGGGCTGGCTCCAGGCACCCCTGGGGTTTGCTCTGCCCTCACGCAGACGGCCAAGTGGCAGGCTTGGGAGAGAAGGCCGGGTGAGAGGGGGCTGTGGGAGGCCCCTCAGCCAACCCTCATTTCCATACAATTCAGGGAAGGTGGCTTCACCCCCTGGCAGCTCCCAGCCGGGGACACGAGCCATTCCCAGTCCCCTCTGCCCTGCCCTGGGTGGCTCCAGGCTGGGGCACTGCTGCAGCTGGCCAAGTGGCAGCGCGGGTCCCTCAGTGCCCTGTGCCAAGGACAGACCCATGTGTGGGATGGGTGGACACCCACACCCAGCCCCACTATGGCATCGCCATAGAAATGGCTTAAAACCAGTTTTATTAGTGTGCAGTTACAGAAACATGACCCCACCACCATTAGAAATGGCAAAGTCACAGCTGCTCGGCCACACACAGCACCCGCTGTCCCCGGGGCAGTGGGTGTCACAGAGCCATGAGGGCACAGGATCCCTCTGCCCCATGCACAAGGAGCCACCATGTCCCCAGCAAGGCTTGGGACAGCAGGACATGCCCCATGCCTTGCTGGGGGCTGAGCACTTTGCAGCCCCAGGCCCATGGGGTGAGCAGGGCACACCACTGTCCCTTGAGGAGGGGTCACAGTGACACTGGGCAGCTGCCCTGAGGGGATGCTGCTGCCCGGCCACGAGGAAATATTTCGCTCTTGCTCCATAAAAGCCATTTGTGTGTCCCTCCCTGCTGGCAGGGACCCAGCTCGGGGGGAAGAAGTCCAGCAGCTACTCAAGAGGCAGCGGCACAGGATGGGGACAGCGTGGGGACAGAGGCGTCCTCTCCTCCAGAGGGGCCAGGGTCTGTCCCTCACCTCTTCTTGCTTCTGCCCTGCCCAGCTCTGATGCCAGGGAGGCCACCTTCCAAAACACCCTGGCGGGGTGTCAGAGCAGTCCCCCTGCTCTGTCCCCTGCCCCGGTCCCCAGTGACCATCCGAGCGGAGCTCAATTCACCGGAGGAGCCGTCTCCGGCTGCAGGAATGTGTTTCATCTCTGGCCAGCTGACCCCTGGCGATTCCCGGCAGCCACCCCAGTTTGAGGCCAAGAAGTGACCTATTTACACCAGGCGAGCTCCCCACAAGCCCACAGCATCGCACCAGGGAGGCCATGGGGAAGGAGGGCTGGACCAGGCACTGCCACTCACCCAGACCCCGCAAAGCCCCGTGCAGGGTCAGGCCTGGCCCGTTGCAGCCACCCTGGGCGATGGCCTTGCTGGCAGGAAAAGGTGGGTCCTCTCCGAGCATCAGGAAGCAGCCAGGGAGGAGACCAGACACAGGGGAGCCGTGAGGAACGGGGACGTGCGCTCAGCATCGTCCTCCACGGGGCAGAGGCTGCAGCGACAGCCCCATCTCCCCATCCCTCCCACCCAGCTGTAGGGCTGCCCCATGGAGGTCCCTCTGCCAGGGCTCAGTGCTGCCCAGGACAGACCAGGGAGCCATCCTGGGTGTCCCCAGTGCTCCTGCCAGCACAGCATTTAGTGCCCAGGAAGGACCAGAGCTGCGGGGAGCCGTGCTCAGAGAAGGGGCAGGGCTGGCAGGATTTGTCCCTGGAGGGGGAAGCGCCTTCTGCAGAGGCAGAAGCACCAGTTCCCATGGCACACACATCCCAGGGAATGCTGGAGGTTCTCACTCAAAGGGGCACGGAGACCAGGCTGCTTCCTCACCCTCCTGCTGGCAGCCCTGGGCAGGAGGGACATCTCCAGAGCATCCGCCTCCAAGGCCAGCTTGGCAGCCATGGAGGAAAAACAGAGGAACAGAAAATCCCTCAAGCCTCTTTCCCGTTACTCCATTGCTCCGACCTTGGCCGTGTCCCGACAGGCCCCCCCAGCAACCACACATACCCTTCCCCAGCCCCATAACCTGCTCACCCCAGTCCTGTCCTCCGAGGGGTGACGGTGGCCTGGCTGTTTGGGGGGCAGGGGGGTGCGTGGGAGCCCCACTGCCACCCCAGCGTGTCCCAGGCTGGGGGTTACGCAATTGCCTTTCCACAAACACAAGGAACTGCTTGGAGGGATTTGTGGAGAACAGCGCAGAAGGAAAACAAACCTGCTCTTGAACTTTGCAAGACACTGTGTCATTCAGAGGGACTTGCCATGTGGGTCGCCCCCTCTTTAACCCTCAAGGACACACAAACTGGGCCAGGACGCCTGGGGTTTAGATCAACGCGCAGCTGAGGGAGGACTTTCCGCCTGACATTTTGCTTTTAAAGCCACTAATAGGAAAATGTCACCTCTGCCCCCGCTGCCACCACTCCCCCCCAGCACTACTGGAGACCCAGGAAGCTCCCAACCACCTTGTCACCTTGTCATTGCTTTGCAGTGCTGGCAGAGCCCCCGCTAATCCTCAGACATCATTGGCAAAGGGATTTCAGCAGCACAGGCTGGGTTTGTGTTGTCCCCCCCGTACCCTCAGCAGCACCAATTCCACCCGGGGTTTAATTATTACTATTATACACCCACCCCCAGGTGCTCAGGGTCTGGCTGCTGCCACAGCAGAGGGTCCGAGAGTGGGTCCAGAGCCAGGTTTCCCCACTGGCAGCATCGCTGAGATGGCAGCTCCCTGCCTGTCCCCGGGAAACAAAGGAGGAGTTGTTGGGCAGGCAGCTTGCATCAGAGCAAATGCGATTGTTCTCATCGGATTTTATGAATTCCCTCCAGAGCTCCTACGTAACAGGAGTACATTAGAGGGCTTTATCCCTGCTAATTTCAGACTACAAAGTCAAACCGTGTCTCCGATGAATCTGCACGGCCGGGCTTATCCACAGGCAGCCCCGGCACCTGCCAGGAGGCTCGTCATGAGCTCGTTAGCAGAGGGCACCGCATCCTCCGCGGGGGCACCGAAAAGGAAACCTCACGTGTCAGCCACGGCCCCCTCTCCATGTGCCAGGCACGCTGACTCACACCTTGGGCACACGGTGGGGACAGCAGCTGATGGCCACACGCAGCCTTTTGCAAGGGGAAGTGTCAGGAATAAATATCCCCATCCTCTCCCCCCCCCAGCTTTTCAGAGGCAGTGCCAGCAGCAGCTCAGGGCAGCTCACCGCCCTCCACAGCTGCTCCCAGCAACAAGTGGCAGGTTAAGGATGGACAGACCCACCTCACGGGGAAAGCCCCCCTGCCCCCACATGCAGACATAAAATAGTGAGGTGACTGCAAGGTGCTAAAAATACCTGTTGAATGCTGACACCTGTCCCATAGGGTTCAGGCACAAACAGACAAGAAAAAAGCAACACCAGGCCGATGTCGGGAGAGCAAAGGTAAAAATCCTCTTCAAAAAGTACCAAAGAGCACATGACAGCCCTCAGAGAGACTTTGGTCAGGAGGAGTTGATAGCAACAGTTGGGGAACACGAAACTAAAGCTGCAGGGCTACAGCCCATGAGAGAGTGACCTCCCACCACAGCCTTCCTGTCACATCCCACCCCTCCTCGGCACACCTGCAGGGACCCAAAGGATGGGCCAGGGAGAAGATCCTGGCAGTATCCACCTCCCAAAGATCTTCAGTTCTCCAGAAACTTCTCACTTTGACCCTGGGCAACTGTGAGAAGGAAGAACATCCCCACAACTTACCTCAGCACTTCCACACGCAGCTCTCCCTTGCACCATCACGATAACCTACAAGCTTCACAAGGGGAAAAGTCACTTATCTAAAAACAGATAAATCAGTGTACCCCTCTTCCCAGAGCCACCAGTGCTTTGGAGTTTCTAGTTTCTATTTCAAGTTACTCACTGTCCTCTCACTTTCTGACACTTCCTTCCCATCCATTTGTCCCAAGTAAGATTTTAAGCTGCTTAGGATACCTTTCAGGCTCCGCCGCTCTCCCCCGGTTGCTGCCATTGCAGCTAATCCTGCAGGAGTTTCTTACGCACGTTTTGGCTCAGCTCAGCTTAAAAAAAAATATCAATAGCTCTCTAGAAATGGGCTACGCAGCACAAGATCTAGTTTACAAGATCCTGAAGCAGGACCTGAAAAGGTTATTGGGAGACTTTAAAAGACATGTTGGCACTTATCAAAGTCACATCATTCTGGCTGGAAGGGACCTTTGAAGGTCTCTCACCCAACCCTCTGCTGTTTGGTCCTTCTGAACCGTCCTTTCCCCAGCCTAAGCAGGACTCGTTGCCACAGCCTCTCCTCCAGCCCCTGGCCATCTTGGTGGCTCTGTTGGACTTGCTCATCGCTCTCGACAGGAGGCCCAGAACAGACGTGCTGCTCCACACATGGTCTCACGAGGCAGGTTAAGCCTTGCTGTTCATACACTGCTTTTCCATCACACCACCAGAAAGATCTCCATGTTTCACCTCCTCCTCAGTCACCAGCAACAACAGAACCACCACTTACAATGAACAAAAAGAATTTTATTGGAACGTATACACACAGGGATAACAGAGGTATCTGAGTAATCAAATATGGAATGTTTAAGAAAGTTAAAATAAATAAGGATACCAAGTTTTGCCAGTGCTAGGTCCAGCACCAATATAAGTAAATGCCCTCTGAACAAGTCTGACTCTGACGGGGCCATCCCTGCAGAGCCTGTAAAGATTCCTACCACCAGAAAGTGGCCAATAATTTTGGAATACAAAGAGTCACAATAGTGCTTTCTACTGATGCGCATTCACACTGTTTATTCACCACTTTCGTCTCTTATTTCTTTAATAATATCTATTAAATTCTGAAGTCCAAAAACATAACCCGTGTCTTGGCCCTCATGCACCACGCTATCTTCTCCATAGTACTTGCAGGTTGTGTGGGCAAAGTCTATCATACGGACATCAACAGTACTAGCAGTTGGTTTGTAGGCATAAGCTCCTGCTGACTCATCTGAAGATTCCTCTGAAAGGTCCTCTAAGTCCTCTGGGTCTGAGTCGACAGCAACTTCCTGCCTTTCCTTCCCATCATAAATGATCAGCAAGGAGCTCGAATAGAAGCGGTAAGACTCCTGTTTCTCTAGGACAGACTTTAGTTCAGTCAGTTTTTTAATAACAGATTCAAAGAGTTCCCTGCGCAGATATTTGCCGTTATGAAAGAACTGGTAAAGTGCTTCTTTAAATCCTTGGACTGAGAGTTTTCTTCCATGGTACTTATTCATGAACATTAGCTGGCCAGTGCCTGCCTGGTAGACCTGTACATACAAAGACAAGAGAAAAGGAGCAGTTAAAATTGCTGGCAATACTGACTCAAAGCCTTGAAGGGGGGAAAAAAAAGATGTGCTAACGGAAAGCTTTTACAAGATGACATACTGCTCTTAAAATTGCTCCTGCACAGTTACAGAAACTGCTAACAACAACAGATCTGGCTGTATCTATGGAACTGGGATGAACGGAGGAAATGGAAAATTACTTCAGTTTAGATTTGAGCTTTTCCACCGGGAACATAAGAATGAGGAGTTTAAGTAAGATTAGGAAAGATGCAGCCAAGATCTCCAAAGTCAAGCTAAAACTTGTACCACAGCCACTCATTTAGCTCGTTACCTGCCTCTGCTCACAGTCGTACTGATTCCCAAATGCTGAGCTCTAGGTGACAGCAAACACTCCTATACAAAACTAAGCTGGTGCCCCACAATCCTCTGTACTTCAAGAAGTCAGAGGTGCTCCTGCAGGAAGATTCCTTTCTACAGGAAAGCAGACTATGCACCACACAGCTCGATAATGCCTAAACATCTGGGTCAAGCAAGGATTGCAGGTGCCTCCAAAGTTCCTCCTTGTTTCCCAGCACAGGTCTACACTGGAAGGTGAGCAATGAGCAGGCTCTGCCCAAACCCCAGCACACTGCGGTTGGAAACGCAGCTCCCACACTTTCATTTCTGCCTTGTGCTTTTCTCCGAAGTTAAACACTGAGCTGAACACCAAACATGCCAACAGCCATGATGTGGAACAAGTCCTAGCAAACACTGCTGGCATTCCTGGAATCTACCGGATGGGAGGAGAGGCTTCAGAAAAGCCTCAAATACAAACAAGTTGTTTCCCATTTGTCACTCTAGGAATACAGAAACAAGTAAACAAAACACTCAGAGTTGTGTGGACTTTCACCTATCTCCTTATTTGACCATGAGTCTTATCACATTTACCAATCTACTTCTTGTCTGTGCTTTCCAGCAAGTCTACTTTAAGCAGTGAAAACCTGGGTCTTTTCAAATTCGACAAGACAGAACCGATTGCTTCTTAATATTCTGGCAAAGTTTCCACATGCTTTATTCAAAATGCGTGCTCTGGCAGACCCTCTTTTCGATTGTTTCCTACCCTCTCCTGAAATGTTAATTGAATCAGTGATTTTTACTACACAGTTTTTAATTGCTGCTACTGTGCAGGAGTCTGTTTTTGTGCTGAGAGAACACGCTCCCTCACACAGAGCGTGTGCTGCAGGTTGCTCCTGCAGATGCTGCCACCTTCAACTGGGAAGTGGTACTCAAAAGTCTCATTCCTCTTCCCGAAGGAAACAAAGCACAGCATCTCGGGGACTACGTAAGCCCAAAGCCCCACTAACAGAAACAGCTGCAAGTCTGTTGCCTTACACATCATCAGTTTTCCTCTCACCTGCATGCCACAGACTCGGACTCCAATGACAGCCGACGTGCTCTGCTGACACTTGCGAATCTGATTTGCCTTCTTCTCTTCGGACGCATCATCTCCATGTTGTCGGGTTCCCATCTTAAGGTCCAACACACACGGTACCTCGTATCGAGATGTTAGGTTTTCCAGCAAAATGAATTCTGATTGGTTAAGGAACAAACCTCACAACGCGGAATAAAGTTTTTACAACTATTATCACAGATTTTATGGTGCCAGTCTTAAACTTAAGCACACCCAAAACATGCCCAGTATATAACTGCCTATCAAAAATTACACTTACATATATTTGGCATAAAGGATGATGGATATACAGTTCCAGTTTCACTGGTATCTAGAGAAGCCAAGTGAATCTCTACATAAGCGAAAAAGAAAAAGCAACCAGGATAACACAGAAATACAATCTGGCAGCCAACTTGGAATTATGATGTAATTCCTGCCTAGCAGGAGATTATTTTTGTGGGAAATGCAGCTTGTGTGTGCTTCATTTACCATTCAAAAAGAGTGAAGCATTTTCACACCACCGCTGAAACACAGAAGTTAAAAAGCACTTCAGACATCTGCAGTAATACTGTTCCAGAGATATCACACACGTCTACTTAGGTAATTTAATAATTATCTACAGTGAAATGGTGAGGATACCAGCCATTAAATGCTTTCTATCATTTTGAACTAGAGATGTTCTAGTAATCCATTCACCAAAACTCCTCATATGAGGCAACTGTTTACCTAAGTATACAGATACAGCATTTGTGCAGGATTTAACAGTTGCACCAAGCCTGCATACAGCAAGAGCTCTTTTTTCCCCACAGAACACACAGGGTGGAGATGTTTGCCTACAGTTCCAGAGAACAAAAACAACACCTTTCAGCTTTCATGGATTCAGTCACTGCTTCTATTTCTCATGCTCCAATCCGACATGACAGTTTATATTCAGCTTTTATCAAAAAGGCTTCTAAAAAGAGACTACTAAAAGCAGATAACTCCAGGCATTGGAATATCCTCTATATTTAAGGCAACACAAAGAAGTTTCTAAAAAGGGAGAGATGACTCTAGTTTTTAAGGTCACCAATACCAAACAGTAACAAAAAGCAACAGAACTCTCCTCCTTTGAAAGCTTTCATTAGTAAACTGTTTTTGTGGAAGATCCCAAACACAGGATGCTATAAAACCTTTCCACTAACTAATCCGCAATTTGTAGATTTGAATTAAGTTATCTGAATTTCCTAGCCTCCCTACTTTATTATATGCTGGAAAAACCCATAATCTGGGAAGTGCTGGCAATCCCTCCAAAGCCACCAAATAAATCACCGCTTCAGAGAATCTCTCTGGATTGCAGTTAAGCCTGCGCTGTACTTTTATCTGGCACGTTCAAGAAACAGAAAGCAGAGCCCTACACATTCCACTGTTATGAGGTACTTTTAGGAAAGGATACTATATTGATTCCGATGTTTTGCATTTTCCTTCATCCTCTGTAACTGCTGCTGGTGACATTTCATACTCCAAGGATTATGGTGTTTAAACTGTGAGCTGACATTTCCTTTTTTCTCTACAGTATAATACAAGACTTCAGATTTCTTCAGCCACTCAAATTCTTCCTCTAATTTGTGACTAGAAAACAGAACAAAACAGCAAGTTAAAATTCCAGTAGAAAAATAAGTACTTCAAAGGGGTTGTCAGTGGACTTAATTTTACAAACTATTTTGTTCACTCCAATAGCTAGCATAAGCTTTATTTTGTTTTCTGTGCAACTGGACAATTTGCCCATCAGTAGTATTTCAACCTTTTTATAAAGCTACTACCATATTAATATAAATTAGCATATAACCAACTATATTACAAAACATGTAGCAATTCTATTTATATATTATCTGTGTGAATTACTGCCATAGAAGTAACGCAAGAAGCAGCGATATGCTTTAAGATTTATCCTCTGCTCAGGCCACTGTTTTTAGCATAATACATCACAGCTCACAGTGGGCACAATTAATATAAATGAACAAGGGGGAAAATGTCACTAACAGGGATAAAGCAGGATTCCTACAAAAATGTGCCATATATAGTAACACTGAAATGTTTTTGGTTTGGTTTTGTACAACTACTGTACTTTTGCAGGTGGTTGTTTGGGTTTTTTTTTTCCTCTTTTTGCAGACGCTTCAAAAGTAACACTGGAAAATGTTTTTCAATTGACTACAGCACAAAATAATGAAAAGTCTTAACACGCTACTGCACTGAGAACATGTTACTTTTCTACTGAACACTTCTGCACTGAAGAAGGTCAGGAAAAACAAGAGAGGAAAAGAAAATGAAAGTTAAGAGTTCTGGAGAATTCTCTGGAATTCCGAAGATTAAATCTTAAGCTGAAAGCAAAAAATGTTATGCTTCAATGCTCTGCGTTCCAGTTTCCTCTATCAAACGTACCTTTTCATTTTTTCCTCTTTTCTGTGCTGTCGGACCCATTCCTTAGATATCTTCTCATTTTCTAACAACATTGTCTTTTTGTTAGTCCATCGCAACAGCTTATTTTTGGGTTCACAGTCAGAATTATCTAAGTTTTCTAAGTTATCGTGGTCCCCATTTAATGGATACGCTATTAGACATAAGTTCCCATCTTCATCCTCTTCAAAGCTCACAGACACCACACCTGAGGAGAGAAAGGTCATAGACAGTTAAGAATTGCTGAAGTGACAAGGAAGCCTTTTAGAACACATTATTTTATACTTAGAATATAGCAACTTTTTGGTTTTTTTTCTCTTACCCTGGTCCTTAGTTTCTATCTTGCCACAGGCCAAACCTCATCTGCCAACCTAACAAATATCAAAAGACCTAGACAAAAATAACACCTCACAAAAGACAATTTATCAGATTGACAGAACAATGACACAAAAGGTTCTTTTCTCTCTCTGATGCAGTCAAGTAAGAATCAAATAATAACAGGAGACAATTTCAATTAATAAAAGTTTTTATTATTTTAAAAAACCTGACTGGTCTGACCCTAAGCAAAATGTAAAACATTTGTTAACATCTTGCAGTGAAAAGTGACCTGCACAAAAAAAACCCCAAACCACTACACCAAAAGCTTTAAGTTTTGCATGACAGCAAAGCAAAAAGCACTTATCCAAACAACATCTGGTTAATAGATCCCCAGGGGAAAGGAAAGACTTGCAAGTAGAGGAAAACAATAAAAATGTCACATTACAATAGAAACTAGTCCAAAAGCTTCCACTTCGAATTACCACGTTTAATTACACATTTTCTTCTCCTTTTTGGAATATATTTTATTGATACTGATTTATGAAGCAATCTTGTGAAATAAGTAACAAAAAATGCAATACAAAACAAATCTGTTTGTGGTACAGAAACATGGTGAACCCTGAAAGCATATTTTTTTTTCCTTATCCTCCCCTCACAAGTCTCTGGAGCACTGCATTGCATTTTAAGAGTCTTAGTGGAGCACCCTGACAGAGATGCGCTCAGTGCTACATTAGCAAGTTTCAGTGGTTAATGAAGCCGTAACAATTGTCTGAATTGTTTTTTTAATTTTGTTTTTCAGTCCTCTCTCTTTATTCTCATATCAATCAATCTGCACAGTTCTTGCAGCTCATCACTAGGCCAGAGGGGAGAGGTCTCGGCGAGAGATTGGCACTTCTGGGCTGGGCAGGCGGCTCCGAGACCTACAGCAGCTGGGGCAGGGAGCGCAGCAGCTCTCACTGACAGTCCTGCTGCCACAGAGGAAAGGACAACAGGAAAAAAGGGGGGGGAGCCAGCTAGCAAATGGCCCTTGGCTTTATCCTGGAAAAAAATAACAGAGACGGACCAAGTGAGGCCCCTTACCCCTAAATCCCTCCCCACGCTCCCCAAAAAGTCATTCACACTAGTACAATTGTTCTATTACATTTTGAGTAGTATCATTCAAAGATCACATTTTCTTCCAGTCCAACAGAACTTGTAGTTAGAAATGTGAAAAAGTCTCTGTAAGCTTGCAGGGAATATAACTTTGAAACATCTCCTCTGAGGTCTTCCACCAGTTTCACAACAGCTTCGTAACCCTTACAGATGTTAAAATCAACGTGCTTTAAAAAGCAACCCCAATTTAAAAAGTGCTTCAGACATATTATTTATTAATCACCAAGCAGCAGTTGATGGAATAATGAAGAGAAAGAAAAGTGTTTCTGTTAACTAGCACAAGGCTTAGGAGAACTGGAATTTCCACTTATACATAACATCTGACTCAGCCTCATCACAGCTACTTGATCCTTGCCTACCTAAATGCCATGAATTTTCATTTCCTTAATGGCAGAAACAACCCTGCAAATATTCAACAAGACACCTTACTGACACGTATTTATTGTGATCAAAATGAGAGTCAGAGGAGAAATCCAAAAACAGAAGAGACCACAACTAAGCTCACACAAAACACTGTCAACCAATCTTACCAAAACCCTATAAACAAACATTAAACAAGTGCCAAAAAAATTTACCTAGAAATCCACAAAAAAAGCAGCAGAAAATTACTGAAAACATTCACAAGCTGTTAGCTACTTACCTGTGCCTAAAGGAGATATATGGGCTATCACCAGCAGAGCTGCTCTACTCTAATGCTGTTAGTCAGCCCAAACACCAACTTGGCAAGCATTTCCACCCTGCATCTCCACAGCCTGCCTCAGACAACATCAAAATACATGAAAAGAAAACCCTAAAATCTCTTCCACACAGAAGAGATTTCAGAGGTAACAGAGAGCACAGCACACTCATATTTACAGAAAGAAAAGGCCCAACGGCATCCTAAGGTTTCCAACTTACCCTCATATTGCGGAGTGAATTTACGCATTTCTGTTGGGAGAGTCTCATAGAACTGGTGTTCCCTCTGAATAAGGGGTTTACAGATGGTCTTGTCATTAAACCGGAGGACACAGGAGTGTCCTCCAACTTGGTGGACAAAAGGCTCGAGCAGGACTCCCTTGGAATAGTGCTCCACTTCCATAGCTCCAAATGCTGGGCTCATCCTTGTAGCACATTAGACAGAAGAAGGCGACAGTAGTGAAGGCAGTTCAGAGCCAGAAGCCTCCGAGACCAGAAGGTGTTTATTCCGATTCAAAAGTCTGTTAAAACAAACACAAGAGAGCGCCGGGCCGTCAGTCTCCCCGCACGCCGAGGCCTGGGTAAGCAAGGCGGAGAGGGAGCCGGTGCCGTTCGCAAAGGCGGCCGCGCAAGCTCCTCCGAGCCGAGGGGAGCGGAGCCGGGGACTGACCGCTCTCTGCAGGGAGGCGGCCGACTGCGGGCCGGCGCGGGGCGCGCCCAGGGAGCCACTCCGCGGACACGCCCCCCAGCGCGACGCAGCCAATGGGAGTCGCCGCGAGGCAGGGCGGGCGGCTCCGCGGGGTGTTGGCCCCGCCCGGCCGCGCATGCGCATCGGCAGCGCTGCTCAGGGCCCAGGGAGCCACTCCGCGGACACGCCCCCCAGCGCGACGCAGCCAATGGGAGTCGCCGCGAGGCAGGGCGGGCGGCTCCGCGGGGTGTTGGCCCCGCCCGGCCGCGCATGCGCATCGGCAGCGCTGCTCAGGGAGAGCTGCGCATAAACCCCCCCCCCCCCTTTTTTTTTTTCTTAAATTAATTTAAAAAATATCGACGGTAATTCCTAGCGAGCCCTACTTCAAGTTACGCCTCACGCCCTCCAGCGGCCGTGCGTTCACAGAGCCATTCGCGTCACCGTCCCCAACGGTCCCTTCCCTCCCCCGTGCCCACACCCCAACCCAGCCACAGAAACTCCTAAATAAACCCAAATTTACAATTCCTCCCTCCCAGACAACGACAGTAATTCCCAGAAATCTGCCCGGACACTTATTTCACCAGCTTATTCACAACACGGCAAAATAATTAAAATATTTAATAGAGGCTAACTTTTCCGACGAAAAACACGATGCTAATAAGGCATTTTCCAAGAACTTATTTTTGCGTAAATCCAGCAGAAAGCAGAGCGGTTTGTGCCATCCGCATCCAAAGGCTCCGTGGTCACCCCTGTGACCACACGCTGCTCAGCCCTGGCCAGCCTCCAGCTTCATGCAACTTGCTCTGCAATAGGCAATTAAAGGAGCAAAGCTGAAAAAAAACAAATCACGACTATCTCGGTCTGTACCTTCCAGTAAATTTTTAAGTCAAGTTGCTCTAATTTTAGACCCGAACTTTAATCATTAACTTTTTGCGGCTAAAAACAACCTCCTACTTATTTTGTCTGAAGATCATTACATGAACAATAATGCACTTAATTCAAAGTGACTACAAAGTGTTCTAGGTCACAGGTCTATTTTTATTTGTCCTCCTTAGATATTTAACAGCTTTACATTAACTGGAAAAGCAGAGACCTGCAGCCTTGAAGCAGGGGCACTAACACAACTACAGGCACCTACAGCATGCCCTGTACATAAGGGCATTTATTCAATTAAACAACTAAACTGCTTAAAGAAACAACAGATCGATCAACTGAACTCCAGCTCCTGGAATGTTTACCTCCACCCTAGGATAACAGGTCAATACAGTTGTACTCACTGTACACCAGTGAGGTTTTTTTCCTCCCTCCCCTCTTTCAGGAGCCTTATTTGACAAAAAGCAACCAGCTTTTTCCTTTGTTTGCTTTTAAAAAAACAAATTATTTAATACAGAAAACAAAACTCAGGCTACCTCTGCAAGAGTACATAAAATTTAACCTGGAATCGGATTTCCGAGAAACAGTGCTCTCTTCTGATACTCTTTCTATTTGAAGATTAGAGCAAAATCAATAAACTTTCCATCTTTGTTTGTACCACTTTCACTTTCCTAGTATTTTTCATAATGCAGCTACTGCATCCCCAGAGAAGTTTCTGTTTCTCAACTACCTCAACATCAACAAACTTCATGACTTGGAGACACACAAGTAAAAACCCCTCCATTCCACCCCGGACACAAACCACTTCCAAAGCCCTCTTCCACCCACCCCCATGCTGAGCTGCGTGGTGCCCAGGGAGCGTGGAGATCCGTGTGTGCAGCCTGGGACACCGGGCAGTCCCACCCATCCGCAACCACCGCAGTCAGAAGGTGGCACTGGAGCTACAGAAGAGCTTGGTGCCTCTCCACGGCACCACCCACCCCACGCAGGACCATACCGCTCCTCGGGAGGACTGGACTGTAAGTTGGGTCACCAGCAGATGTCTAACAGGCTTCAAGCCTTCACCAGGCACACACTTAGGGAGCCACATCAGTGCCCGAGCAAGCTCCGAGTGCCACTTCCATTTTCTGTTGGAGAAATGTTACGCATCAGCTTGTGTTTGTATAATGCACCAGTAATTTTTACAAGTCTCAAGAGTTTTAATCGGGCTTTCCTAGAGCAAATAATGCCTCCAGTCTACTGGAATTTCCCAGGGAAAATCAGAAGAGTGCCAGCTTTCACTGGGAGCGACAGTCACTGTGGTGACAGAGCTTCACACTGGCACAGTCACTTTTAATAGCATCACAGTACATCAGCATGACAAGGGCTGCTCTTTCCAAGACAGCGTTACCATTCTGTGGCCGCCTTCCTAATTACCCCTGATGCAGAGACACTGATTGGCAGCTGCGCCAATTCAAACTTAGAAAGTACCTTGCAACATCCCTTAACCTCAAACACCCAGTTAGTCCTAGTCCTACTGCGTCGGAGCAGAGTTGCATCAGGAGTAAAGCCTAGAAGATGTTTACAACTGTAGAAAGGACTCTCTGGCAAAAGGCACCTCCAACAGACCATACACAACACCTTGTTTACCCAACACGTCCTCAGGGAGCTCGTTAGCAGCAGCTCCACTTGTTTGCTTTCAGGTATACCCAAGTGGTCTGGACAGTCCTTGCACATGGTGCACCACGTTCACGCTGGGATGGAATTGCCAAGCACAGAACTGGACAGGACTACTCGTCCTACTTTACCGTTTCCTGAAAAAGCAGGATCTGGCAGCACACCCGGGTGTAACTTCCCATTTGAGGGATGACATAGCAGGTTTTTTATAGCTCTGATATTGTAAAAGCATGGGTTATGCAATATTTAGGCAGGACAACAACAGGACCTGGAGCGCAGTCGTAATGCCCATTAGAAATGCTTTGCACCGTTTCATTTTATAACTACTTCCATAAACCAACTCACAAGTATGTCAAACTGGTTCCGCTTCCTTAGAAACAAAAACTTTAACTTAAGACCAACAGCTTCAAGTTGCATTGATGTCAACCAGCACAAGCACAATACAGTTCTTCACTGCCTTTCCTCTGATTCTACACCCAGTTTGTTTTCAACGCTCTTTGGGCAAGAGCGAGCACAGAACAGCTGATTTTAGGCAATTTTTTCAGACAGCAAATACAAGCTCAGCGTACCCTGTCCTTTTGCTCCTACGTGCTTTTATGTTCCCTTGGTTAAGATTTTTTGCTCAAAGGACACATCAGCAGAAAAAGCAGGTGTACTATTCCTTCACATGTCAAGCATTTTAAGAGAAAAATCTGACATAACTTGAAGGAAGCAAATAAAAACTCATCTAGACATAACAACACTATCTTGAGTAATGTCATTCTTGTAGTAAGCAGCAAGTAATGTTTAAAAGCTAAATCCGTAAACCAGAAATGACATGTACAGACATCTTATTCTTATTCACATGTGACAATGACCATTGAAATAATACTGCAGTGAACTCATGTTTTCAGACTTTAATATTAATCTCAGGTGACGGCATTCTTTGGAAGGCATTTCATGTCATTACAGATTCTTGACTTAGTCCCATACGTAATTGCATTAACAAACACATCCTCCGGAGAGCACAGCTCAATTAAGCAGCAGCTTCTTCCTTCATAACAACCTCAAAAATAACACCTTTTCCCCAAAACTGATGCAGAGCTGCCCTCCTAACCAATCTGTAAAAATTGGGTTCTCTCAAGTGTAGATTTTTTTCCCTCTGGGTGGTCAATTACCTGCAGCTCCAAATAGCCATAAATCAGCTTTACGGTGACAGAAATAGCAAGGCAGCAAAGCTGTCTGCCTGTCCTTTTCTCATTTCACTGGGTAGTGAGGAGAAGCTGACACGGTACCTACCCTGTGAACCAGACAAAGCTAAGCCCCTTCCAAGGTTCCGAGGAACCAGAGGAACGGCAGAGCCAAACAACAGGAGAAACAAACAAACAGAAACAACCCATTAGAGACACCAAATAGAAAGCTGCTTCAACCTGAAAAATATCAGGAACAAATCAATACCAGCTGAGAAAGGAACAGGAAGGTGCAAATATCAGTGTGGAAAATGTATGGCATGTTTGTGAGAGCCCACCACCTGTTCTGTGCACAAAATCGAAAAGGTACCTCAGGTCTAAGTTGGTAAGTCATTACACTGCTCAGAGAGATCAACTCTTCACAACTGAAGCTGAACAAACACACTTTAAGAACCTACAATACACCTATCAAATTGGAACAATTACAGGAATTTTACAAGTTCTTATGTGACCAAACAATGTGTTCCTAGTGTCCTGTTACTTTACAAGGTACATTCCTTGAATCAAAGGACACAAAATACAAAGCAGAGGATGCAACATCAGAATATTAAAACCATTAGAGATGTTAAACATGCTCAGGCTCAAAGTTCTTGCAAAACTTGTGATTCATTTTGATGAAAACCAACATTACACAACATTACTTTATTAGCAGATTTGGCCACTTTAACATCAGTAATTGCTTCTAACATTCACTTTAGTTGCTGCTTGGCTCATGAGTCGAAGTTACTCCAGTGTGTTCTGCTCTACAAGTTCTTAAGACTCCAACGGAGATACTCAAACCCTCCAGTGCTCAGCCAGCTGCCTTAAAGCAATATCAGAAATAGAAAATTACTTTTTGAAGATGAACCGTATATAGATTAGGGAGCTAACCCTGTACAATATGGGTTTTCATTCTTAGCAGCAAAAGACCCCTGCATTCATTTATCACAACTGTTTTAATAGATTCCTAACTTTGAGGATAAATTACACCTCTAAATATAACACAAGTCCCACACTAGGATGCTTTTGAAGCCTTTTGTATCTTCAATAGTAATAAATAACTGATAAAGCTATAGTTTCTAGCTTTTCATCTTAAGGGAGAAACACAATGCCCACATAATAATGGACTCATAAGAATCCTACGGTTTTGCGAAAAGCCCTAGAAGCAGCCTTAAGCTCTGCACAATTACAGGATGCAAACACTTATTCCGATAACTACTTTTAAGGAAAAGGTTTATCTTCACTACTAGAGGGCACTGACATTGTCGATTCTCGGGTGTTCTTTTTTTTTTGTAAACATAAAACTGTCCCTTAAACAGCAAGCAATGCAGATTTAATACAGCAGGCTTAATAAGTTTCAACTTCATGTGTTGGGGGGTGGGAGGGTGGAAGACATCACACAGGTGAGCATATTGCTTTTTAGCTGTCTCCTTTTCTGTTTTCCCTATATATATTATTTTTTTGCCCTGCTTTCCCCGAGGTATAAGTTTCTACACAAGTCAAGGTTATTTAAGCTCTTCTGCAGCAAATCAATCAATGTAATGATCACTCAGTTATCCCCACATGACTTGTACTCATAGATGAGTAAGCATGAGGTTTCATAAAAATACCCAGCAGGAACACTTGGAAATCAAAGAGTAAAATATCAACTCCTCCACACTAGCATATTGAGACTATATGCGCATTCTCTTTCCAAGCAGAAATAATTTGCTACAGCCTTCACTGTATGAAAGAATTTCTCCAGATAAAAAGGAAAAAAAATATCCTTGAATTAATATAATCACACAAAAGAGGAAGAATTTCTCCAGATAAAAAGGAAAAAAAAATCCTTGAATTAATATACCTAATCACACAAAAGAGACTGAACCTAGGAACCCAGAATTATACATGAACTCACATACAAAGTTTCTATAAAACGTGTTTGCAAAACCCTTTGGGAATCTGACAGCTAACTGAGTAGCAGTTTTGGCCCATCAAGGCAGAAAGCCAATCTTGTTTTTAACATTAGACCATGAACAAAAGATTCCTACCAAAAAAGAATGCATGCTGTTTATCAAGTAGAAAGCATCTACTCATCAGTTCAATAAATTAAGAGCAGCAGCCCTTGCCCTTCTCCATACCAATTACAGGAACTCCCTGTATCAAGTTGTGTACATTTTTCCTGCTGTATTATTGGAGGAATTTAACAATAAAATTGAATAACATCCACTGGCATTAGATTCTAAAAAAATTCTGAGCTCTTTGCCAGAGCTCATCTATCACTAGCACATGACATGTCAAACACAGCTGAAATAGCATGTAGGTTTTTTTGAACGTTTACAAAAATGATGGAACATTTTTTAACAGTTTAACTTTTCTTTAAAAAGCATAAATACTTTTTAAAAAGTATCTTGGCAGTTTAAAACAGGAGAAAAACATCCTGAAACGTCCCAGGTTCTTTTGAGGGTTTTAGGTCAGGTATGGCACACCTAAAGGTACCACTCCTCTAGAACTCTTTTTGCCTGCATTGAAAGGGCAGGGAGGACACTCCAATGCTGCCTACAATGGTGTAGGACTCCAGTGCTACCTTCAAGAATCCTGTTCTGCTATGAACTTCCCAAGAATGTAAATCAGCATATTAGAGATATTTTTTTTTTTGGCACAAGAGCATTAGACCTTTTCTATCCACTAAAAATTTTATCTATAATATAGACATGAAAGCTGATGCACTGAGATGCTGGAAAATGTACTTTTACAGCACAAAACTTTTTTTTTTATTCAGCAACATGTTCACGCTATCTCCTTTTACTCTCTAAAGATGGGAGTTCTGTTTTGTCTTCTTCTAAACATAATCCAAACACAGCAGTCATTACTATAAGAAATAAACACCACCACAAGGGTTAAGATAAGCGTTTACATCTGTAAATTTAACACCACAGCTGCAGAGCCACCTCTTGTAGCAAACAACAAAGACTTCTGAATGCAACTTTCACAGATCAACCTAAGAACAATGGGACATTAAGAATAACATATTAAGGGAGCAAACTACAAACAAAAAACTCTGAAGTTACATAATGCTCTATTGCTGTTCTTCACGCACAAACATTATCCCTACCTTCCTTAAACCAGCCCTACATTACTAGGCAAAACCCAGTTCCCCACTCCTTTTGCCTGGGAAAGCAAGTCAGCAACCAAGGCGCCTCCAAGAGCTTCAAGCTTTTTCTTAACAGAAGCGTGCACAGCAGCACCTCAGCTGCAATTCCTTAAACCTCAGTGAGAAGGTTATGTGCTCACTACAACTAATATTTCAAGATCCCAAAAAGCAACAGCTTTCAGCTTTCCCTACACCATTTGTAATCTGTAATCTTAACAGCTACAGACACAAAGTTCTGGAGAAATGCCAGAGTCTTCTCTCTCAAGTAAAGCTATTTTAATTCCCTAGAACTAAAATAAAACCAAGTTACAGGTTACTAAGCATATTCAGCAGAAAAGAGCATGCAATTCTGACCCATGCAGTTTTTCCAGGGATTGTGTAATTTAAGAACTAACCTCTTTTCCAAGTAAAAATGCCATGGAAACTAAGAAACCTGAACCACCAAAACTAAGCTACTTAAACTTCCTATTTAGAAAACGATCCATCTTAAAACAGTATTCTGGCAGGAGCAGCTAAAAACACCAGTTGCTATAAAAAAACAATACTGTCCTTTGTCATGGAGAAACCAAAATAGCATTCGGCCTTTAATCTTCCGAAAATATGACAGCAAGAGCTAAATTATGTGGATTATACACATGAAAGTGTTATTCAGGTTACCAAATCTCCCAGAAATTCCAGCATTAAGATTAAAATAAATCCAAGGCTATGCCTTTCTCATTACCATGAATTTAGCAGTCTGGGAACTGTATTTCTAGCCACTCAAAAGAACACAGTATCTTTGTGACTGGCCCTTGATTTGTGACCAATTTGCCATACCTGAGAAGTTGCTCAAAAGGACAAGTGTCAAGTCCTGTTCAGAGGTCACAGTCACTTAAATACACCAAGATTTTCTCTGCCTGTATTCTCTTCAGAAATCCTGATCCCTAATACTTTTTCAATCATAAGCACTAGAAACCCATAGTTAAGTTTAGATAACCAAATCCTACAGTCCAGACTAACTCCTTGAGCAAAAATTTCCAAAGGAGCACAAAGCAAAGATCATCTATAAACTATTACAGGAAGAATGGTTTCCAAAATGCACAGTTTATGTATCTCATGCATCTCATTTATGCGCTTATTCATCTATAGCATCAACATATTTCAAATGAAGAAATTTAGTCCATTCTTGTAGAAAGTGGTCAAAAAGAAATCCAGAAGATAAGTCAGACTTGAAATGCCCATCCACATTTTTAACTATAATTCTTCAAGTGTAGGTTCCAAGACCTTACTTCTGATGATCGTCATAGATTGAGTTTTTGCTCCAGAACAGCTCAAGTTTATTAGACACACTTAACATAGCTTTCAAAATTGTATTTATGTTTAAAAAAAATTCGAACTACTGAGAACAAATCTCAAATCAGATAACACAACCCAGACTTACATCTTAAAGGGAAGTGTTTATATGATTCAGTGATCTCTACATGCTCTTTCCCTAAAGAAGTCATGAAAATAACTGGGGTCCTCAAGACCTTTAACATATAGCTCCCGCCACAATGACTGAGCAATTACAGAAGTTCAAACCCCCCAAAACCAAAAGAATAATTACACTCTACTTCTTGGTGAACTACAGCAGATTGGCCATGAGCAAGTAAGGACAGGAAAGGAGCCTTACAAGACAGAGTGTGATGTGGCACCACAAAACTAAGGGGAAAGTCTTGTATGTTTCCCCTGGTAAATGTAACTCATTTCAAGCACAGTTTCTCCCTAGTAAAAGCAACACGGACCTTTTGTACAAGCACACCTGCATAGTGCTTCAAAAATGTCTTTTTAAAAATTATTTACGTACTTCATGTTTCATCTTTCAGTGATCTAATAGTACACCATCTGGGGCCAATTACAGGCTCACCATAATAATCACTGTCAAAGAACTAATCCATTTTAATCTCATATAGTTTACATTTTCAAACAGCAGTACAAAACCACTTGAAAAAAATCTTATCTATTACAGTAATCTATAAAAGGAGGCTTTTGCATGAGCTTGGCTGTATTTCTCTCATCCCCCCACACACCGAAACACATTCAATGATGCAAAAGAGCCACCTAGTTTAATTAGCCCAGGTAATGGGACACAACTATAGTAAGTCTTACTCCCTTAAACACGTCTGTTGCTTTACAGGCAATTTCTATAGCAGCCAGTGACTCTAAAGCACAAGCAAGTGTGGTTTGCACAACTGTCTTCAAAGACAAACCATCACTAACCAAAAAGGGAAGCCTCAGACAGGATCATTGCCAAAAAAACATTTTATCCTCAAAAACTTGCAATACAGCACCACCATCCACACTGTGCTCATGTTCCAATTCTGCATTTCTAAAAAACAGCATACTGTCAGAAAAAAAAAATTCCAAGAAGTCAAGCTTATGAAAGACCTTTTTATTTTTTGGAAGCGAACTGTGCATAGTAAAATTCAATCATTATTTGCACTTTAAAACAAGAAGTCACCACTCAGAATTAACAGTTAAATACATGAAAAGGTTTTGTCTCAACAGAACAACTGGAAGACAGCCCTCTCACCTTACAACTCACTGCAGCCTAATCATTTACTTCATTTACCCCTCATCCTTGAGAGACTAATTTCCATGAATTCTGAAATGATTCTCCAACCCATTTTGTTCCCTCCTCATCTGTGAATATTCAAGGTGAGGGTGTAGTTCTAGATGTCACTTCAGAAAACTGACCAGTTCTATTAAGACAGATCCAAATTTTGTCCTCAATTAGCTTGAGGAGATTCCCAGTTATGATGCTAGTTCTATCAGTACAAATGCAGCCACCCATCAATTTAACCTCAGATCCCCAGTTAAAATTGAACCAATCTTCTGGAAGAGCCAACACCTCAGAGACATCAAGATGATGCCCATCCTGTCAGCAGTTTCACTTCTCATCTTACTAACAAGGAAACAGATTAATCCAATTGACATCACCACAAGAAAAGCAAAACAAAACAAAACAAACCAATCACCATCACATTGTCCCCACATACCCAAAACACAAGGCAGATAAATCACTGTTCTTCTGGAAAAAGATATGAAAAAGGAAAAGAGCAAATGTTAAAAGAAAGAGGTCATCTTCAATAAGCATGAAATTAGGCAAACACAATTCCTGACAGGGTTTCAGGCACTGTAGAAAATTTCTGCATCACAGCATGGCACAGCTATTTGGGTATGCTCAAAGGCCTCTGTGCCTCAAGAAAATCAAATCAACATTTTTGCTGTGCTCATTCTAATACAGACTCTGGCATAAACCCCCCCAAACCCTTGCTTCTTCTAAGTGTGATTTTTGAAGGAAAAATAGCCTAAATAATTGTCTTTTTTGTCCTTGAGCTTGTTCACTTTAAGTCTCAACAACCTGGGGCATCACTAACCAGTTTCAGCAAGTCATCTAAATTATTTTTTGTTCAGTTCCTTCCAACGTTTTTGGATGTCAACACAGCAGGACAGAATACAGGGATCAAGAGAGGCGGTACAGCTGAAAGGTACTGTGTGAATTCAGTACTTACTTGTTCTGCCTGGGCTGCAGTCTGGCTGAGGAGCACGTACACAGCTCTAAACGAGCCACCACCTGTGCTATCTCTTGCCCAACCATTCATCATGGCACACGCACAGCATTTGTCTTCACAAAGCAAGACTCTCAGTGGTCAAAGCCATTCTTTGCACAGCCTTTCTTTTTCCAGTAAAACAATGCAAAACTGGGCACTAACTGGTTCCAGCTATCTCCAATAGACAATCCTCTATATGCACCAGCAATCCAGACACAGGGTCATCAGAGAAAGCAGGTTAAATATCTGATAACCAGTAGAGTGAAAGAGCACTTTCTGTACCTATTACAAAGATTCTCCTTACCTTATTCTAACATAGCTCATCTTTCTGAGACACACTCAGGATTTCAAAGACTTAGCACTACTCACGTCAAGAAGTTGCAAAAGATTTCAGTGATGGTTTCAAGCTCCTAAATACCCAATTAAACACATGCAACGTTATACCTTCATTTGAACAATTTTGCTTCCATTATGTTTCCCAGCATTTCAGACTTTGCAGTAGGAGAAATTTCTAGCTACTTACAGCACTTGATATTGTGTCATTCAGCTTTTTGCAAAAGGAGAGAATTATTTTGAAACAAAATAGATGTTATGTTGGTTTTGGGCCTTTCATTCTAATGAGATATTTCTAACAAAATCTATAGAAATGCACACCTGCAGTTATATCTTAAAACTCTAAAATGTAGCCTCTTAATATTTGAAAACTATCCCTACATTGCTCCAAAGAAACAATAACCTTGAGCAAGACAGAAAGCCAGGTAGAAGAATGAGCGAGAGGAAAAATCCTCTCCCCGCAATGGAAAATTTTCATCTCTTCAAGCAAGGCACAGAGATGCTCAGCCGGACCTGCGTTGCCTGGAGACCAACCGCAGCTTCTTGCCAACAGGGACAAGCTAAGCATCAGCAAATTCAACAACAGATAAGTGGATGAACCGAACGAGAGGCAGCAAGGTTTTTCCACACACCAGTGTAAAAACCTGATAGCTTTCAGATAATGGTTCTAGCCCATGCTCCCTAGATACACAAGAATTATTATGAATGCAAAATGTCAACTAATAAAGCTTAAACTCCACTGTACTTGGCTCTTATCCCCACATTTCTGGGTACAGCCAGATTAGTAGAGTGCATTCAAGTCAAAAATTTTAGTCGCAACTCAATTTCTGCCCTTTCAATCTTTTGATGCAGTATCTAAACTTTTGGAATATGTTCCTACCCATTAAACAAGTTCTGTGCTTAAGCACTGGTGCAGAAATATTAAGGAAACCAATGAACTACATCAAAAAAGGAAGAAGCTACACCTCAGCTTAACATTAAAAACCACATCACAGCATGCTTCACTTCAAAATCCTGCCTTTGCCCCGAGCCCTTCCTGCAGATTCCCTGGCAGGACAGCATCAGAAGCATTACTGAGGAGACACTTGTATTGCCTATTCTGGATCTGGAACTACTCCTGACCTCGGGTGGGCACCAACTCAGCTGTGGGAGCAGCTTTGCTGGCCTCCCAGAGGAAACACTTCAGCTGTCTCCCATTTCCAAACACCATCAGCTGAGAATCATCAAAAGTAGCCGACATTTAATACCAGTTACTCAGAATTTCCCCAGACCTTATCTAATTCAATTCACTGAAAGTATCCAGACAGTAAAGAATTAAAGAGTTCGAAGAGTGACTTCTGTTTAATTCATCCCTTTAGATACAATACCCTTGTGGAATTTATGTCGCTAGTGAAGTAGGTCTCCCACCATCAACCTGACAGTGTACACTTCCCTGCCTCCAGCTATTCCTAAACCAAAAGGGCAGCATTTGCATCCCTAGCACCATAGCTGACAGACTGCAACACCCTCAGTGCCTCAACATTTACACCCTTCCCCTACCCTTTAAAGGAAAAAAAGCATCCCCAAAATACCCTCTCGCCCTCCACAGCTGATCACAGAACAATTCCCTACCTGTCTGGAAGCCCATCCACTGACTAGCAGCAAAGAGTTTCTTTCTTTAACATCTTTTCTCATCTTTTATTTAAAACTGCATGCCTGACAAATCTGAAGTCTTCCTTGCAAGCAACTGGTAGGGAAAGAATTTTTGAGAGCACAAAGCCCAGCATTCATATGACTGACCACTGTCCAGTTTTTCCAGCTCCTTCCCAAGCTACCACACCACATGGCTGTGATGGCTCCCACCTACCTTTCCTCAAGAAGAAACAGCAACATAAAGCTTACATTACTTGTACAACCAAAGTACCACTGACAAGATAATGGATTATTACTTCAGAAAGGTATAAACACCAAAGACAGAAAAGGTAGGAAAATGGCTTTTCAATTAAAATGAATATAAATTTATGAAGAGCTACCTGGCTAAGTTTAAGGTCTGAAATGTTTACAAACAAATACTTATGAATGGCTGTAATCCTTCCCTGAAATCCTTCCCATGACTCTTAGCCAGGAGAAACTTACGAGCACTTAAAATTATGCCTTTTTGAAGAATATTTGCTGAATTTTGGCAGTTAAATCATTGGGTTCTTCCTAATTTAATAACATACTTTAATCAAGAAAAAACTGTAACAAGCTGGAAGATGTTAAACAGGCCAAAAGTAAACAAATCAATCAGTCCATTTTTAAAATACAGATATTTGTGTGGGTGCATGTGCATATAAATCCCGTGTCCATCCCTTAATATTACTGTAAGTCCGGAAAATATGTGAATTAATTTCAACTTAAAGACAATTTCACATTTTACAAAGTGATTTTATCTTACATCAGCAAAGTTATGCACAAAGATGCCAATTCTTAGACATTTAAAAGCCAAAATAACCCTGACCTTGTTATTCTCAAGTGTCAAATTTGAACTGTTCTACTCTTACTTCACTGTTACATGTTGAGTAATAACCAGTAACACACCACCTGACCAAAAAGTTAAAATAAACTCACATTAGCTTTATGTTTCAGAACAAAATATTCAAGCAAAATTCTGATTACAATATTTGACACAGAACATTCATGATGTTCATGAGTCTAAAAAAAGCATATGGGCACTGGATGCACTTCTAAACACCTGAATATATGGGACATGTAAAGCACTGTGTCAAAAAAATAAAAAGACAGCCTAGAAGTAGAGGGCAATTAAATTCCAGCATATATCAGGAAATATATCAATGTTAAACACGCGTACATTTCACAGTGGAATTAAGGCCAAGGACATATCTGGGTGTAACTACCGACAGGCTGTTATTCTATCAACAACGATAACATTTATTTTCTTAAGCCGAATGCCGATTTCCAAAGCCTCGACTATGTTTTTCTTTAAGATCCTGAGGTCACCAAGCCACGTTAACAAGGCATTAGAAATCTGTGATGCTCCAACCAGCTCAAGATATCACCAAGCACATCCGTTTTACGCAGAAAAAGGGTATTCATGAGCGGCACGTCCAATTATGCAACACATCCCGAACCACCCTTTTTTTTCATCCTGCAATATTTACCGAGCGTACGAAAACAGCCGCCAAACCCGCAGCGCATCCATCACCCAGGTAAAACGGAAAACCATCCCCTCGTGATTCACACAGATGGGAACTGCTGAGTAACAGCAAGGGGCGACAACCAGCTCCGGGGTCACCCAGCCACCAAACCCCGCATACCTGCCACCCCCCTCCCCCGCTCCGCCTGAGCCGGGGCCGTTAGTGCCCAACGCCTCCGGCCCCGGTAACCCCCGCCAGTGCCCGGCACAGCCCCGGGGTGGGGGGGGCCGGGCCGGGGGCGCGATGGAGTGTGCCAACAGGGATGCCCCCAAAGGCTGCCGTCGTGTCCGCTCCCCCCCGCCCCCCCCTTCCGGACCAAACCCGCATCCCCCGCGGACGATGCCAGGCCGCTGCTACCCTCCCTTCCCGCTGAGCCCAGGCAATGCCCCTACCCCTGCCGCCGAGCATCCCCAGCGGGAGGCCGAGCAGCCGCCTATCCCCCGCCTCCATCAGGCCGGGCACCGCGGCAGGCGGGGCAGGGGCCTGGAGGGGCAGAGACCCCGGCCACCCTCTCAGAGCCCACCGACCCAGGAGGCGGGGCGGAGGAGGGGGACGGACCGCGGCGGGTCTGCCGAGAGCCCCCAGCGCCGAGCGGGGGTCCCGGGGGAGCGGAAGGACGCGCCCGTTACCTGATGTCAAACCGGCAGCGGCGGCGGCTTCGCCTCTTTTGTTCCTCAGACGTCAAAATGGCGGCGCGCCGCGGGGCCGGCCCTCCCCCCACCCCAGCATGCCCCGCCCTCTCGCACGTATCCCCATTGGCTCAGCCCGCAGCGCCCCGCGCTGATTGGTCAACCGCCAGCGCCGCTGTTGCTAGGGGAGCCGGGGCGGGCGGCGGTGCCGCAGGCCCGGGCAGCGCTCGGTCCCTCAGGGACTCTCCGCACCCTGTGCCGCGGTAGCTGTGGCGAGGCGGGGATGGGCGGCCGGCGCCCTAAAGTCCGGGCTGGGAAGCGGGACCACGGGGAGAAGCAGCCCCTCCGTGGTCCCCAGCTTTGTGAGGGGACGTGGCCTCCGCTTTTGAGAGGTCTCCACCATGGCGGGCCCTGCCTTGTCCCCAAGTTTCGAGCTCCCACCCAGGGGCCCTCCGCCCGGTGCCGGCCTGAGGGTTGGGTTTCCTCTTCCTGCACCGTTAACGATCTTTGGAGTTAGGCCTCGGGGACTCGCAGGCCCTCAGCGGCCGTAGATAGGGCTCTTGTTAACTTTGCCTCAGCGCCTACTTGAAAAGGGTTTTATCTCTCTTCCTGCGCAACACGAACGTGCCGTTACTGGGGCGCTTCGGCCTCTGATGAGGCAGAGGAAGAGCATCTGTCGAGTCCTCGGGGCAGAGGAGGCTCATAGGGCCCCTGTGCCTGAGCTCACCCGTGGGTCCTGTGTTTCTGTTAAACGCCAAAAATGTCATTCAGGCCTACGCAGCTGAACGTCCCGGAGTGCTCCCCCTACTCAGCTTTACCCTGAATGACTCCGGAGAGCCTGTGGGCTCGCGCTCTAAATGCCATCGCAGTTGTCAGGGTTTGCACGCAAGCCCATGAAGGCGCCTGTAACAACAGAGCCACCATCGTCGTAAGGAAAAAAGACTGAATAATGAGATTATTGCAATTTAAATTACTAAGCAACAGTCTCTCTGACAATGAACTTAGTAACGCTCTGCCATCTATTTAATCACGCTAATGACACAGAACAACTCCACTTAGATACAAATTACTCCGCATTTCATTTAAATAAAGGTCAGAGAGCTAAAAGCCACACAAGCCACCACAATTCTGCTGCACAACACACCCAGCAAAAGGCATCCTTTGTTTCCAGAAGGGACCCGGCCGTTCTGGCCATGGGCTGCTGAGGCAGGGCTGCACCGAGCATGGCGCCCAAACCGCCCTCCTCCTGCCAGGGCACAGGGCTGGCCTGGCTCGGGAGAGGCTCCTTGGGTTGGAGAGGTGAGTGTCAGTTCACCAAAGAGATTCGGAGGGGGGAGAACATCTCTGATTTATCCTGTTCTAAAGTACAAGCCCGCGTACAGTCTTGTGTAAGACACAATTATACCCCTTGGTTCTCACTGCTTAAAATATGCCTCTCGTGTCCATCAGGGTGACAGTCGAAGCCAAGCAGGGCTGCCTATTGAGAGTCTTCTCATTTATCTGTCTGGCGCCATCATGATTATCTTCATTTCAAAATCTGTTTTTGTATGTGTCTGCCACCATTTAAAACTGGTGACTTTCCTTGGTTATTTAAAGATTTTGTTTTAAATCCATGCCTCTTTGGGCTGAAGCTGGTCGTGACAGCAGGTCTGTAATTTACTCAAGAGACTGGCGGTTATGGCTGGAGATTATTGACACGTGCTACTAGTTTTAATCTTCATTTGCATGCCCGGAGCTGGTCCAGAGCTGACATCTGATTTATTTTCCCAGCCTCAGGGAGAGGGGAGCTGAGGTGCCACCCCATGGGACCTCTCCCCAGTAGCTGGCTGTGCAATCCCTCCAGAGGGTGGGAATATTCCCACATGCTCACAGCAGCATTAGGTTTCCTCATGCCTTGCTCCTTGCTGTGCTTCTTTCCGTTCCTCTTAATTAGCGGGGGAGCAATTCCAGGCTATGCGAGTCACTCAGCCATCTCCTGCCTCCCCCGCGATCAGCTTCCCTGATACAGTTCATGCCTGTAATAAGACGTCAACATCAAGCTCAGCTTGGCAAGCCCTTCATTCCCCCACTGCCCTTGCCCGCACATGGCTCATGGTCACTTCCTAAACTTCCAGCCCCCCACCCCACTGGCTCCAGGATGAACCTCCAGCTAGCTGTGTCCCCAGACACTCGAGCAAGGCTGATCCTTTGGCTGCCTGGCACTCCAGGTGACCCTGCACCATGTTTCACCCTGAGAACGTTTCTCCCTGAGCGATGGTGTCAGGCTGTTGAGTATAAGACGCTTAGCTCTTAGCTAGGAGTCACTGCAATAGCAACGTACCTCAGCCCTCCTCCTCCTCCTCCTCACCAAGACAAAGAAGATGCAGCGCTTAAGTTGGTGAGGATCTGCTCACGCAAGCAGTCGGAAAGATGCCTGTTTCTCCCACTTCCAAAATCATTCACTAAATAAACAGGCAATAAACATCCCGCTTCCACAAACACCTTCCTTTCCCTTGTGTGCACGTATATATACACATACATTTTTAAAGGGCTGATGAAAAGTGCCAGACCGACAGTTTAAAGGAACAAGCACTTCCCATTATTTACAGAACTGCTACAATATAGGAAGCTGCAGAGCAAACTTCTCCCTCTTGGGCTGTGTCAAATCCATGATCCAAAGGAAATACCCTTGAGCATAAAGTTCATGCATATTCATTTTCTTGCCTCCCCTGCTAAGGATGTAGAAATTGTTCCTTTAACAGGGAGCAGAGGACTGTTACGAAGTTCCCTAGTTCAATATTATTCTTGCCGTAATGAGGGTTGCAAAATTTCATTTACATGAAAACTGAGACCTCAAATCAAGAAACGTAAAACCCCCCAAAATTCAGCCACCCCTCATTAAATCAGCCCAGTTCCAACTCAATACATTTTTCTAACTGCGTAGTCCTCACCCACAATCTTAATCCATGCTCTGTCTGCACAGCGTGGTCCGTGTAATTTTTACTGTGCCTGTGGTAGTTCAATTTAATGCACATGGTTCTCGTTATTATTTACTTGCAAAACATTTCATCAGATGATGTGTCTGATTCAGGACTCAAAAAGCCAGGCCACTAAAAGAGGACAGCACTTAATTTAATGAAGTAGCAGGGAAATGTCATGCTTTAAAGATGTCTTGCACGGAAATAAATTCCATGCGCTATCCTCAGTCCTCTCAGGGTCAAAAATAATAATTATGAGAATGGAGCTGGAAAAAGAAGGATAACGATGGGGGTTTTTTTGAGTGGAGCAGCAGCAAAGCCAGCTGCCCGAGCCCCCACAGTTCAGCTGCCCGCTGGGCAACCCTGTCCCTTGCCAGGCACTTTCTATTACTGCTGAGCAATTACGAATTGATGGATGAGTCACAGAAGAAAAACACAACTGGACTTTGTTTACTGGGATGGGAGCTCAGCTCTGGGATTTCTCAAGAGCTGCAGAGAGGGAGAGCTGACAGCTGCTGCTCGATGAGCCAGGGCGCCAGGGATCACAGGTGAAGGATCTGTGCTTTCTGCAAAAGGCTGTGATTAATGGAAAGGTTTTTTCTCCACCCCAAGTTCCTTTTAACTGATCTGACCAGACCCAGGAACCACAAGCAAAAACAGCTGTAACTTATGGCTTAAGGTTTGTTTTGTTGGCTCTGCTTCAGGTGAGCGGGGAGCACACATGATCCACGCTGTGCTGAACACGGGGACGGCGGCAGTGCCCGCTCAGGCACCGCTCACCTGCCGGGAGAGGGCTGAACACCACAGCCCAGCCTGACGGCGCTTGCTGGGTTCCTGCAGCAGCCCTGGACCGACTGCGTGTGCCCATGTCCTGCCACAGCCTGCTCCGCTGCCCCGGGGAAGAGGCAGGAGGGCAATCAGAAAAGATGGCAGCAACAAAGAGCTGCCTCTGAGCCAGTGACATGCACAAATCACTCCCTGGCCTATCCCAGGGAGGTCTTCAGCCTCTTCAGAGAGCAAAGACTCTCACCAGACCCATTCCTGGGGGTCCTGGGTGAGCTCCCCAGCCCCAGACAGCCTGCCTTGCCCTCTCAGCCATACTGAGCCCTGAGACGGTGTCTGGGCTGCTAACGGAGATCTGGCTTGGGCTCCCCATAACAAAATGCTGTGTCCCCTCACCCTTCTCTCTTCATCAGTTATAGAATCATAGAATCATCTAGGTTGGAAGGGACCTTTATGATCATCTAGTCCAACCATTAACCTAAGTCCAACAAAAAAAAAACCAACCACCATCACTAAACCATGTCCCCCAGCACCATGTCAACTCGTCATTTGAACACCTCCAGGGATGGTGCCTCAACCACTTCCCTGGGCAGCCCATTCCGATGCTTGATAACCCTTCCAGTGTAAAAATTTTTCCTAATATTTCCTGAACCTCCCCTGGCACAACTTGAGGCTGTTTCCTCTAGTCCTGTTGCCTGTGACTTGGGAGAAGACACTGGCCCCCATCTCTCTACACCCTCCTTTCAGGTAGTTGTAGAGAGCAATAAGGTCTCCCCTCAGCCTCCTTTTCTCCAGGCTGAACAACCCCAGCTCCCTCAGCCTCTCCTCGTAAGATGTGTCCCATCTGCTGCAGCTGTAACTCTCCAGCAGGACTCTCTCTTACCTAGTGAACGCCTGCTGCAGCACAATTCATGTGTTATTGTAGGATAAAACAATCACTTGCCAAAAAACACACGAAAGGAACAATACATAGATAGCAAGGGCCCAAAGGTTAGGAGAGGCCAGAGGGTTTTTTCCATACAATCTTTTCTAAGTATTCCTGCGGGGGCAAAGCAGAGCCTTTAAATGCATGGGCGGGACACTGATGTGCTGATAACACCAGTGGTACACAGCCATGGCCACCCTGGCATAGTGGCATCGCCCACACGTGGTCTTGCAGCTCTTCTGGGAGAGTGCCCCGGGAATCTGTGGGTCTGGCAGGGTGTGCGTTTGGGGCAGCTCACAGCCCTGCTGGAGACTCTGCAGCCAGAGTAAAAACTCAGATCCGCCGGTTTGGGGCAGCCCCTTGTTCCTGCCTCCCGTGTCAGTGCTGCCGTGCTCCATGGGCGACCGTCTCAGCCGCAGCCAAAGCCGGAAAGAGCCGGCAGTTTCGCTCAGAGGCTGCGGTGACTCTGTCCCCCATCGCCTGCCCTCCTGCAGCTTCGCTCTCTGGTTCTCCCTTTTCTGAGCCTCCCTCAGGCGCCCCTTGGTGAAAAAATCCCCCAGCTCCTTTCCCCATCCTGCAGGGCTGGGCTGCGGCACAAGGGCCGTTCCAGCAGGCTGCAATAATTATCTCTATTTGTGTTATTATTTGTGGAATAATTATGTTTATCATAGCGGTGCCTAGGGCCAGACTCCCATGTCTGGGATTGCGCTTTCCACTCCAGGCTTTGCCCAGAGACCCTTGGTCTTTGCTGGGGCACCCAGACCTCGCCATGAAGCAGCTCGTGTGCTCACCCCGAGGCAACTGCTCTCTGCCCAGTGTATGGTCATGATTCCATGGCTTTGCCTTCAGCAAAACAGCCCCAATGCCCCAGCCTGCAAAGAGGAGCACGACTCAGAGCTGAAACTCCCCCGGGGAACATTTTGGGAACTTCCCAAGCCGAGTGATACCAGGGTTTGGCTGGTGGCCCACGGTCGCACACCCCGCCACACCTACCGCCTGGCACTGCCAGAATGTCACTGGTACTGCTCAGCTCAGCACAGCAAGGCTATTTAGGGCAGGGAAAGGCCAGTTCAGATATAAATATCAGTCAAAATAAGTCAGCTTGTCCTTCAGCTGCTTTAAACCTGCCACCCCCAGCCTTCGATTTCCATTTTCACTTCTGCGGCTGCTTTGCACAGCCTGGTTTTGCCCAGATACACAACCCAAATCCTGCTCCTGCTGCATTTCTGTGGGATCGGGGCTGGTCCCAGCAGACCCTTTGGGAGGCATTTGCAGGCCACAGAGGGTCAGAAGCTTTGGCTCGGCAGCTGCAGACATCCCTTATTGAGTCCCCCCAGATGAAGAACTGGTTACAGAAAACTTCTCATCCCCGTTCAACAAATGTAACGCTTGCAAGATTTTGCACCAGTAACTCAAATGAGGGAAATGAATTGTGGCACAAATAGCAATTGGGAGGGGACTGTCTGTACTTCACACATCACAGGGCGCCTTTTGTGCAGGAAGGAAAGGGCTTGTGACGCCTCGCTCACCGCCATCCATCTCACCACAGATGGGCCGTGCGCTCTCAGCGATACCTGCTTCCTCGCTGAAGTCAAGCGTGGCTCCGGCTTGTAACAGCCCCGTTCCCTGCCCCCGAGCCTGCAGCCACACAATAACCACAGGATCATGCTGCAGATGTTCCGGCACTAACCCCCCAGCGCGGCAACCAAAGCTTCTCTCCCTTTCCCTTACACCCTGCGGTCTGTCCCTGGGGGCAGCCCCCTGTTGTTCTCTCTCATTTAATCTCCTGTGGAGGAGCTTGGATGTGTTTTTCTCCTGTTCCTTCCCCTTGCCTGCTCCTCCTGGTAGCTTTCATCTCAGTAGCCCCCTACCAGTCTGCCCCTTACTCCAGCCATCAGGGAGGAGATGATGCTGTAGAAGTCAGAACATATCCCCGTGTATCTTCTAGCTTTGCAGATGGACCTTTCCACCCCACCTCAAAAGGAAAAACCCTCTTAAACAAGGAGATCCAACTCACCTCAGAATAAATCCTCTGTATTCAGAGAAGAGCAAAATCCTTCCCTTCAATGGAGTTGTCCCCACTGAGGAGCTGACAGTGCTCATGGCGGAGCCCATGGTGCTGTGGGGCAGGCTGGCAGTGGCTGCAAGGGGGCCAAGGCCATGCAAGGAAGCTCAGCCTTGTGCGATGGGCGCCATGGAGGAACAGACTCAGCTATTGCAGGTTTCGTAGTTATTTCCTGGTGGGCTTCTCCTTTAAAATGGGATTGAGAGTAGCCCTGCCGAGAAGGACTTGTGGACACTGGTGGATGAAAAGCTGGACATGAGCCAACAATGTGCGGTCACAGCCCAGAAAGCCAGCTGCAGGTCCGGAGGAGGACCACAAAAATGACCAGAGGGATGGAGCACCTCTCCTTGAGGACAGGCTGAGAGAGCTGAGGTTGTTCAGCCTGGAGAAGAGAAGGCTCCAGGGAGATCTTACTGTGGCCTTTCAGTGCTTAAAGGGGGCCTACAGGAAAGACAGGGACAGACTTTTTAGCAGATCCTGTTGCAATAGGACAAGGGGTAATGGCTTTAAACTAGAAGAGGAAAGACTTAGACTAGAACTTATATCTAGTTAGAAGACATTTTTTACAATAAGGGTGGTGAAACACTGGCCCAGGTTGCCCAGAGAGGTGGCAGATGCACCATCCCTGGAAATATTCAAGGTGAGGTTGGATGAGGCTTTGAGCAACCTGAGCTAGTTAAAGATGTCCCTCCTCACTGCAAAGGAGGTTGGACTAGATAACCTGTAAAGGTCCATTCCAACCCAAAGTGTTCTGCAATTCTATGATTCCCAAGAAGATTGCTCCACTCAAAAGCAGACCTGTCCTCTGCCAAAAAAAAGCTGTAACGTGTGTGTCCATGTCTGGGACCTGCACCCTCCTGCCCCTTGCTGCAGGCTCTCTGTCCTGCCCACCACTGGGCTATAGTTTTGCCCACCAGTTCTCCATGGCTAAGGGTACAAACCAGAAGACCCACATGAGAGTCAGGATGGATGGGGATGAGCAGTGCTCTCTCCCAGCTGGGAAGAACATGCTCCATCAGGCCTCCAGGGCCCAGGGAGCCGGTAGCAGCAAACACTTCTGGCCCATTGCCCCTGGAGCACTAGCGCTTCAGGCAATGCCAAGAGGACGGACTGAATCAGCATCAATCAGGAATGTGATTTTTGTGAATTCAGCCCTGCCATTTATGCTTTCCCTGCAGTTTCTCCTGCTGCTTCAGCAGCTCTTCCTTGGACTATTTTTAGTGCCAGGTTACATCACTGCCAGCTTCTGCTGCTCTGAAACAGGCACCGGCTACAAACACCCAGGCATCAGCAGGGTGTCAGGATGGGGAGTTTATCACTCGGCCAGCAGACCACCAGCCTGCACTCAGGAGTTGCTGGATGGAGCCTGGTTTGGGAGAACAAACAAGGAGCATCTTGATTGTGCTGGGGCCCAACAGAGAGGAGGAAGGTTCTGCCACGAGAGCCCCCGCTTCCCCTGGGACCGGGGGATGCTTTCCGGCAGCGCTGCCATTGCCTGGCTGTGCAATTCCAAGCAAGTTAATTAATCCTCTGTGCTTCTCCTCTTTCCAATGAGAGAGTTTAGGCTGACCTACTTCTTACAGAGAAATCTGCAAAGGGCTTCAATGGCTGTGACAAGCAAGTGGCACCAAAAGCGCTAATTATGCTGGCTGTTCCCAGTACCCAGACCACTGTGGAGCCGAAACACCAGTAAGCAAAAGCAGAACATCATGGCTCTGGAGCAAGTAACAGAGAGAGCTGCTCCTGCAGGGAGGTCACGATTTGCAGCCTGGCAACCAGCTCTTGCTTTTGGGCAAGAGCGACTCACGCGCTGGCTGGCCACGTGGAAGGGTGGCTCAGGCCATGAGATGGCACGAGCGGCCACATGGCAGAAAGGAAGATCTGCCTTGCACCTCTTTGCAAAGATACTGTGCATCGGGCACGGGGGTCCCGGCAGCCCCTGGGCAGAGAGCTGTGGGCTGCTAGCCCGAGGCAAGCAATGCGGCCCTGGGGCGGCAAGGAGAGGCAGGGGACCTCCACAGCGAGCTCTCAGCGAGCCTGTGAGGCTTCAAATGTTTCTCGTGCCTCCCCAGGCAGCTGACACTGTCACTGTGTGTACCAGCACCTCTGGGGCCCCGCAGGGGCTGCCTGAGCCACGGCAGTTTTCATCTTTCTCCTCTGCACCTCTCCATCTCTCAGCCTCCCTGGTAGCCAGGGCTACAGAAACCTGTGCAGGAACCGTTAGCGGAAAAGAGGAACTAGGAGGATCCGAGCTGGCCCAGCACCCTTCCCTGGTGGCATCCTGACCCCCACAGCCACCCTCTGTCCTCCCCCTGCATCCCAGCCGGACAAAATCCCTCTCCCAGAAGACTCTGCCCAGAACAAGGGCTGGAGCTCTTAAGGAGGAAATTCTGAGTTAAATTCCTTCCTCCCAAGTCATTTGCAGAAGGGAACAGCGTGTGCTCCCGGCACAGAGATGACGTCTTGCTGGCCTCCTGCCACTTCTCGGCTGCCTGTCACCGCGGGGCCAAGGCTCTCCCAGCGAGGGGGCAGGAGGGTTTGGCCGATGGACCGGAGGGTGTATTCACTGTGCCTCTGCCTGGGGAAGGGCTGGCAAGGGGTGCGTTGCCAGCACCGAGGGGTAAATGCCTTGCCAGAAGAGCCCTGCATGCCCTGGAGGGAAGAGGGTGCAGAAGGTCTGCAGAGAGCTGCAGAGATCCCCTCCAGACCCCAAGGGAAAACTGCTGCCCCAAAGCAGGGTTGTTTACCCAGTGTGCAACACGTACCCAGGGGAAGAGATACGCTGCAGATGACACGTGAGCCCAGCAGAAAGCAGTTATTAGTGAGGGCTCAATAACCAAACCCAGGATTAAGCCGAAGGACCAAAGCCTCATCCGGTGCAAACAGCCACAGCTGCGTGGAGGCCATGGGCCTCATACTAATTCATCCTCAGTTCCTCAGCAGGAATAATGAAACAGTTAAAGCAGCCCAAGGAAGCTGTTCATTTTGTATTTGCGTTGAGCTGCTTAAAAAGTAAACACGGCGTAAGGCCAGGCCCGCCAGCAGCTGTCACTGACCTCAAAAATCAAAGATGTTGTGGGCTGATCCAAAGCAGGGCAGGCTGGTGAGCACAGCAGCTGCTCTGGGATGGGAGGAACATGAGCCGAGGCTGGCACGGGGCAAAGGCTGCTGCCCCCCTTCCTCGGCCAAATCCATCAGCAGGGTCACGGAGCTGGTGAAGTTATCAGAAAAAAAACATTCCTCATTATTCCTCCTCTCTCTCATCTCAGAGACGAGGCAAATGCTGCCCTGATCTGGGCAATCCGTGTAGGGATTATTAAACCAAACTGTATCTGGGCCAAGGTTAATGAAAGAGCCTGCAAAATCCTCCCGGCCACAGCATTTTGGTTCCCTCATTTTGGAGCCATCACGGGTGGCTCGTGCTGGCATTGAGGCATGAGGCCGGTGACACGCACACGTGCCCTGAGACACAGCCAGCCCATGGGGGCTCACGCTGGGTTCCCCCTCCTCACAAAGGTGACAAGAAGCTCACTTCATGCTTGCTTGTGAAGCCCATGGGGCACCTCAGCTAACAGCTGCCAGGGATTGTCATCATCTATTGCCACCATCACCCAGCAGGGACACACTTTATGCTGCTCAGGGAGGGCTGCAGTCCCCTGGGAGCAGCTCCAGACCTGCTTGTTCCATCTGGGGCTTTCGGGGCAGAGCTTCTACCCCCTGCCATGTGAGAGAGCCACAGCCGATCAGCATCACAGGGGGACATAGACTGCACCTGTGTGATGTACGGGTACCCATCCAGCAGAGTTTTCCTCACCTGTCTGCAGAGTCCCAAATCCTGCATCTCTACCTGGGCAGCCTCAAGGCAGCCTCACAGCTGTAGGCTGTCCTGGGAAAGGTGGAAAACATGCTCAGGGTCTTTTCCCCCTTAAACTTCTCCCCTTTTCCCCCTTAAACAGAGAAGTTCTTCAAAGTGTAGGATTGTGGTTCTTTCATTTTCCTGCCATTTTTATCACCAAAGGCCTTGGAAATGGAGAATTGGGGCATTACAGCATGAGCTCACCCATCCCTGCCCTGATGGGCTCCTTATCACTGCAGCAGTTTCCCGCATCTCAGCCCTGATGTTAAAAGTCTCTGGCCATCAACGCAAATCAAAACTAGAAACCATGACACAGCAGCAATGAGGGCAATAAGGTTTTCTGCTTCCACCAGCTTGAGGGTGCCCAGATCCTGCTGCCTAAATCTGCCAGGAAACCCAGCCTCTCCGGTCCCAGCTGCTTCCCCAGGGCTCTCACCAGGGTGCTTCCCTTCCAGTGCCAGCTCCTTAATAAATACTGGTTGTTCCCATCATACTTCCCTCATGCTGGCTGGTGACGCCAGCCCTGCTGGCAAGTGATAAATTCCCTATTCACCAAGTCAAACAAGTTCATCAAAAATCTCCCCAGATCCATGGAGATAGGGTCCTCGAAGGTCAGAGGAGTTTGAGAGCAAAGCTGCAGCAGCGGTGGCCCATGGTCTGGAGATGCAGCCCCATGCAAGAGACTTTGGCACCATCCATCCATCCTCTTCCTGCATGGCAGGGCAGGGAGGAGCCCCTGAAAACGAGGGAAGCAGAGCCCATACCCCATCTTTTGTCCCTTCAACATCCACCCTTCAGTAAGGCACAATTATCTGTTTACTTAAGAGCAAGGGTAATTAACCACCCAAATGGTGACTGAGGAATGCGAGAGTCACAATAGTCCCTATTATGGAGCGGATCCACTAAATAGAGATCATTGTTCTTCCTGGCATTACAGACCTGGCAGCACACCCCAGCACCTTCACCCACTGGGGGCTGGCACCGAAATTCATAGGAAACTGGTATCCCTCAAGGGCAGTACTGGGAAGCGAGGCCAGCCGGGTCCCGGCTCTCTGTGGCTGGGACCAGGGCAGGGCAGAGCTGCCAGCCTGCCAACACTTCTCTGCAGCGCAGGAATGGGTGCACAAGGTCTCCTAGCCCAGCAGATCACAGCGCTAATTTGAATGCTGTAAATATTTGACTTTCATTTGCAGTTTAACCTTGTCCGCCTCCAGCCGAGAGTAATTTCCAAGTAAATGGCTGACTTCACCGCGCCTCAGGGGATGTGAGCCGCATCACCAGCCCCCAAATCCCAGCCTCTGCAGAGACCGCTACCCCAGCAAACATCCCGGCCCCGCAGCGCTCTCGGTCGGGGTCAGCTCAATCCCTGCCAGGATTCTCAGCGTCCATAACTTCCCAGCCCTGCTGCCCGACTGCCATCCCAGCAGGGCTGTGGGTTCTGCCGCTGCCTTCGTCTCACTCCCCACCTCGCAGCCAGGCTGGGGCTATTTGTGTCACCAGGCCACACGTGTGGGACACCGGTTGTGTCATTGAGCTGTGTTTCGGGAGGAATCCATTTGGCGGGCGCAGCAGCCACCTGTGTTTACCCGCTCCGGTCTCGTGCTGGCACGCACACCATGACAGCTTTCGGTTTCAGCCTCCCATCTATTTATATCAAATGCCTTTGAGTGACGTGCCACTGCCTCCCAGCAGCATTACTGTCCCGAGCCAGCCTGCCCGGCACCTCCTCGTCAGAGATGGCTTCAGGGTGACTCGATCACAGCCTGAGAGCACCTACGCAGCAATAAAGCTCCTATGATGATCTCCCTGCCATTCCTGGCACACTTACAGGGCTCTGAGGTCAAGCTCAGGGAGTATCATAGAATCATAGAATAGCAGGTCGGAAGATAACCTCAAGAATCATCTGGTCCACCCTTTCTTGGCAAAAGCACGGTCTAGAGAAGATGGCCCAGCACCCTGTGCAGCTGGATCTTAAAAGTGTCCAGTGACAGGGAATCCACCACTTCTATGGGGAGATCATTCCAATGGCTGATTGTTCTTATTGTGAGAATTTTTCCTCTTGTATCCAATCGCTATCTCCTCAGGATTAACTTGTACCCCTTTTCCCTCCTCTTTTCCATGTGACTCCTTCTAAGAAAGGGACTCTCTACTGTCTTTGTAGCTACCCTTTAAATACTGGACCATGGTGATAAGGTGTCCCCTAAGCCCTCTTTTCTCAAGGCTGAACAAACCTAATTCCCTCATATATGTTGGATCCTGCTGAGATGCTACTGAAGCATGGGATGCCAAGTGGCTGCATCACCCCTGTCCCCAGCGACGGGGACCTGCCACGCTGCCCAGCCACTCACAGCTACTGCAGAGCAAGGTCACAGTCCGGATGGTTCTGCTCTGCAGCTCCAGGACAGTGGGAGCCAGCCAGTGGTGCCCCAGCACGTGGCAGCAGGAGGCACTTGGAGGACAGAAGAGGTGTGGGAGAGCAGCAGAAAGGGATGCTGTGACGAGATTCAGTCAGAGGCACCCGCAGAGCTATTGCCATCAAAAAATAAAAGGAGGAGGTAGCCGCAGACAAACCCACCCGCCCACTCCCATTCCCACAGCCATAACGAAGCGTTACGCATCCCTGCCAGGAGGCTATCTGCTCACGTCACGCCTGGGTGAGAAATGGTAATAGCTGGGCACATGTAACCAGGAGCCAACCCTATTTATAGCCCCATATAATGAGCTACATCTGAGAGAAGATGAAAGGGAAGAAGATGAGTCAACAGGGTAAACGGAGCTGAACTTTCCCACTAGTGGGGCAGCTGGTTCATGTAAAGAGAGACATTAGCAGGAGAGCTCCCCAGCAGTGTTGCTTCCAGTGGATAAAGGCTGAGAGCCATGTCCTACCCAGGGCACATCCAGATGCAGTGGAGGTGGCCCTTGGTACACCCGTATGGAGAGAGGCCGGGGCTGGGCAGACCCAGCTACTGAGTCCATGGCCCTCTACCTTCATCCTAATCATCAGCTCCAAGCTTTCTCCTTCCCAGCTGGGGGTCTCAGCACCCCCTTGCTAACACTGCCCCAGCTGCCTTGTGCTCTCCATGCCATCAGCAGTGGTCCCGTGGGGATTCTCCATGTCCCCACGCAGCCAATGAGGGCTCACACCAGGAGAAGGGACGTCTGTCCCAAGCACAGCATAACCAAGCTTAGCTCCAGAGAAAAGCAACCCAGAGCTCAGCCCGTGAATGCGCTCACATGTTCCGGTGCAAGGAGGGTTAACCATCGGCGGGGGTCCCTGCAGTGACAGCCCCAGGGACCACCAGGTCCCCTCCCTGGCTCAGCGGGCAGGCAGCCCCTGCCCAGCCCAGCGGCTCAGGCAGCCAGCGGCTCATGCGGGGCTATTTTTAGCCTCCTCATTCAGCCTTTCATTTTAAAGCCACCCACGGGAAACATTTCCATTTTATCATGAAAACAAGTCTGCTGCAAAAATAAATTATAAGGACATCAAAGCACTAAAATAAAGGGGGAAAAGAAATGCCTCCTTGCGCCAGGGAGCGGGGAGAGCAGAGGGGTGGCTCTGCTTCCTCCCAGCGGGTTGGATGCAAAGCGGCCTCCTGAAGCTCTTTTAGAACAAAATAACAATGCAAAAAATGAGAAAAGCAAATTAAAATAGAACAGGAGGGCTGCAGCGATGAGTGGACATGCCAGCAGCAATGCAGTGAGTCCTCACAGGGCAGCCAGCTCTCCTCCATCCGGGCTGGGGTGGGCCTTCCCCAGCCACCTCTGCTGGGATTGCATCAGGATGTGTCCCAGGGAAAGCCTGGCTGAGTGTCACCCCTACTCCATGTACAAGGTCTGGGTCTCAACAGCTAATGAGGCTGTGGGAGCCCCCTCAGCGTCCTCAGAGCCCCCCAGCACCAGTCCTTGGCTCCCTGCACCTTTCCAGGCCGGGAGGAAGCTGCTGATCCATCCCAGTACCTTTGCTAATCCATGGCATCAGGAGCACACTGTTTTTGAGCTGTAAAAATAGCTTGTGGGCTTGATGGGAGTGGGGATGGGGCCATGGCCAGCACCGCCATCCCACAGCAGTGCCAGCTCCCTCTCTCACCCAGCAAAACTAGTGAGTGTGGGGCCAAGCCAAGGTCATCCTGATCCCCATACAGTCCCTCATGCCTTGAACCCGAATCCTGGGGGAATGTCCTGGAGGACATCCATACTCCTTCCCCATTCCCGAGACCTGAGGAGAAGCTTTTGCACCACAAAGAGCCACACCAACCCATGCCCATGCCAAGCATGGGGGGACAGGGCAGGCAGCAGAGATGCTGGCCGAGCGATGGCTGTGGGGCACAGCCTTTAAATGAGGGCAGGCATGGCAGGGACAAGCCAAGAGCCTGACCTCCATTTGACATCTCAGCAGGTGAAACCCAAACCTCAACCACCAGTGTCCATTACCTAATTAATAGATGATAATATGCCCGAGGAAATGAACCTTTCCCAGCCTAGTGGTGAGGGCTCTTGCAGGGGGGAGGAGGCAAGTGCCTGTGCCCCTACTCTATATTCACTTGTGCACGTAGCTCAGCTGGGCAGGGGCAAGTTCTGGGTTGGAATGTGCTGGTTTCAGGTGCTCAAAGCCTTCAGCCCTCTGCAGAAACCACACAGGGAGAAATCCAGAGAGGCACAAGGCAGCCCTTCTCCCTGCCTGGGCTACCGTGGTGGCTACCATCACCCTTGCATCACTCAGGGCGCAGTGGGGGGGGACAGGCAAAATTGGCTGTCATCTGCCAGCATGCTGGGGAGAAGCCACAGAGAAGTCACCCCCCTGGGCTAGTGACGCACAGAGCAAAACCCAAAGCCTCTTGCCAGGCACACTCATGACTCCTCACAGCGTGAGCTCCTGTCAGGGACCATTTAATCGTGGTTTGCATGGCGTCCCCCTGTGCTGACACTGTGGGAGGCAGTGGTGTCCCACACTGGGGGGTGACCCTGGCGGATGTGCCATCACCTCCCCGCTACGCAGCTCAGCGGGACACCAGGCTGGCTGCACTCGCTTCCCCCAGGGAATGACTTGAGTCAAACACTTAATGATTTTCCAGGAAAAAGCCCTGCACTGACGTTCCCCCTCTGCAGCCATCCGATGCCAGAGCCGATGGCTTCCCTAAGAGACTCAATCACACCAGTGTCCTCTGTCCCAGGCAGGGCTGAGCTGTGCCACCCCAGCAGCAGCTCTGGGTTACATCAGCTCTCGCTCCAGTGGTGGCCCCAGTGCATCCCATGGGATGCATCGCTAGCCCTCAGGGATGCCAGGCAGGTCTGGTTCTGGGTGTGCTCCCTCCTCACACCTTGCACTGGGGAGGGTGTCTCCTCTTGGGGTCTGTAGGAGTGATCATCACCCCAACCACTGCCATCAGCTCTCTGCTAACCATGGAGCTGTGCCAGCCGGTACAAGCCCAGGCACAGCCAGCTGCCATAACTGCCCTGGACAAGAGCTGGAGTGTGTCCTCCCCAGGATGCCCACAGCTTTACCATCTCCCCCAGGGTTCTATACAGTCCCCTTCTCTGCCAAGTGACACCAGCATGTGACAGGGCTTGCTGCAGGGTTGGCCTTGGGGAGTGACTCTTTATCAGGAAGTAAGTGATAGGAGTATGAGTAACAGTTTTAAAACTGAAAGAGAGGAGATTTAGATTAGATATTAAGAAGAAATTCGTTACTGTGAGGGTGGTGAGACACTGGAACAGGTTGCCCAGAGAAGTTGTACATGCCCCTTCCCTGGAGGCATTCAAGGCCAGTTTGGATGGGGCTTTGAGCAGCCTGGTCTAGTGGGAGGTGTCCCTGCCCCTGACAGGAGGGTTAGAACTTGGTGATCTCTAAGGTCCCTTCCAACCCAAACCATTGTATGATTCTGTGCATGAAGGACGTGCCTGGGACAGGCAGCCACACTGCTCAGGCCTGGCACAGAGAGGGGCTGCACCACAATCTGGTCATCACCCCCCATCCCAGGGTCTCTCGGGGACTGTGCACTCAGCGGGGAGCAGCAGGGCTCATGCAACACAAAAACCCCAGAAACCCACGTGCTGCCGTGGGTTCTCTCTGCTCACCTGCGGCCAGGACAGGGGCAGCAGGCAGGTCCCCACACAAGGTGCTGTGTCGCTGCCACAGGAGGGATTTAGATTTAGTGGTGGTGACTTAGAGAGCGCTTGTGAGTCCCGGTGACGTCAGGCAGGAACGTGCCCCGTGGGTAAATATTGTCAGTGTTCCCAGCCGTGGGGCAGTTACCAGCCAGAGGCAAATGGGGACCCAAGGACAATCCAAGGGAGTGCCCCGCTCTAACAGGGAGCTGCTCCCAGGGCTGGCATCCAGCTGGGACTTGGCTCTGAAGTGCCGATGGGGTCCCTGGGGATGGCTGCAGGCTGGTCCAGCTCAGCCCCACTGCTGGCAGGGCAGTGAGGAGCGGGCGCTCACAGCACTTGCTGCAGGGAAAATCCCTGCCTGGAGGCCAGGCAGTGCCAGAGCAGCATTTTGTGGGCTCAGCAGTCCCCTGGCCATCCTGGAAACCCAGCAACCTCCTCCATCATATCCCCCCATTGTCCCCTACCCCTTCCCCAGTACCTGCCTCCAGCTGCAGCATTTCCCAGTTATGCCACAACCCAGCTGCCAAGAGGCTCTCCAAGAGTACAGCCAGCATCCTCCTTTTTAAAAAAACAAAATAAATATCACCAATTTACCTGGATGGGAAGGGAATGAGAGACTGCTGAATTACCCTGGCTTCATCCCTGCATCTGGGCTAGTGCCCCACAAACTCCCTGCTCCTGTTAGCAATTAACTGCACTTGGTGGAAGGTCTCTCTTTAGCCCAATTAAAGAAATACCCTTGAGGGGGGGTAAAGCCATGTGTCATATCGTTAAAGATGACATCAGCCTACATTTGCCCCAGGTGAGAAAGTCCTGGTGGCAGGGGCAGCCATTGGAGCGGTGTGTGCGGTTCAGCCTTCCAAAATGCCTGGATGGGTGGTGAGATGGGTGAGGTGATGCTGTGCCTCAGCCCCAACGCCTGCCCTCCCAGAGCCCTCCCCCTCGGGATCACGCCAGAGAGAAACTGCCTCTGGTTTATTCTCCTTGCGCTAAGCACGCTCGCTATCTGGTTATTTTAAGAAGCTGGCACGGACGGACGCACGCGGGCTTTCTTTGGAGAGCCGACCTGCGCCAACCGGCCCTGTCATTAGCAGAGGTGCAGATTTCAGGGGTGTGGGTGGCTTTGTTTGCTTTGGATTTTGCACATGCACTTGTTTTCCTTGGTATTGGCTCCTGCAGCTCCAGCTGGGCGCTTCCCCAGCAGCACAGCACAGCCCAGCCACCCTTGCAGTCCTGACCTCCCCGGCGCCGCGTTCCCCTTTGCTGCCATTTCAGATAATTTCAGGCTTTGCTACCTAAAAATACTGGCCAGCAATTAATCCCTTTCTGTGAGATGGGACTTCCACCCCCTGCGCAGAGAGCAGGTGGGGAGGTGAAGCCAAACGGTGCCAAGTTACAAAACGCCACGCAGGTGAGGAGGTGAGAAGGCAGCTGGCGAGGCGGCATGTTTCTGCTTGACAAGACAGGGCTGAAGGTCGTTCCTTCACAGGGACACACATCTTCTGCTGCTCAAAACCCTTCCACCAGCTCAACCCATGTCTCTGCACAGCCAAGACTCAGCCCTGCCATTAATTCAGGAACCTCTGGAGGAAAACAATGCCCAGTGCCAATGGCATGGGGTTTCTGTGGCCCCTACTGCCTGGTACCTTGGTGCCCCACCATCACACCTAATTTAGTCCTGCTGACAGCCATCGCCACCATGGGCAGGACCATGCCCTTGTCCCAGAAGGGTGCAGAGAAGAGGCCAGGTGCTATTGTTAAGTGCCTGGCCCTATGGGCGTCTTTTTAATCTGGCTACAGGACAGCTGCAGTGGGGACACAGTGAGCAAGGCCAAGACCAGCACCCTCCCTAACAGAGAACATTCCTGTGGCTGCACAGGAGCATCCCCAGCAAACCCACTGGCAGGTCCCCCATCCCCATCCTGCCCCAGCAGAAGCCATGGATGTCCTATCCCCTCTGATGCACTGCAGTGTTTTGTAGCACTGGGGAGTCCCTTGGCTGGTGGTGGGGTGGATGGACACTGGGGGTGCTTCCCAGGTCCTTTCTAGAGAGTACAGAAACCCGCTGTAACAGGTTGTCTGTGCAGCCCAGGACAGCCCGTGCTGTTCCCACGGCAGGTACAAATGTCACACTCCTCCCCGCTGCCCAAACAAACACATAAAAGCTGCTCATAAAAGCGGCTGTTTTTCATATCTGGCTCCCTACCGTCACACCTCCACGACAGCAGGCGCTAGTGACGCACCAGAGCCTTTCGGCAGCCACGTGGTGACACTCAGCATCAGAGACAGCGACTGCTGCCACCTCGCCCAGCAGCACGGAGAGCCACCTCTGCTTTGGCTCTGACACCACTCGCTCTCCATCATGCAGCGGTATTTCACAGCTCAGGTCCTGCACCTGGGACATGGCAACCCCAGGCACAAATACAGGTTGAGCGGAGAATGGCTGGAGAGCAGCCCTGAGGGTGTTGGTGTTGGGGGTGTTGGTGGATGAGAAGCTCAACATGAGCTGGCAATGTGCACTGGCAGCCCAGAAACCCAACCGCATCCTGGGCTGCATCAAGAGAAGCGTGGCCAGCAGGTCACGGGAGGTGATTCTACCCCTCTACTCTATGCTTGTGAGACCCCACCTGGAGTACTGTGTCCAGCTTTGGAGTCCTCAACACAGGAAGGACATGGATCTGCTGGAACGGGTCCAGCGGAGGGCCATGAAGATGTTCAGAGGGATGGAGCACCTCTATAAGGACAGGCTGAGAGAGCTGGGGTTGTTCAGCCTGGAGAAGAGAAGGCTCAGGGGAGACCTTATAGCAGCCTTTCAATGTCTGAAGGGAGCCTACAGGAGAGATGGGGAGGGACTCTGCCAGGAAGTGTAGAGACAGGACAAGGGGTAATGGTTTTAAATTGGAAGAGGGGAGATTTAGATTAGATACTAGAAAGAAATTCTTTACTGTGAGGGTGGTGAGCCACTGGAACAGGTTGCCCAGGGAGGTCATGGTTGCCCCATCCCTGGAGGTGTTCAAGGCCAGGCTGGATGGGGCCTTGGGCAACCTGCTCTAGTGGGAGGTGTCCCTGCCCATGGCAGGGGGGTTGGAACTAGATGATCTTTAAGGTCCCTTCCAACCCAAACCTTCTATGATTCTATGATTCCCTTGGGTTCTCAGGGTGCCCAGAGGAGCAGCAGAAGAAATGCAGTTGAAGGGGACATCCCGCAGCAGTGGTGCTTGCATCCCTCCCCACAGCACCGCTGCCAGACTGGGGGTGCCACCACAGTGCCATGCCTTCCCACAGCCTTTGCAAGGGGGACCCCAGGGTGCACCGACCCCCGAGGAACCGCTGCCAGGTGTGGTGGAACACATTTCCCATGCCAGCGTCTGTGCTGGGAGACACCAACAGCCGTCTGGGGTCTCACGAGAGACGGGGTGATAGGAGGCGATGCTTCATGTCCTGCAAGCCCCGCTATGCTCCTGGGGGGGGTTGTGTCTCCCAGACTGAGACCCAGGCAGAGCAAGCAGATACACACAGATATATATATATATGTATAATCCTTGTATACAAAGACAAGCAGACCCCCCATACAAGCACCCCAGCCCTGCCCTGCCTGCCCGGGGCTCGGGCTGGCCTCGGCTGCTGGCACGGGGCTCGGCACAGGGTGACATCAGGTTTTATTGCCCGATACTGGCTGTGCCTCCCTCCCGCTGCCCTGGACTTCACACCACCTTCCCCAGCTCCTCCGTATCAAGCTGACCGGCGGCCGCGGTTCTATTTTAACACTAGAGACTGGTTGTTTCCCTGTCAGAGGTTCATGTTTTTATTTAACTCCCTTTCGCCTTCCCAAATTAGCACGGATGGGGCTCCTGCTCTGTTTGCCTTGGAAGAAGATGCGGTGCCACAAATTATTTTTGATTCAAGTAAACAAAGCCTCTACCTCTCTTTTTTTTTTTCCCCGCTCCTCTTTGATGTCGGTTGCTAATTTCAGTGCTCAGAGAAGCAATTGCAAGGGCACTGGCTGGGGCCCAGCACGAGGCACTGGGGACGCCGTGGGCTCCCTGCCCTGCCCGGGCACCGCTGCAAAGCCAGGGCAGCTCCAGCCCCACTGCAAAGAGCTGCTTGTGCCCCGAGCCCCAAAACGATCCCAGCCTGGAGGACTTATCCAACAGCAGCACCCAGGAAAATGTGTCCCCCCTGCAGGGCACCAGTTTCCAAACCCACTAGCAGGTGGCAGAGTGGCTGGTGGGGTGTCAGGCTGCCCCAAGTCCCTCCTGCCACCTCTGCCTGCTGATGCCAGGAGCAGGACCAGGCTCCCTGTTGGCATGCTGCAGATCTCGGCATCGGTTCCCCCACCCAGCGTGTTTCTGTGGGACTTTCCCACTCCAGAGCAGCTGGGGAGAACCACAGGCAACTGCCACAGGCAGGCCAGAGGAAACCACGCTTTGGGATAGGTATGAAATGCATTGGCTTGACATTGCTCACCAGTGATGGGGACAAGGACAGCTGGCCACGCTGTAAGGGGACAGCAGTCCATTCCCAGCGTGTACACGCGGTTGTGAAAGCAGGGATTTGTCCCAGTTCGGCCATTCCCAGTGGCTGAGCCAAGGGATTAACTGGCACAGTAATTCCTCCTTAACCTGCAGGGAGCAGCTGAGGTTCCCATTCCCACCTCCCCACCCAGTTACTCATCCCTCTTCACTGACCCAACAAGGGGAACGGTTTCTTTTGCTGCCTCCATCCCAAAGCTTCTTCTGTGTTTGCAGCCTGGCAGAGGCTGGGGAAACCTGGGGTGCAGGTATTAAATTAGGGGGTGCCAGCGGCCTGCCCTTGGCCATCGTGGGGCACCACAGGGGAAGCAGCAAGCCCAGGGTGGCACAGCATTGCATGATGACACAGGGTGAGACTACAGGCAGGATGAGCCCAGGTAGGACCCCCAGCACAGCCCCTCGGGACAGGGTCCTGCAGCTGTAACGGTGTGGGGCATTTCCAGGTAACCTGTTGCACGAGGCCCCATGTCAGCGAGGGCGCACGGTCTGGTGTTTATTCAGCGCTCATCCCAGACTATTTTTGGGACCTGTTTTGCAACAGGACAGAACCTCCTCGCCCGTCAGCAGACATGCAGATACCTTGGGGGCACAGCCCTTCCCAGCACAGCCAGCACCTGGGCCCTGTGGTGGGGGCAAAGCAGTGACTTTTCAGCTTGATGCAGAGACCCCCCTGCAGTGGGGCCAGCCCTCCATGGGGGACAGTGACCCCACTGAGCCCCCAGTCCCCTGCAACCCACCCCCACAGACAGCCCTTCTCCCAACATCGATCCACCTAGACACATACTCGGCTATTTATAGCTGGGGCTGATGTTGATTTGGATCAAGTGGAAGATAACAAGGTTATTTTTAGGTTTAGCTCTCAGCCCGTGAAGGGAAATAGGCTTTGCTGGCTCAGGCAGGCTCTGCCCAACCTGTCAGGGCATAGCTGGGTGCTGGGACAAGTGACTCCCATGGTGGGGAGGGAGGAGGGATGCACCCCAGATGCACCAAGGGCACAGTGCAGTAGGATGAGCCCTGACAAGCTCATCCCCATCATGCCACCCTACCTGCCCGGCCAGGTCCACTCCTGCCACCTCTGTTGAGGGACCAGTGGCACAGGGAGCCCATCGCTCTAGATTTGCAGGTCTCAAAAAAATAGACCCAGCCCTGGCTTTGCCTCCTGAGCCCCTGTGTGTGTCCCTCCTGACAGGACAGGTAGGTACCCATGGGGACCCTGTCCCTCCCAACATGACCATGCCCTCACCAGGACAGGGTGCCGTCATGGCGCATCCTTCTGCAAGGAGGAGGTTTCAAACCAAGAGCTCCAGCTTGGCAACATCTGACTGCCAAAATAGTTGCTTTAATTATAAAGTCTTGAGCACTTGTGTTTGCTGTGCCGAGCAGCATCTAAAAATATCAAAAACACTAACTCACCCTGTAATGAGGCATTTAGCAGAGGGAGTCACCACAGAAACCAAACCAGTGGCGCCGGGAGGCTTTTCCCATAAGGAAAACTCATGGAGCTGCCGTGCGTTCCTCCAAAACACTCCTGTGAAACCATGGCTTTGGAGGGAGGGGAGACAGCTTCCTCACGACTGTGTTTCCTCTACACTTCAGGTCCCTCCATGAACCCCGGGGGCACAGGGTCCTGGCAGGACGGGGTCTGCGAGAGGTGTGAGGATGCCCCAGGTCAAGCCAGGTGTGCCCGGACTCATCCCACAGGGAGCCTGTGCCTGTAATCTTATATTTCCTTTTGGATTTCATAGTTCCTTTCTGATTATGCAGAGATGATGACATGAATGGATTCAGCCACATCTAAAATGATTTCAGCAACAGCCACCTTGGACTTGTCCAATATGCCACCAGCCCCACAGCCAAGACAGGGTAAAGCAGCGAGCAGTCGTGAATAAAGTTTCAGAAAGGGAATTTCTGGGCAATTTTAACACTAAGTGATGCTGGTCAGCCCAGCCAACGACAGCTGGATTGCTTCATGAGTGCTCAGACAGGCTTTAATGGCCAAAATTTGGCTGTGGTAGAGGCGGCCCTGGCAGGGCTGCAGTGGGATGGGGGCCCAGCACCAGCTCTTGTGTGCCCTGGGCCCTGGCACACCTGCAGCAATGGGATCCTGGCACAGGACCCATAATTACCTTGGGGCAGACTACTGAAGGACACGGGGATCATTAGGGATGGGATGTGGCCCGGAGCTTGGAAATGGGGAAGTGGCTGCCACTGTCAACAAAGCAGGGGGAATCACTCCAGTCTCGGTAACGGTCCCGGAGAGTGACCCCGACCCCGATAACTAAATCTTAGACACACTGGTCCTGATTTCCTCAAAGGAACTATGAGAAGTTTATTGATACTGATACCTGGGAGGGGAACAGGGGGCCCCTGCTCCCACCACCCACCAACCTTTGTCCCTCCAGACATTATGGGCTGGAACACTGGCTGTGGTCCCTGCACAGGGAGAGGTGTGACTGTGATGGGAGTGAGCTTTGGCCACAACCACGCTGCAGAGGAGCCCTGGTGTCACATCCCATCCTTGCTGCCCGGGACATGACAGGATGTCTCAGGAGAGCTCCTGGTTGTGGTTCAGCTTTTGATTTACAGCAGCTCTTATCAAGAGCTTTCTGTGCTCTTTATAACGGGGACAAAGCAGCTGGGAGCGTACAAAGGTTTCTGCCACTCTTCCAGACCCTCCCAGCACTGCTGGTGAGAGGCTGGTGCTTCCCAACGCCACCTGTATCCTCACACTTCTCTCCCCAAGGGCTTGCTCTCCCCAGAGCAGGGCGATGCTCCTATGCCAGGGGTTGGCCAACATCACTGCAGTGGTTTTGCCCCCTTTCCTGGGAATCCCTCAGTTTCTTGGAGCAATGCGAACGACTCCAGCTGAACCCACAGCGCAGCCAAACAACCTTTGTGGTTATAGGAGTGACCCACAACCCCTGTGCTGACACACGCAGTTTTAAGTACACGGTCCTGCCTGTGCAGCTCAGAGCAGGGCAGGAGGGTGCTGCCCGGGCACGCCGACTGCCAGCCCTCGGTGGCCTTTCGCACGCCAGCAGGGTGAGATGTTGGCCTCCCTCCTCCCGTGCCTGGCACAGGATTGCACCCGGGAAAGCTGGAGCCGACCTCGAGCTGCTCTTCTGGCAGGGACCTCGCTCGCTCAATTAAAGGCAAACCCACCGAGAGCAGCGTCCCAGGGCTGCAGTGCAGTCAAGTGACAAGCGTTGGGTTTCTAGCATGCCCAGCACGAGGGCACGGTCACCCAGCTCCCAGGGGCCGTGGGGATGAGCTAAAATAATAGCCTGAAAAAGCAGGATTTGTTTTGCAGGTGGCTGCTCCCTGCCTCCCCTGACCCAGCACTCCCAGCCCCTGGCACCTCTCACGAGCTGCCTGCCCTTTGCTGGTGGACCATTGGCATAGTGGGGGGCCTGGAGGTGGTGGAAGGAGAGCACTCCTTCCCCACAGCACCCACCCAGAAGAGAGAGGCTGGAGGGGAGCACCTGCCCCATCCTGCAGCCCCCCCACCAGCCATGTGCAGGCTGCTCTCAGCAGCTGGTGTTTATGCCACCACTGCTCGGTGCCTGGCACATGGAGATGGGGAGAGGGCTCCTAGTGAGCACCAGGCTCCCACCAGCATTAGTAGCCTCTCCAGGGTTTGTTTTCCTAAATGCTGCCCATGCCCTGATGCCACCTGAATCACAGACGATGTGTGTCAGCTGCACATCTCATGCTCTGGCCCCCACCCAGAGTTTTTGCAACTTTTCCCTGCTTTTCCCCCCTACGCATCATGGGTGGCTTCACCCCAGGAAGCCCCATGCCCAGGACAGCCAGGTCTCCTGCCACCCACACACGCTTGGGCACATGCTGCCAGGCCACCCTGCAAATCCACGCCTGCTCCGGGAACCACAAGAAAAAAGGCAGCAAGGTCAAGGGTACACACAGCCAAAATGCCTGAAATCCAGTAACCGTGAGTCCTGCCAGAAGACGCTGGTTAGGGTACACAGCTCTGTGCCTTGCTCCTGCACCCCAGGATCAACCAGGAGAGCACCAAGCTGGAACTGGGCAGCAGGAAAGTGGCAGGTTTCGGAGCAGAGAGGAGCTCACATCTCAGCTCTGCCCAGCCAGGAGCCCAAAGCCCCACGGGCAGAGCTCACCCGGGGCCCTGCACACGAGTGGGATGAGCTCAGCCATCCCTTGCTCCCAGCTCAAGGTCCGGGGCAGGGGTGTCAGTACCAGAAGCCCTGGGCTCCCCCCCGAGCAGGGGATGGATGAGCAGGCTCATACCCCAGCCTGAACTATTGCATAAGGGCAGGGACACGTGCGAGCTGCCAGGCGAAACTGTAAATAACGTTTGTGCCAGAATCCCGGCTCCAGAGCCAGCAGCCAGGGAACCGTGCTCGGGGGAAGCCGGGATGGGGCAGGGGAGGGCTGCTGGGGTGGGCACGGGCAGCCCCTGGGGCTGGGCACGGAGCTTCAGGGAAGAGTGGGTAGGTACGTGCCCCCACTCAGCCTGTGCTATTTAAATCTCTTGCTTGTGAAAGCCAGACCCGAAACAAGCAAATAAATATTATCTGGAAACACAAAAGCCCTGACAAATCTCCCAAAAATTCCCTCCGTGGGCTGCGGGACGGTTGCACAACAGGAAGAGGCTGTTGATCCCATTTGCTCTGTGCCGCCAGCCTCCACCCAGAGCTGCCTGCTCAGGCTTCAAACACAGCTAAACCCCAAGTCAGGCAGCAAAACAGATAATATTTCCAGGTAGCCTGTGGCCAGGTGCATCTCCCACTAACAGAATCCCTGTCAAGCACCACAGGGAGATTTTCAGGAGCCCTCTTGGCCACTACGCTCTGGTTGCATGGATGGGACGCAGGGGAGGGGGTGCTGACGGGAGATGGGGAGAGGAGAGGTGGGTGCTGCACAGCTTTCCTGAGCTGCATGGGATGGGGGGCCTGACTTTGCTTCTCCAGGGGGCTTGATCACGTGTGCATCGCCCCATCTCCTCCAACTCCCCTGGAAAACGGGGTACACACAGTGACATCACCCTTGACAGCGGTGCTCTGGCCCAGCACCCCTTAGTTTTCTCCTTTCCCATCCCTCACATCGTCCCAGAAGCAGCTTTTGTGAGCTGGTGACCATGTCCCCAGGAGCACAGAGGGGTTTGCTCGCAGGCCAAATCAAGGCTCTTGCAAAACAAGTTAATGATTTAACTCCTTTCAGGGGTGACTTGCCCTTAAACTTCAAAGTCTGGACATCTTATGGAAGGAGAGAATTTGACCCCAAGAACACCCAGCCCACAACACAGGACAGGAACACTGGGCTTTGCCCCTGGACAGACAACACATGGACTGGGGACACCCAGCTCCCATGGAAAGAGAGGCCAGACCCCGCCTGGGCATCAGCCCCAAGGAAGGAACAGGACCCCTCTAGGGTGCTGGGCTGTTCTGGGTGCAGGTTGGAGGTAGGGGGGTGCAGCATTAGTGCTCCCCTCTGCTCCCCCCAGGGTGCTGCAGCATCTCCCCATGCTGGTCACTTGCTGCCACCTGGTGCCACCTCACGACAAGTGCTGGGGACCTGGGGTGTTGAAAGTAGGGATGCCATGGGTGTTGTGGATGGGGTCCACATGGGTACAGCACACATGTGGTCCCCATCCTTGACAGCCATGGCCCCAAACAGCCCCATTTGTCCTCCAAAGGACAACCTTCACCTGGTTCTCCAAACAGGCCAGTGACCTCTCTCCTCTCTACAGGGTGAAAGCCAGGACTCCAAACATTTCCCAATCTCCCGGACACCACTGAGGGTTATTTCCTCTAAGGCAGGTGGCTGTTCCAGGCACCGGATCTGGAGGTGGTCCTCATGGTGTCCCAGAACAGATTGGGAACAGGGATGCAAAAGCACCTAGAAATCAGCAGGGTGGTAGGTAACAAGAATTAGTCACACTACCCCAAATCAATTTTCTTTTGCAATAGGGTAACAGGCCCTCACGGCAAAGAGAGAGCAGTAGGGACTGTATTTCTTTAGTAAGGTTTTTGCCGTGCAAGACCGTGTCACTCTCACTGGGAAAATAAGGAAACTCAAGATTAAGTCAACCTGCAAGGTGGCTGCAAAACACGCAGCAAAATTATTCTCACTTGTTACCGGTGGTTCCTTATGGAGGTGGAAGGAGACACACTGTTTACCACAGCTCCATCAGTAGCTCACTAATTGAGCTGGAGGACAGGGTGCTTAATGACTACACAGCTGAGACTGCCCCGAGGGGGTGCGCTGGAGAACTGGGGTAGGATACAGCTGACCTTGGGAAATAGACAAAAAAAAAAAAAACTCACCTGAAAACTGCTGATGCTGGGCACTTCCCAGCGGTCTGGATGTGTCAACCGGGCTGGTGACACTTCCCCACCCCACCACAGTCCATCTCAGAGGCCCCAAAAGCAGAAGAGTCCGTGGAGAGCCCCGTAGTGGCAGCTGTCCCCAAGGAGACCCTCCAGGTCCTGCCGGAGCTCCTCTCGGCTCGCCCCACACCCTTCCTTCCCATGGGATGTCCCTGTGCAAAGGACACGTGTCTGTCTGTCCCCCCATAGAGCAGAGACTGGTGCTGCCCGACCCGTGTCCTTGTGGAAGCCCAGGTCTTTCCTTGGGAATTAACTCATTTAAAGGAAGAAGAGAAATACAAAACCAAACCCACCCTCAGCTCTGACCTTTACAAAAACAAAAAAAAAAAAAAAAAGGAGGTTAAGAAGAAAGGGGAGTGTAATTCCAGGAAGAGGAACGCAGGATTCTGCTCTCAGGTATGAATAATCAGTGTACAGAGGCAGGCTGGAGAGCAAGATTGTGGGAAAGGGTGACTCACAGGCTGAGCAACGTCATTCGGCAGGAGAGAGGGGGAGTCGGGGGGGAGCTGTTGTTGTTATCCTTACTATTTATTTATTTTAAAAACTAGCTGACTGGGATGTTTGCTCTTAACACACTCATGAAGCAAGACACCCGCGGTTTGAAGCCAGCCAAGTCTGAGCCCAGAGTTTGTGCCCAGCTGCCTGTGTCACCCCTCCAGGTACAGGAGGAGCAGCTGGCAGAGCCTGCAGGGTTTTATTCTGGACACAGCAAAGTCTGTGAACACACAAGAGGGTGCTGCAGGGAGTTAAGATCATGCTCCCAGCATCAAACGGGGACAGGAAAAGTAATAAGCTTAAATTTCAGGAGAGATTCAGGCTGCTTATTAGGACATCCCGTGAGCCCAGCAGCTCCTAGGGAACTGTGGTGGGATGTCCAAGACCAGTGGGGTCATTTGGGGCTGATGCAGGAGCTCATATAGGGATGGCCTGGATGATCTCTCAAGGTTTCTCCTAGCCCTACATTACTACTGTCCCATGAACAGTAGTCCATGCCCCAACCACTGGCTGTGGAGCAGCACAGGCTGCTCCTTCAGGGCACAGGCACAGCCTCTGACCTGGTGACCGAGCTCTCCTGGGCTTCCCCAGCACTTGGGTGGCAAAGGCAGAGGCCAAGGCAAACCTGCGTGAAGCCTCTCCTGCAGCTCTACTTGCTGTGCCTTGCATGGACTTTGTGTTATCCACCAAACCTGAGGAGAAGAACAAATCCTCCTGCTGTTACCAGAAACCTGCCAGCTCACCCAGTGTGCCTGCCCAGCTTTTCCTGGAATGCCAGGAAAGAAAGAAAATCAACAGAGCAGCACACCAGGGATGTGCACGGGTCCTGCTCTCCAGAGCGAAACGGAGGTTTCTGGAAAATAGTGAGGTTCAGAAAGCAGCATGATGTCACCATCTCTGCTGGGCACCTGGCTTCAGGTGACAGCCAGAGCCCTTGTCAGAGCACCCTGTTCACAGCTATTTGCTGGGCATTTAAATAAAAAATAAAATATAAAAAAAAAAAAAAAAAAAAAAGAAAGGACCCCTTTTGAGAGGGGGAGAAAC
>NW_015090851.1:2343475-2361480 GCF_001431845.1 Calidris pugnax | reverse complement strand
ACAGAGACAATAAAAGTACTGGAGTTGTTATACGGAAGGTTTAAAATAAGGAGTTAAAGTAATAATAATAAGACAACCTAAACAACTTCACTAAACAATCCAAGTTAGTTCCAGTAAAAATATTACAGACTAAAATAAAAAAAAAAAAAAAAAAAAAAAAAAAAGGCAGTGACCCTGTTGAGATGGCTGAAGACAAAGGTTTTCTGTAAGGAAGGAAAATCAAGGCTCAGTGTCTGTGTGTCAAGCAGTGGGCAGGAGGCAGCAGGCAGGCAGCGCTGTTGGGCAGGGAATGGCAGGAGCAGCCTCCCAGAACCAGTGACCCAGCAAGTGCTCAATGAATAATCCCAAACCGCCCCCAAGAGGCTGGTGCTCAGAAAAGGGCCTCCCAGAAGAAAAAACAACCAAAACCAAACACCCCCAATCAGATCCTATGTATTTTCCATGCATTCGCCTAAGTCTCAGCTGGAGGGTCTAGGCAGGGGCACCCTCACCGTGCCACGGGGCTGCTGCAGGTGTAACGGGGAACACGTGCCTCTGCTGTGCCCCGGTGTGTGGGGACACCCTCAGTGGGTGAGAGGGGCTGTGCCCTGGGATGCTCTCATCCAGGCTTCCGTGGGAAAAACACGGTTTGTGTCCAAGAGGATTGTGAAACGCATTGAATCAGGGGAAGGTTCAGCTGGGTGACGGGCTCCTGGGGTGAGGGACACCCACAGCAGCACCCAAAGCACAGTGCCAGAACACCCCGAGCATCCCTCTACCTGTCAGAGGATGCTCTGTGTGGGGCTGCACTGGTGGAACTCCCCCACAAGGCAGCAGGTGCTTTTATTCTCCTTTGCTGGAAAAAAGGGAGAAAGATGTTTCCCCACTGCAGACAAACATCTGGCTGCAGCTGTGTGGAGCAGGACCCAACCCTGGTCACCCATGTTCTGAGGGCATCGCATTTTCCTCTGCGGCAGCAGCTGGGCACATACTGAGTGCCCAGGAGCAGATGCCACCAGCTCTGTCCCTCCTCCTCCCAGTAACACCCCAGGAGCCGGGCAACAAGCACTGCTCGGGGGCATCATTAAGTTTATTAATGAGCCAGCCCTGCTGTGTTTTGCAACCCCTTCTCAGGATACAGTGATTCAGCCTCGGCAAGACCCGTAACAACCAAGGGCTGACTCCTTACTTAGCTTTTATATGAACTTCTGCCCCCACGAGCCTTGCCACCCAGCCCAGCCCCAGCACAAACCTGGCTTATTCACATAATTACAAGGAAAGCAACGTTTAAACACCAGACAACAAAACAAAAGGTGAACTCCTTCCTCCTGCCATGCCAGGATGCTCAGCTACATGAAGGTCCCCAGTGCCCCGGCTTGCCGCGACTGGGGTCCAAAGGTTTCCATGTGGTTCCCCCAGCTCTGCCCACAGGACAGACAAACCCAGCAGGAGCCTCTGCCCCTTCCCGAGCCCCACACCAGCCCAGGAACGCAGCCTTACCTGGGGGGTGGCTGGGTTCCACAGGGGGCTCCATGCCAAGGGGGCAGCAGCTGAAAATGTGGGAGCAGCCCTTGCATGGCATAGGGCTTTTGTGGCTCCCAGCAGGAAATGAAGATTACTGGGAATAGCAGCTGGTGTTACTGGGTGTGCTTTCAGGTGTGCTTCCCAGGTGCAGGCAGCTCCCCTCCCTGCTGCTCCTCAGGGGGCTCAGCTGCTGCCTCGGGGCCAGCTGGGGCAGTGGGCTGCAGCCAGAGCGAGCTGTGGGTCAGCACCCAGACCCCCCTCCCCAAAAATCCCCTGGGGATTTTTATTGTTGAACCATGAGAGGCTGCAATGTGTGATGCAGAATCCCTGAGCAACCCCAGCCTGTGCCTGCAGGCGAGAAGCCCCCTTCCGTCCCCCTGCGCTGCAGTAATTAATGGGTTTCCTGCAGCCACCGTCACCTCGACCCACACATTGCTGTAGCAATGGGGCCAGGATGCCATGGCAGGGCCCGGGCAGGGGAATGGGGTGCCAGGAGGATGCTCCCCAGCCCTTCTGGCAGCTCCTCTGTCAAACAAAGCAGCTGCTGGGCCTCATCAGCCTGCTGGGGAAAGGAGAAATGCAAATACTCTTGCCTGGATATTGATGTAATGGTATTCCCAGCACACTGTGTGAATTCAGTAAGACTTGTAATTGCAGCTGAAATTGGTATTTAACACACCTTCAGGAGTTTTAAGAGGAATCTCAGCACTTAAAACCTAAGTCCCCTGCCTCTTGAGATTTTATTTTGCTTCTTGAGAGTTTAGGGCACCTCCTCTTAATAAAAGCAAAAAAGCAAAATTTGTATTGTCTTTGAAGAGATGAGAGTCCAGCTCCCCCCATCTTCACCATCTCTCTTGACATTAACAAATATTCCTCGAGGCAAAACCTGCATCTCCCAGAAACGTGGGGAGGGAAGAAGCAGCAGAGCAAGTCCCCTGTGCCGAGCATCATCCCACACCACAGTCCCCTTCTTCCTCAAAGGAAAAAATAATCATTGCACAGTGGACTCCTTGAATCACTAGATTTTAATAGCCATATAAATCCTTTGTGTACAGCAATCTGTGGCATATGAGAAACCATATAGATACCCAACAACTTTTTCTGGCTTTTACCACATAAAACTATCAGCTTTTTTTTTTTTTTTTTAAATTAACTCCTGTAGTAGAAACAATAACCAAGCAATTAACAGCAAATTTCTAATTTTCTAAAAGAATGATGTTTCTTCTCTTAAAAAGAGCAGAGAGAAGCTGACGGGGGGTTTCAGATATATATGTACAGGTGGGGGTATCTCAGAAAGATGGCGGGACGATGGCTGTCAGCACCTCCGGAGCGCACACCCGCTCTGCGCGGGGGCTCCGGCAGCACCCCCCGGGTGTCAACCCCCCCGGAGGGCCAGGGGTGACCCAGTGGTGACGGCCGCCTGCACTTTGCCTCCCAGAGGACTACGCACCACCTTGCCCTCCAGCAGCCATGGGTTCTGCCAGGACCAGGACCAGGACCAGCCCTCTCCCCCTGGGACACGCAGCCAGGCATCGCACCCAGGGAGGGGCAGGATCCATCCCCAGGCACCACCTTGCAGGCTGTAAAGCATTAGCTTGTCTGCGTTGCCCCATTCCATCTCTAATTTCACTCAGTCAGGAGTTATAATCACCGAGAGAATGTACAAGCCCACTGTACCTTTCCACGCCACCTCCCAGAGCCCCGCAGCTGAACTGTCCATCGTCCCCCCCCGCCTCACCATCCAGTGACCCCAGGACCCCCCATCCCCTGCACTACCCACACACACAGCCCGCTCCCGCCCATCACGCCCGGTTTCGGTGACATCGGCATTTGCAGAATTCACGGAATTCATTAAGAAGATCGTTATTTACATCAAGGTGTTCAGCAGCGCGATGGGATAGAGGAGCTGAGACAAGAGGTGGCCCGAGTTCGCTGACTCGCACCCTGCCCACGGGCTTATTGCTGACTCGGGTGCAGGGACCAAATCCCCCTGGGGGGTTTCCATCCCTCCGGTTCACACGACGGCGAAGCTGCTGTTTGCACCCCGAGTCTTCACTCGCTATGTTCACCCCCGGGGGAACCATCCCCCGGGCAAGGCAGGCTGTGCGCAGGTGCCGTACCCTGGGCAATGTTAAGGCATCACATATACACAGGAGCTGTTTGGGGATTTCGAAAAAAAACCCACTCAAAGTGTAAACATTTTTGCACATACAGTCATCGGACTTCCACGCATGGAGTTTGCTGTCGCTTTCTGCATCAATCACGAGTTAAGGAGCTACACAAAAAGCACTCGAGCGGACGCCTGGAGCACTGGGGTTTCTCTTACAGCACGGCAGCATGCAACGCGACGGACTCTAAGGAGTAGAAATAGTCTAAGTCTCAGTCCAGGACGCTTCCTCCTTCCTAAGCTTCTTACATAGTTTAGGTAAATGTCATTAACAACTACGTGCCAGTAACTCGGGTAAGATGGGTGGCTGCATAAGGAGCTTCAGCACACGGCATGGCTAGTGCTTGGTGATTTCAGCTCGTTTCTACTTTATCTCTAAGTAGAAAAGGTGGAGTTTCTGCTTCCGTTCCTGTATCTATGGAGGTTGCCCAATGACCCCTAGGTCGCTGTGCCGGCGGTGCTATAGGTTTAGGTATCAGTGATTCTGCTTTCTTCAGGGACTTTGGCACATTCACCCCGATTCGTACAAGATCCCTGAGAACTTATCAAAGCTGCAGTACTTTACAATTTAAAAGACCCGGCGTGGGCGCTCGGCTCCCTGCCACGCTCATGCCTGCTTCTTGTTGTTGTCCATGCTGTGCAGCAGCGCCAGGAACTCCAGGATGAGGTTGGCCGTCTTGCGGGGCCGCTCCACCACCACCGAGTGCCCGCAGTTCTCCAGGATGTAGACGTGGCAGTCCGGGATAGCGCTGGCTAAAACACTGGCGCCGGAAACATCCAGGACCTGGAAGGAAGGGGAAAAAATAGTCACGGGCAGAACTAGGCTTTGCTGGCCACCATAGAAACCCCACTGGAGCTGCCTTTGCGAGTCCAAGCGAGATGCTGAGCAGGGATGCGGGCAGAGCCCTTGTGATGCCAGCCCCATCCTGTGGTACCCGCACCCAGGGACAGGACAGGGGGGAGGCTGCACAGTGCAGATCTCAGCATGCAACAGCGAACTCCCCTGGATGTTTTTTGGCTGCCAAGCTCAATGCAAAGGGGTCATTACAAGCAAATGCTTGCACCTTTGCATTTGCACAGCCCTTTGCACGCCTGCAGCTTGCCTCTTGCCTCCTTCCTCCTCCCACTCCTCTCTCTGTAACCAGCCCTGCACAGAAACACCAAACAAGAGAGAGAAGTCCCACGCCTTTGCTCCCCACCTGCCCTCAGACAGCTTATCTCTCTCCAGGTGCCAGGATAACTCTTTGCTGGCACTTTATTCCTCTTCCTGGCTCACACATGTCATGGCTGGCACTTGTCCCCTCACCCTCCCCTGCCCCAGCTCTGCCCTCTCATCCCTCTAGCCCACACCGGCTGGCACCTTTATGCCCATCATCCTGCCATGCCCCATAATCAAACCCACTGAGGGCAGGGACACACGTGTGCCAGCTCTCTGCTGGAGCAGCACACAGCTCAGCAGCATGGCCTGTGCCATGCCCCATGGGTGGACGTGGGTAAAGATGGAGACATGGTCTGATAGTGGAGGTGGAGGGTCCACATACCTGGTCCTGCTTTCCCCAGATGACCTGCGTCGGTGCTTTGATCTTGCTCATGTTCTCGTGGAGAGAGTGCCTGGACTTTTCATCCACAATTTCTAGAAACACTAGTGGGAGGAAGAGGAGAATCAGTCCTGCAGGGGGGATGCTTTGCTTTCCCTTCTCACAGGGGTCACTGTGGGCCAGCCCTGCCAGTTGTCCCCTCAGTGGGAAACCAAGGCAGGGGCAACGCAGAGAACCCCGACAGGCTGTCCTTGCACGGGCTGAGTCCTGCATTGCCACCAACCCCCTCTGCAGAGAGATCCTCCTCCAAGCCCATCTCCTTATAGATATTAGTACTAATTAACCCAGCTGGTCGGATGAGGGCGAAGCAGCAATCCCATCACCCAAGGTTGTGGCAGGGGGTTGCTAACAGTGACCAAGGTGTATCCCCAAACCTGTCAGTGGTGTTGCCCCCTTCCACCCTCAGCAAGGCAGCAGGGGGGTGCAGGGGACAATTGGCAGCCCGGGACACGAGGCCGGGGACAGCCCATCCCCACGCCCCAGTGGTCCAGCTGGAAAGCCTGGCAAGACTTACGTTTCCGATAAAAATCATTGTGTGGGATGCGAACGTCAACGAGGCCCTGGAGGATCTGCAGGGAGAGCAGAGGAGAGCTGTTGGGGGGGACACTGGCACCACCCCGACATGCCCTGCGCAGCCTGGCCCCAGCACGAGCTCCTTCCTAAGCACATCTGGCTGTCGCAACTGTGCTTAAGTAACATGTATTTCAGCAACAAGTATTTATGTCTTTTATGATGCCAACCCCATTTTCTCCCCCAGGCCAGCTATTCACAGCCAGCAGGCTGCCTCAGCCATGACTGTGCTTTTCTTCCTTTTTTTATTCTTTTGTTAAAAAAAAAAAACAGGTCTTGGCATTACCTTACATTTTTTTTCTTGCTCTCCAATCTACTCATCCCAGACTTCCTAAGGAAAGCTGACTTAATGGCCAGCCCCTTGCCAAGTTCCTCTCGCCTGACAATGAGGTGATTAACATTTCCATCGCTTTTGCTTAAAAAGCAGCAAACAATCCCCTTCTAGACCGGACAACAGCCGCCTTAGTTAGTTATCTAATGCTTCCTGCCAGCCATATTTACTAAAAAGCCCTTCAACGTCCCAGCCTGCTGCCAAAGATCTTGTGGGAGGAGAAATGTCAGCGGGCCTTGTCAGACAGAGCTGGGAAAAGTGTGTTTGAAGGGAGAGTGGTGGGAGGTGCTGGGAGCTGGGCTGGGGGTGTCCCGCCTGTGAGACGGGGGCTATGGCAGTGCCAGCTCTGCTCCTGGCATCGCCTTGGCTGCCAGCAGGCAGGCTGGGGGAGAAGCAAACCTGGTCCTTGCCTCTGAGGTGGTCCCCTTTCCCGGCCACCGCAGCCAGCCCAGGCTCCTTACCTGCTGCGGCACCTTGAAGCGGACGTAGGAGCAGAGCTTCAGCATGTCTGCCATCTCCTCAGGCGTGGAAGGAATTAAAGGGATCCTGTCGATGCGTTCAGACTCTTGCAGCTCCCGGAGCTGCTTGATGAACTTGCTGTCTGTGGTGCTTGGCAGGCCTGGGTCGAACGAGAAGGGGGACACAAGCTAAAACCCAGATGAGAGCTGAGCATCGCCATGCCAACCTCCCCCATGCCTGCCTCTGGCCGCTCCCGGAGCTGCTTGATGAACTTGCTGTCTGTGGTGCTTGGCAGGCCTGGGTCGAACGAGAAGGGGGACACAAGCTAAAACCCAGATGAGAGCTGAGCATCGCCATGCCAACCTCCCCCATGCCTGCCTCTGGCCTCCCACTTGGTAATGCATTAAAAAAAAAAGAAAGAAAAGAGGCAGGAAGAAAAAAATCTGCGCATATAGAAAGTTCAATATGTACCCAGAGACACCCCGACCTCCCTCCTGACACCACCGAGCCCCATGGGCTGACACACACGAGGTGTATTCCCTGCAGACAGGCGTGAATATTTTGACAAAAACTACAGTGCTTATGTTTACGTGGGCAGTGAATGCAAATACTGATGCCCGTGGCCAGCCTGCCACAGAAAATTTCAGAAGCCCTGTCCGGGCTGCACCACTGCAGGGGAAAAACCCCCCAGCAGCTTAACCCCAAACCTCCCTGCAGCTCCAGGCAGAGGTTTCACACCCAGAGGCAGCGGGAGAGCCAGCAACATCCCTCCCAGAGAGGAGCGGGGACCTTGCCGCCCCCAGAGCCTGGTAGCTAGGTAACGTTCCTCTGCTTCATTACTTAGTTCTTATCTGGGAGCTGCTTTCCTTGTGTGGGAGGGGGAAGGAGCTGCTATAACAACCAGGATGCAGCAAATCCCTCCCTGGCAGAGAAGCATCCAGCCCAAACCCCGGTGCCTCCTGCAGCGTGTCATGCCCAGGCTCCCCTGAGCCCCCAGCCAGGGGACAGTGGGGATGGACAGGACGGTGGGGATGGAGGGGTGCAGTGTGGGCACAGGGACACCTCACTGATGCACACCCAGCCCCAAAGTGCTCTTCCCACTCGGGAGCACTCAAATGTGGGAGGATGGGGCCCTCCGGCTCCCGAAGCCCCAGCCCTCTGGCACACTGCGGGTCTCAAGTGGCCAGACTGGGGAGGCTTTTCCCACTGCTGCCTGGGTTACCCCTCCAGAACAGAAAGGTTATGGATGTGCCCCAAAAAATGGCTGCCACACCAAGGGAAAACACATTTTCTTCCAGAGCAGGTCTTGTCCCATCTGCCCTAGTCCCAGCTCTAACCACAGCACAGCAAATTCCAAAGCCCTGGAGAAGAGCAGTCAGGACAAGGCAGTGAATTCCTCCCATGCCCTGCCAGAGATTTTCAGACTGTACAAACAAAGTATTTCAAAATTTTTTGCACTGAAAGCCTATTTTGCTCCCAGAGCTGCTCTGGGCTTTCACACCAGCTCCTGCTCACCCTCTCCCCGTCTCACCCCCCACACATTGCCCACCTGCAGGACAGATGAGAGTCAGGCTGCAAATGTCTTCTGGGTACTGAGCAGCATAGACGCCAGCTACGTTTCCCCCCATGGAAGTGCCAACCAGATGAAAGGGCCTTCTGTTCAGCTTGATGCACTCCACGAACTGGCAGGGGAGCAGAAGGAGCGTTGTTAGGGGAGAGGAAGCAACAGCATGGGGTCATTAGAGAAATTCAACAAAGCCTGAGGTCGGTGGCTCTGGCTGCCCAGGAAGGACTATGGGTGGGAGTGGGGCCACATGAGGCACTGAGGATCCCTCACATCCCCACGTCCCTCTGCAGAGGTGGTGAGATGCTGGGGCATTACCTGGTGTATTCTCTTAGCTTGCCCACTAATGGAGTAATCGTCCAAGGCCGAGCGGGTCGTGCCCTCGTGCCCGGGCATGTCAACGCACACCAAGTGCAGGTTCTTGGGCAGGAACTGTGGAAACAAACCAGGGTGGTTATGGCACAGGTGAGCTGCTGAAAAGCCCAGGGATGGAAACTGGTCATCACAGGTGGGAGTAGAGGGGTTCACTCTCCTCCTAGAAGCCCCTGGTTACTCATGCACCATGATAAGTCAGCTCATGTACTAAGGATGGCATGATGAGAAACCACAGCCAAGACTTGCTTCCCATGCAGGAGGCAGGTACACACCACTCTCCCCTGCAGCTCTGTGTGTCACATGGATGAAAGGCATCCAACAAGCAACCAGCACAGAGCTGGGGAGGGTGTTTCTAGCACATTGCAGCCACCATCACAGCCCATGCATGAAACCATTGGGTCCCCACACCACCCCCAAGCCCAGGACCACTGAATCTTGCTAAGAAGTGACATGAGAGAAATGGAATCCCACCTTGACTATGGACAACCACATGTCTTTGTGGGCTGAGAACCCATGTAACATCAGGATGGATGGTCGGTATCCAGGTCTTCCTCTATAGGAATAACAGAACTGATAGTCATCGTAGTTTGCGTATCTAACCTGCATACCCAAGGCTCGGCGCCAGTACCTGGAAACAAGGAGAACACAACACCAGTGAGTGAGGCAAGACCAGGGCCCAGCAGCAACATAAGCCAGGTGCCAGGTCCAAACTCAGCTGCAGATTTGCTAGTTTGCTAAGGCTGGTTAGACTGGGCTCATGCCAGTGCTGTCATAGCCCTAACTGGGACTAATTCTGAGCATCTGGTCCCTGGACCAGACCCTGTGCTTACACGTGATCCTTTACACGTGTAGTATCAGCCACGGGCTATTCATGGCTGCCCTGGAGATGGCTTGTGGAGACAATCTGTTTGTTAAAAACTTCAAACAAATGCCCAAAATAACTAATTTGCCCAATTCCCTCAAGTCAATGGAAATGGGCCAAAATAACAATGCTAAAGCTGAAAACGCCCAAAGGTTGGTATGAGGAGAGAGGCTCCGGAGAGGAAGGCAGCACACATGGCAAGGAAACGTGCCGGATGGGCAGGCCGAGGGAGGCACATGTTCCAGGTGGGTAAGGTGGATCTGTCATGGGTTTATTTGGGCACAGCCCTGCAGCCATGGGACAGCATCACCCCACGGAGAAGTACATCAGATCCCACCCAAAACAAGCATGTCGCCAGGAGCACCGCAGAAACCCAGTTCCCATATGCCTTATATGATGATCTTTAAAAATGTATTTATACACACATAAAGGACTGGAGGGGACCATCCTTACACTGGATCAAACACCCCAGAAGATACTAGGCTAACCCCAAGGAAACGGGGTTATTCCTCTGGAAGCAGAGAGGCAGACAGCTCCTGCCAGCACACACTTGCAGCCTGCTCGAAGAGGATGCAGTGAAACTGCCAGCCAGAGGGAACCTAGACAGAGATTATCAGTGACCCTTTGGACACATGATGTGTACGTGTGGTCCAAGATGAAGGAGCAGGCACGCTTTCACTGGATTTCCCCTGTGTTCAGACGTAACCCTTGTCAGGACAACTACTGGGCTACTCCTTATGGCCAAGATACCTGCAAATATTTTTGTACACAATACCAGAATTTATTTGAGACGAGAGCAAGGTCACCAACGCTGCTGGGCTGTCCTAACCCTCTGCCCACTCAAAGCTTATGCATAGTACAATCCTCTTTTAGCATAATCCCTTTTTGGAGGGAGTTAGTGGGACTTAAGCAGCATCTCAGCTCTGTGCTGGTCCTAGGAGGAGAGGTGAATTTCTCCCTGAATAAGTGTCTTAAGAGTCCTCGCCTCAAAGGCACCGGTGTAAACTACTGATGGGCAAGATGATAACATTTTTAGCAACTGATCCTGATGGATCAATTCAGGAGAAGGCAAAATAATCTGTGCAAAGCTGAACTGATCCCCCGCAAGGTGTTAACACGCAGCTAAACTGATTAACCCCTGTCGGCAGAGCCCACAGGCTCTGGGGCTGGGGTCAGTGGAGCAGCCCTGGACGTCATGGCCAGCAGGGATGTGCATTAGTGGCAGGGGAGGGAGCCAGGCCACCAGCGACGGGGGCCCTGAGTGACCCTTGGCCGCGCCGGCTGAGGACACGCAGACTGGCAGTGAGGAGGAGGAGCGGGGCAGCGAGTGGTGGGAGAAGCATCCCCAGGGACCTCCTGTGGACCTCCAGGAGTGGTGCTGCAAAGCTGGAGCTGCATGGGGCTCAAAGGTGGGGGAACAGCAGAGCATGCTCTCTGCCCCCTCTCCTGCCTCTGCTGATGGGGAAACACAATGATTTCACCCAAAAAAGCCAACTCAAGAAGAAGCAAATAGGAAAGGAAGAGTAAAGAGCAAACACTCTTCTTGCCCACTGTCCCTAAGAAAAGAGGTGCCCAGGAAAGACAGAGCATCGCAGTTATTCCTGCAAGATGCCAGCGCTGCCAGAAACACCAGAAGAAAGAGAGATGGGGGCACTTACCCTTCCAGAGAAAACAGCCCTGCTGTTCACTGCTCACATAAAACACAGACCAACCTACCCACAGCGCATTTTCACTCAGCCCCAAAGGACAGGGCAGCAGGGTCTTCTTTTCCTCCCTTCTCAGCTTGGCTCCTCAAAACTCTGGGCATCAGCCCCTTGCACTTCCTTTGCCCTGTCCTGCCATCCCTGCCTGTGGCCCTCTGAAGGCTTTGCCCTGGCCGTACCCGCTCTGCTCTGGTTGTGGCAGCCTTCCTCTGGAGATCCTCCTCTGACCCTGAGCCCACCAGGGTCCTTCCCGGCTTCCACCAGCCGCTCGTATGTCCAAGGGAAAAAAAAAAAAACCCTTTGAGTGACCAACCTAGTGCCATCTGGACCTGTCCCCAGGCAGCAGCAGCCCAGATGTCCCCAGGGCAGGAGGCTGTCACAGCCCCTGCTCCCCTTTGCAGAGCAGCGTTTGGCCTCGCAGCTCCCAGCGATGCACAACAGGAAGAAATTGTCCCCCCGTGCTGGTGCAGCCACTGGGGTTTTCATCTCACCCTCCCTCCTCCCGCAGCCCGTGGATGCTGTGATTAAGGGGTTGCTAATAAATGCGCCGTTAGAAACAGGCTTCGTCAGGCTGCTGCGTCTGAGTGCCGGGGTGGGCTAATGCCTTTGATTTGGAAACACCCCGTGAGCAAAACTGCAGGGGCCACCATCTGCCGGCAGCACGTGAGGGCAGCCTGCCGTGCTGCCTGCTGCTGCTGGGGGATGAGACACTGCCCCGGCTTCTGAAGGGAGCCTTATTCCAGCTTTTCCCTGCAACAAATCCAGACAGGAAAGCCGCCAGTGTGCTTATCGCTGATTTCCAGGGACAGACGAGGACTGAAGGATGCAGTGCCTGCTTGGTATTGGAAAGGACGAGATGCAAAGGGGGTAAGGAAAAGCATCACTCCGTCTTCTCTGATGCTCCAGCCCAGGAGGGAAGGGGAAGAATGAGAAAAGCCTTGTCTGTATCTACCAGCGAGAGAAAAGCCCCTGCCTGCTGAGCTGGCTGTTAATCGGGAGGGAGCGTGTGAGCCGGGGCAGACGTGGCAGAGCCGAGGACACCCACGCTGACAGCTGTGTTGATGGGGCAGGAGGTCACCAGGCTGCCAGGGCTGCCAGGCTGGGGGACGGGCAGCAACGGTGATGCCTTTCCCAGCCACAGTCCCGTCCTTGGGGGAAACAACCCAGAAACGTTTGGAGACATCCCGCAGCCCGGGTGAGGCTGCCCTGACAGATATAAGACTCAGCAGCAAAAAAAGCAATAAGAAAGCACCGTTTTCTTCTTCCAGAGATGCTTAAAGGTACACACAGCCAGTATGCCCATGGAAAACCCCACCTGAGCTGCTTCTGTTGCCACCACAGGCAGGAACGCCTGCCTCTGTGTCACTTTGCTGCCTGCAGCTCTTTGTGCACCCGTGTGTGTGCCAGGGTGCAGGGACCTGATGGGGACCAGCAGTAATTCCTCCCCTGCACTAAAGTGAGAGCAGCCGGGCTAAGGAACTCACCAGTAGTAGATGCGGATGAGCGCTGAGGGCCAGAGGAGGAAGGAGGCCACGAAAGCCAGGATGGGGATGGCCAAGGTGCCACCGGCGATGACAAACATGTTCAGCACATCCAGGTCCATGCTGCTGTTCACCGCCCGGCCTCACCTGCCCACATTTAGGGAAGGATCAGAGGTTAAACACCAGAAACAATGACAAGGTGATGCTAAATGAGATCTTTGCAGTCGGGGAGAGAGGAAAGCAGCTCTGCGAGAGGCAAAGGGTACCACTCAGGAGCATGGGAAACTCTCTTTCAGTTTTAAAACTCTATTATTTGTTCTGGTTCGTTAATGGATCTAATTATTGCAATGTTATGCTCTCAGGAGAGCACACGTCAAACGGGCAATGAGCCTCCTTGACAGGTACAAACCATGTTCAGGGTGACAGGGCACAGCGTGGCCCTTGGGGCACTTTGCAGATGGGGGGGCAGGAATCACACCGTTGGGTGCAGGCAGCCTCTCGCAGGCGTCCAGCTCCATCTCCCCTCCCCCTGCCCGATCCCAAATCCCCAGCACAGCACACAACCACTGACCTAGAATTGATGGCTTGAGCCCGGCGCTCATTACCGCTCCGCACAGGCACCAACTAATCAAGGGAGCAGAGCCTATTAATGGGCTTGGGGACTGAAGGAAGCAACCTGGCAGGGCACTCTTTGGCCACCAGCCCTCATCGGAGACAAATTCATCCCCAACCCCCACATCTTCCCTCCTACCCCACAGACAGACGTTTTACACTTGCTGTCCATCACAGGTCCCCCATCCCAGCTCCCGAGCATCCTCTGGACAAATCTCAGGGGCGGCAGGCGGAGGAGATGGGGTGCAGGGACGAGCTCTCACGCAATGCCACGCTCATCCCTGAACTCGCCCCACCACAGGGAGCTGGGATATATTTTTCTCATTAAGAGATTAAACCCTGCCACACACACATCTCCTCTAATTCCTCCCGCTGATCAATTTAGGTCCCTCCCTTTCCTCAACGCTAGCTCTTTTGTCACACGTTTACAAAACGAAACATCTCCAATGCCCGCTCTCCCACCAGCCATCCACCCACATCGACACCACCACATTTCTCCGTGCCACGAGAGACAGAGTTATTTCTGCTTCCTGCAAGACTCACGGCGGTATGTGGTATGTGATGCCGTGAAGCAGGAACCCAATCACCCCAGTCACGTCCTCTCCCCGCTCCGACGCCATCACGCTGGATCACATCAAACCCCCACATTACACACAACCGAGAAAAACAGGTTACAGAAACTCTGAAGCAACAGCCAGGTTTTCCCTCTTGCCCCAGGGAAAATAGGAATAACTGGAATTTGAGGAACAACCGTAAATATTTCCACCAGGCGCCTCCTTAACAAAGCTAAGCCTCATTTCTTTCTTCAAGCCTCAACAACACACCGTTATTCGTTTAATTAACATTTTGTAGAAAGATCTTTGATCTCTGTGCAGTTTGTTGATAGATAAATGCTTTGTGCAACAGATAAACCTTGTACACGAGCAGGGCTGCATGGGAGCCCACCTGAAAGCACTTGCTGCCTTTTGCTGTGTCATTAAAATAGGGAAATTAAGCACAGAAAATCACCGTCGCGCCCATCGGTGACCCATAACAAGAAAAGGCTGCCACTAGGGAAAAGCAGGGGTCAGTGGGAGCCCCCAGACCCCCTGGTGTGGGGTCACCACCTCCACCACCTCCGCTGCTCTTGGAAAGCAAAACAAGAAGGAGAAAGCCTTTAAAAAGCTCAGCTTACTTTGGAGAGATCCCCTCCTCCTCTCGGCACAGGTCCTGCTCGCTGTGGGTGGTGGCAGTGTCTGAAAACACTGTCGGAAGAGGGAAAAAAAAAGTTAAAATGGCACTCCGGCTTTTTTTTCCTCCTCTCAAGGCTGAGCAGCCGGGCGAGACGGCGAGGTTGGGGTATTTAAGCCACCAGCTTCCCTTCAAGACGCATCATCTTCACCTTCTGACCAACCTTTCCCCTGTTTATGTAAATATAGTCCTTTGTGCAATAAAGCCAAGCCAGGGCACTGGTTCCAAGCAGGAACAAAGTGCAAGCTGCCATCGGAGAGGGAGCAGAAGCCGGGGTGGCACGGGGAGGAGAGCCGAGTCCCCCAGCCCCCTGCGCGGCAGGGCTGCGGCACCCAGCGCAACAGGGCTCATGGTTGCGCTTCGGGTGATTACAGCTATTAGAACAAAGCCAGCTAAGCTCCTTCCCATCCCCTTCCTCTTCGTCTTAAATGTAATTTTCCAAATGCTCTCAGTGCCACCCCCCCCCTCCGCCGCCCCGAGCCGTCTCTGCGCGAGTCGGGCTGAAGCCTTGCGCAGCCGCAGGAAATTATTGGGGAGGCAGGAAAACACTGGCCTGAACTTGCCGGCAGCGTTTGCCCGTGGAAATTCAAGCTGGAGGTGCCACGGGAGCAGAGGGGCCCCCCTGCAGGAGGGCTGGGGGCTGCTTAGAGGCAGAAAATCCCCAAGAGACCCCCCTCTGCCGCGGCTGCAGGGCTGGGGGCACCCTGGGAGGATCCCATCCCCATGTGCCGGAGTGTTTTGGCAGGGCCACGGCAGCTGCCGCTCACCACGTGAGGCCCGGCGCCCAATGCCGGCCATGCACACCCGGCAAGCCCCGCTCGGGGCCCTCACCGGCCATGGGTGCCCGGGGGAGAGGGTGCTCAGGGAGCCCCACGGCGCAGAACAGCCTCCTTCTGCCCAGGCAGAGCATCGCCACCCATTTCCATGGTTACGCCTGATGGAGGCAGTGGGAAGGAAAACGCCGTCAGGCCCAGCTGCGCGGTCAGAGGCAGCCACCATCACCCCCGTCCCCGTCCCCCCCAGCCTGGTAAAGCCACCTCTGCCCCCAGCAGCACTGTGGTGACACTGGCTCCCCAGAGCTACGAGGGAGCACCCACAGTGCCATCCCCCTGCCACGGCGCTTTGCCTGGGGGATGATCCCCTTCCCTGCTGCAGCCATACTGGGGACCAGAGCGGGCAGCATCACCCCAGGCACCGGCACGGTCCTTCACCCTCAGCTAGAGAGACATCGCGGGCATCAAAATAAAAGGGAGCCCCAGGGTAAGAGCTGTAAGTCTTCAGACCACAGCTCATCCATCACTTCGAGGCGCCCTGTGACCAAGAGTCACAGCAAATGGCCCCAAGCATTGCTACTGCCTTCTTGGAAGGATCTCTAAGCGCCTCATAAATTAACTTGGAAACATCAATTAAGCAGGCCTGATAAACGCTGCGTGATCACAGAGGCATCAGGGCTGAGGCAGGGCACAGGATGCCAAACCAGGAGAGCTGGTTCCCACACTGGCAACGGAGCCACAGGCACTAACCACCATGGTCCCTGTGTCCCTCCTGGGAGGACCTCCCCCAGACAGGCCACCCCAGGTAATGGGATGGATGGACCAAGGACAGATGCTAAGAAGAGTCTCCACTTGACTCCTAATTCCTCCCCTGCACCAAACTCAAGCAGGTGCCTCATCACCTGCAAACAGAGGGGCCAAGAGGCGGGAGGGGCTGCAGGTTGCTGTGGAGGACAGCATGTTGATGACAATAAAGGGACAATATAATACTGAGCAAGGTTTGAGTCCTCATTGGTATTTTTTCCTCTTTCAAGCTCATTGGATCACACCAGGGAGGTGGGAGAAGACCCAACAGTGTAAATCAAGTGTATATATTGATGTTTTCCAAGCCCTAGGTAGGATGCAGCAGCAGCAGACCTCAGCGTGTGGGACCAAAAAACTGCATTTAGCTCAGGGAAAAAAAAAACCAAACACAAAAACAAGCAATCACAGAAATGTGAAAGCAGCTGGGATTGTTTCCCAGGGAGACAGGAGGCTCTTCCCCAGGATCAGCATCTCTCACAGAGCAGGGCTCAGAGCCAACCTCTCTGATGGGGCGAGAGCTGGCAAGGGGTACCTGAGGGGGGGAGAGGGGCTCAGCTGGGGAGAGCAGCAGCAAACGTGCAAGGTCAGGGAGGGTTTTCACAACACAGGAGTCACAAATGTGTGCTCACTCCCCAGACGTGCCAAAATTCAAGCACAGAGGCTGTATCGGGCTGTGCTCATCGGGACCGGGCTGCAAAACCGGGGCTGCTGCCTCTCTCGGCGCTCTGCTTCCCACTCCCCATGCCCTGAGCAGCCCGTGGCTGACCAACAATAGGTCTGGAAACTCCAAATAGCTGACAGCTAAGCAGCACATTCAAGCACACTTTAGGGGTTTTTTTGAAGAGCTGAAGAAGAACGACCATCAACTAATTTTAAGATCCTACTGCAGAAATAGGGGGCTTTAACAGGCCTCAGCGACTGAGATTGGGCCCCCAGAAACCCTGATTTACACCACGAATGGTGTAAGAATTAAAACCCAAAACATGCAAGTAAGCCATTTCCCTTGGAAACCGCCTCCTCCTTGGCATCCTCAACAGCCAGAAAAATAATACTGACCATAAACAACGACATAACTAACATTACAACTCCTCAGAGGTATGTTTTGCAGCGCGATTTTTTAGATGCCAATCTCAGCGAAATTATAATTTAAGATCTATTAATATTCGAATGATCTCTGTCCATCAGCCAGCCAGCTTGCAATCTTAATCCGGCCTCGGGAGGGCTGAGAGTAGGAAATGTGTCCTTTCACCTTCATTTATTTATAGACAGCAGAAATGAGATCATTATTTCTGCAGCGCCGTTTCACAAAACGTGCATCTCTGACCCATTTGTATCTGTGCAACACGGCTCCTAAGCGTGAGCCAGAGAGCCTGGGCCGGACCCCATCCCTGCTGCTGCACCCTGGGCTGGGAACACGCAGGGACAAGCCGTCAGTGTCCCTGCCAGCCAGCCTGGGGACAAGGCGGCTGAAAAGCACGCCTGGAGTAGGCTGTGCTGCCAGCCAGCCGCTGGTTTAGACATTCATAACGTGCCCGTCCTCCTTCCGGACCCCGTCACCATCCCCATCCTGCCGCACACGCATGCAGCGGAGCATGCACAGCACATCTGATGTCACGAGTGCGCCCGGACTCAGCCCTCTCCTGGGTGGGGGGTTTGTGGGGGGGTAGGAATGAGGTGGGGAGGGATGGGGTAAGGGGACTAGGGGTCACCTCTAGGTCCCCTCTCCCAGCACACAGACCCCCACCCCCTCCCCAAGCATCCCCCTCCGGCAAAATGATGGCATCCACCAAACAGCAGCAGCCGAGATGCAACGCCGCTCTCCTCCCCTTCGTGCTCCGTTTTCTGGTTATTTTACAGGCGGGATTTTAAGGCAAATTAATTAAATCTTTAACATATACACATATACACACACACACAATTATTTCTCGCATTTTGGCTTTGCCCCTGCTGTCCTGCCCACTCTCCCTCCCCAC
>NW_015090851.1:2245779-2343279 GCF_001431845.1 Calidris pugnax | reverse complement strand
GGGTGCGAGGGGGGTGAGAGAGGGGGTACAACGGGGGGATGCGATAGGTCTGCAGTGGGGCCGGGGGGGGACACACAACGGGGGTACAATAGGGGTGGAAAGGAGGGTGCAGTGGGGTCAGAAGGGGGGTATAACGGGGGTGCAAATGGCCTGCCCGGTGGCTAAAGTGGAGGGGGTGATGTAGTGGTACTTCAATGGAGGTGCAAGGGGGATGCAATGGAGCTGGAACAGGGACACAAAGGGGGGACATAACGGGGCTTCCATGAAGGTACAAGGTGGGGTTACAAGGGTGGAAGGGGGGCTGCAGTGGGAGGGGATACGGTGGAGCGACAACAGAGGGGTGTAGTGGGACTTCAGTGGGGGTGCAAGGGAGGGATGCAATCAGGTTGCAGCAGGGGTACAAGGGGGTTGTGACAGGGGTATAACTGTGGGACATAATGGGGTTTCCATGGGGTTGCAAGGTGGACACAGTGGCACAGCAGTAGGGGCGTGCAAGGGGGATGCTACAGGGGTGCAAGTGGGCTCCAATGAAGCTGCAGCATGGGTATGGGGGAGATAAAACAGGGGTGCAAGAGGAATGCAAGGCAGCAGTACAGGGACACAGTGGGGGTGCTTAAGGGGATGCAATATCACTCCAATTGGGGGTGAGGGGGCAATGCAACATGGCTGCAAGGGGGATGCAGTGCAGCAGTTCAAGAGGCAGCACAAGGGGAAGTGCAAGGGCTGGGAGGGGGGACAAAAGGGTGCAAGAGGAGATGTGACAGGAGTCCAAGGGGGTTCAGCGGGGTGTGTAATGCAGCTGCAACAGGGATACAATGGGGAGGTAAGGGGGTATGCAAAGGAGACACAGCAGGGAAACAAGGAGGATGCAATGAGGCTACAGAAGTTGTACAATGGGGTTGCCATGGGGATGGAACAGGGATAAAAAAGAGAATGTGATATGGCTGCAACAGGGTTACAACGAGGAGAGAGAAGGGTGGATACAACAGAGGTTATAACAGGGAGGTTAAGGGTATGTAATACAACTGCCACAGAACTATAAAGGCGAATGCTGTGCTACACCCCACACACAGACCACACAGTCCCTTTGCACCAGGCCTGGGAACAAGAATGGGGGTGGGGGACAACTGTCTCTTTCCCAGGTACTGGGCTGCAATCAGGAAGCACAAAGCCCTGCCACATTTCCCATGGAAAGGACACAAAGGTAGAAATCAGAGCAACCCACTGATACTTTTACACCTGCAATAGGATTTTTAAGCCTGCCATTTAGGGTACACACCTGCGACCCGTTCTCTCTTCCCAACAGATGACACTGTTTGCTCTCAAGAGCTATGTTTCAACCTGCATTTAAAATTGGCTCTGATTTTTTTTAAAGCTGCCACCCTTTTGGTACAAGCAAATTTACTTTTGTTCCCCCTGGGTCACATATCAGCTTGGTATGCACCTTTAAGATATGCTCAAAAATATGAGAAAACTTAATTAAATTGGGAATGAGATCTGCTCCTGAGTAAATGCAAGCAAATTAGGTTAAATCCTCACCACATCTGTGCTTTGATAAAGGATGTCCCTTTGGTCTGGAAGGCTGGGAGAACAAAGAAAACTGGTGTAAAGGGCTTTCTAGGCCAGAGTTTACTACAACAACCAAAAGCTTTTGGTAAAATGAGCTGTCAGAAGAGATTTATAACCAAAATTGAGGTTTTTATGTGGCCCAGTGATGGCGAGGCACACCTTCATGCTGCTTTTTTGGGTTTTTCTTTGAAGAGCTTCCCAGTCAAGCTAGGCTACCCAAAGATGATCTTCCGCTGAGATGACCTAAGCAAACACAAGAGGTGTTTCACAAGCCTTTAAATGTTGTTTGCAGAAATATTTGTTTGTTCAACTTTCTCAGGCAGAGCCCCAGGCTCCCGCGGGACACGTGCAGGGCAGCGCTGACTCACGCCGGGGATGGATTACCCATCGGCTGGTTATTCCAAGCCTCCTGGTGGGAACGCCCCTGGAAATAGTCATAGCAAATGAAGGCTCTTAAAATAGAGAAACTGAAGCAGAGGCCTGCAGTGGTTTTATATCAAAACAAGGCATGAGCTGACAGAGGAACCCGCTCTCGCAAACCTAGCATGGGCATGCACTCACAAGGAAGAGTCATCGGGTGTCTCCTTTGGTGGTGATGGGGAAAGGACGGATCTTTGGGGCTCTCCTGAGCCTGTCACTGCTGGGACAAGGCCATGGCTTCAACAGGTCATGGCCTCGGCGAGGAGGCTGGCAGTGCCATGATGATGTTGTCGAGCAGGGGCCAAGGCTGCTCCTCTGTCCCAGCACAGCAGAAGAGTCCTTGGGCTCTCTGGGTGACACAGGGGACCATGGGGGAAGGCAGGGCTGGGCTGGGCTCCCTGGCCCCACAGAGAGCAGATGAGGCCCGGGTTTGAGGGAAAAACCCCAGCAGATCCCATGGCACCTCCTTGAGGACCCTGCAGAGCTGTTCTTGTGGTGGCCACAGTGTGGCAAGCTCAAATTAAAGGCCAGTGCCTGCACTGACCTGCCCTGTGGGTTCTGTTTCTCCTCTCAGCCCACGTACACAACTCATCACACAGCTGCGGCAGCTGGTGAGGGCCAAGTCAGCCCCACGTCACCCCCCAAGACTGGCCAGTGGTTTGGAGCCCAATGCCAGCTACCCTGGCCCTCAGCTGAATATTCCTCATTCCTAATGCCCACATCAGGAGCCAGGCTTCCCACCAGCACAGGAGCACAGCTTTGATGCTGTGAGTGGGACAAAAGATGACTTATGACCCTGTTAGAAACAAAATGTCTTTCTGAATCAGAGTAGCCACAGGGGAAAAAAAAATAAATAAAAAAAATCAGGATTGGCTATCCTATGTTCCCAGAAACAAGGCAGCAAGACTTTCACATAAACTGTCTTGTTTTCCATAGGAAGGTGGAAGCTATGGTTGGAGTCAGGCCAGGGTAGCTGTGGAGAACTGAAGCTCCTACCTCACCAGGCTGAGGAGCAGCACCGATCCACCAGATGAAAGGCTTCCATGTTATTTTCCACTGCTGGATGATGAAACCCCAGGGAGCACGGCAGGACTGTTTGCAACCATAACAAGTGAAGGCAAGGCACTTTGGCAAAGTGAATCATCTTCCCAGGGTGACTCGTCCCCACGTATTTCCACTCACGCAGTGTTGGCCCCACAGCAATCCCCAGGGGCCTGTGGGCACAGGAGAGCAGGGGGGCAGGTGGGTACCCCACAGCACCCATGGGACCTACTGTTGGGGAACACCTTGCCATGCCCTGAGCAGAGGGCAAATTCAGTGACGTACAGCTGCCAAAATTCACCCCACGGGGGAGGGATAAGGTCTCAGCTCACCCCGTTTGCAAACTGCAGCTCCCAGTGAGCACAGGGGTAAATAACGCCCCCGCTCCGGGCAGCCACCCCATCACTCTTCCGCAGCTCCATTGCACAACCTGGGACAAACACAGGAACAAACGCTCCTGGCTCTTAAAACGTTACAAAGCAAGACCTACTTGCCTGTTAACAGCTTTAAATAATACTTTCTTAACGCTACTGAAAGCTAATGCATATATTACACACATTTTAATTACATCTTTAACGGCTAACAATAAGGGTGTTCTCATTGTCAGGAAAACCTCCTTGTTTGGTGGCTGCAATATCTTTATGGAGGTAACTTCAAAGCCTTGTCTAATTGTCATACGTCAAAGGCTTTATTTCAGATTGCTGCGTGCTCTCCGACCTCTCAGCTGAGTGGCCTCGTTCAAGAAACTGAAAACATGATGAGGCATTTTTCCCTGAAGGACTGTAGCAGGCAGGCTTCCGCGCTTTAAACCACTACTTGAACAACTCTGACGTATTCAGTTGTAAAAGAAAACCCTCTCAGAGTCCTGTACCAGCAAAGGAATCATACCCTGACAGTAATTTCTTAAGTAGAACGTGTACCTTCCAGAATTATAAATAAAGATTAAGTATCAAAGAAGACCCTATTGATTCAAAACATACCTTGTGTCTTGCACACCATGTATTTATACCCTCAATTGCACTGAATTTCAAAAGGGTCACGCCAGGACACTTATCACTGTTCCATTGCCACTGAAGCCACTTTCCAAATGACCATATTTGGTCTGTAGCCCAGCTGGGATCTTTAGCAATACAAAATGGCCTGGGCACTTTGCTACTTATTAACTTGAAATTCCAGGAGACTTCAATAAAATACTCTGCCTGATGGTTGTGATAAGGCCACTGAGAGCTCAAAGGTCATTTCACTTGCCCAAAGGAACTTACTTTTATGGTGATGTTGTTTATGGTGATGTTCCTGCTTCTCCCACCGACCTCCCCTCACCGCAGCAAATGTTGACAGAGCTGCAATTTGGGTAGAAATGATAAAAGTTAGGAAACACCCAACACCTTAAAGCCTGGCACGTGGGAAGGGGAGCGCGTGGGCCCCTCGTTCAGAAAACAGAGCTGTGGTGGCATCTGAAGAACACCAGCCATAGTCCCTGCATCGTCCCTTGGCACTCCAAGCCCACCCTCTGCCCATGCAGAGTGCTCCCCCAGAGCTGCCCACTCCCCTTTGGGGGGGACAGGCTTCTGGGGGCGGTGAAGGGGTCAGCAGGGACACCCTGATGGGCCAGGGCTCGAGCATGCATGGCAGCACCAGTGTCCCCAGCAGTGCTAAATGTCCTGAGCAGCACACAGCCACCATGTTTTGCCCACAGGAGGAGAAATAAAGCTTCAGCATCATGTTCAGGAGCTAAGCAAAGCCCCAGAGCGACCCCATGCCCGATGGGTGGTTCCCTTCCCCCTTGGGGCACCCCATGGGTCACGCCACTCTTTGAGCCCAGAATAGGCTTCCTCTGCAGAAGGGGATGTGGGCTCGCCTGCGGTCTCTCCCTGCAGCCCTCCAGAGAGGCACAGGAAACATCAGAGATCCTCTTGGTCCATCTCTGCCAGCAAAAACAAAGCTGCGGGTGCCCCCCGAGGTAGCTGGGGCTGTGGCTGGAAGGAAGTGGCTGTGCCTGAGGAGTGGGTGAAGAGGAACTCCCACATCGCTGCCAGACCCTCACTGTCCCATGGGGACCCTAAGCAAACATGGGGACACGTCCCACCCCATCCATCCCTCAGCACCTTCCAGGGAGTGGAAAGATGATGTAGAGCTGAATCATTGCCCCAGAGATAGCAACACACCAGCCACAGCACAGGCTGCCAGCAAAGCTTGGATGAAGGACCCTCAGAAGGAGCCGGCAGGGCCTGGAGAGCACCTTCTCACTGCTTTAGAGCTCTTCCCCAAACTGGCATTGGCATTACCCACAGCCTCGTCTCCTGCATCTTCTCAGGAGCAGGGAAAGGCTGAGGAGAGGCTTTATTAGGGAACATCCTGCAGGTGCTGCTCAGCTGCAGGTGATGTCCCCCATCCAGCATCATTCAGAGTAGGGAAAAAACCCAACCCAGGCTGGTTTCTCTAGCAGCTCCACCCCTCTTGTGCAAGACCAGGACAGCCCAGAACCCAGCCTGCCTTGAGCAGGTTTTATAGCCTGATAAGGAGCAAAGAATAATAAGGAGTGCAGAAAGTGCAGTGAACAGAGAGATAGAGGGGTACAGAAAGGAAAGTGAGCTCCCTGAGGGTCACCTCACTGCCGCCTGTCCCTGTGGAGGGTGGCTCTGCCTGTCCCACTGATAACACCTGGGATGGAGGGGAAAGGGGAGGCTGATAAGTGAGCAGTCCTGGGGACAAACACGGCACTGACGAAGGTTCAGGGTTAAAGCCCTCATAGGCACCACAACAGACATTTGTTTTCTGATGCCAGGGTAGCCAAAGCAAGCCTGGTTTCGGGGAGAGCTCCGGGTTTTGGTGACCCTGACCCCAAGGCTGCAGCCGCCACCGCAAGCCCTTGGCTCACGCTGTGCTTTCAGCAAGGTCAAGAGGGAGATTTACAGCCCTTAAAGCCATCGCTTTCCTTCCCTATTTATTAGTTTCCTCCCGAGCCTGTCCTGCCCGGGGCTGGCTCATTAGGGACCTGGCAGAGAGAAAGCACCCGACAGCCCCTGTGCCAGGAGGTGGGATGCTGGCTCCCCAGGCAGCTGTGTTGGTGAGGGAGCACCAGGGCAGCGTGTCCCCCTGCCCCTCGCCAGCAGCAATGGCTCCAAATCCCCATCCAGCCCGAACGGATCCACAGTGCCCATTCCTGCTCTCACAGCACGAACCCTGGAGAGCCACAGCCACCCCACCCGCAAGATTGAGATCTCGCTGTGGGCAGCATTGCAGGGAGCCCCCCACGTGCTGTGTTTTGTGCCAGCTCCATCTGACCCTGTTTAATTGGTTTAGGAGGTTTCAGGAGCCGTGCACTGGTGCTGCTGCCTCTGCCTCTGCATGGGAGGGCAGAGGGGAGCAAGCAGCCTTCATGGCTGTTTTCAGGAAAAGGAGAGAGGATGTGAAAGCAGCCTGTAAGCACAGGGAGAAAAATCCAAGACACTTTAAGATGCCATTTAGCCTGACTTCTTGTTATAACTCCTGCACTTATACCCAGTCGGGGGCCAACAAATGCATCTCCATCCAAGGGCTGGCACGTGGCGGAGGAGGAAGGGAGGGCAGGGGGATGGTTTCCCTGCAAAGCCACCCCAGCTGCAGCATCCTCACTCAAGTATCCTCTTGGCCAAACTTGTGTGTCCCCTTCAACCACATGGCACAAGCCAGACCCACATGCACACACCTTGAGTCACCAGCTTGAGACTGCTGCACTGGGGACATTTGGTCAGGAGTTTGGGGGGCAGCACTACGGGCATCACGTACCTTCCCCAAGGCTGCACCACAGTGGCTGAGCCAGCAAGCCCTGTTAGCTATGGGCAAATGGACATGGCTGTCCTGCAGCAACCATCCCACAGCAGGGCACACCACAGCCCTGGGTGAAGGTAGAAGTGGGTAAAAGCGCGTGGCCTGAGGCACTGGATGGTTTATCACATTCTCACGGCACAACTCGCCAACCAAAGGAACATCAGAACAAAACATGGACATGGTCAAAAGCTCCATGTCCAGGGTGTCCCACCACCATTGCCTTTCACTGGGGTTTCTCATGCCCACGACTAGTGCCTTCCAGAAATCCCTGTCTCCCCACCACTGCTACCCGATCCCTTTCACCATCTGCCCCATCCACCTCCTGGTCCTGCAAGGTCTTGATGTCTCTCCTGGGATGGTCCAGGGAGCTTGGTTCTCACCCAGCAGTGCTCAGGGTGGTCCCAGTTGGTGCCCAGGTGTGGCAGGCATCCCATAGCAGGTGCCTCCCTGTGGGGAAGGATGCTGGGATCTGATGGAGTAGTTGTTCCTCCAGGATGGAAAGTTTGGCTCAGAAGACCCAGTTTTCTCCCCCAAGGCAGAAGTTCAAAGTCTCCATGCTGCTTCGTGCTGGGAGATGAAAGTGAGGGAAAGGAGGAAATGGCGATTCCTGTTCAAGTTTGTGATCGACACAGCTGACTGCTCAGTGTGACCTCCCAACTGGCCACAGAGGGACGGACACACAAACACACTCACACTCACATACATATATTTATAGCCACGCTCTCAGCAACTCATTTTGTCCAAGTTCCTGAAGATGTTGCTCTTCATCTTGCTTTCACTCCTAAATTTCAACCCATCTCTGAGCCTAAAAATCTGCTCCTTCAATGTAAGGTCTTTTGGAGAAACAAAAATAGCCAGACCTGAAGTCGTCGATGCCGTGGTAAAGGTATGTTCATTTGACTGGATGAGACAGGCATTAAGCTGTCCGAGGATTTCTTAGCTACATAATCTTGCACCTTATTTGTTTTTCACAGTTGAATTTCAAGGTTTTTTTTTAAAAAAAAGTTAATAATTTAAATTATTATATTACTCTTAAAGTAAAAATCAGCTTGTGGTTGAGTAGGGTGTTCGCTGTTATTTTAGCTCGCATGAGAATATAAAAGAAACAACATTTGCTGTTTCCTTTGGAAAAGGAGTTAGGAAAGGGGGAAAACCTCTGTGGCACAGTAAAAATAATTTTTGCTTTGAATTACAGAGCTTTGTTTTGTGGTACTTTATTTACCTTGCTTATGTGCTAATTATTCTGAAATATTCTTGTCTAATTAAACATATTCTCAGGACAGCAGAGAGTATAATATTAGAGTGTGGCACAAAATTTGAAAAGCCTGATCGCTAATTTCTGTAAATAAACCCTCACCATCAGGCTTCCTCTGCAGCAGCTGAAGACAACTCAGTTTTTTAAAAGAACTATGTTTTGGACTTACAGCTTTTGCCGGTCCCTTCCGAGGCGCCACAGCACTGGAGGATGTGGTGGTTGGTGTTAGTGGGATGGCTCCGTGTGCCGAGCGGCAGCAGCGAGGGGTTCCACCATTTAGCTGGGCTTTAATCCTTTTGTTGCAAACAGTTGGAGAAGAGGGATTTGCTGGCATTTGCATTTCTGCATCGTTCTTCCTATACTGTCAGCGCTGTGGGCCAAGCTATACTAAATTATAGGCAATATATTAATTTCTTATAAGTTTCAGGGGGCAAAAAGGGGCTTTTTTTCCACGAATATCACCCACAAGGTTCGAAGAGCAACAAAACCAGGGGCAGAAGGAAGCTCCCGAGTGTGCTGGGCTGTGGGGTGAGCTGGGGTTTTCCAGGGGGAACCCCAGCAGTGGCCGTGGGAGCTGAGCCAGGCTGGGCTGAGCTGAGCTGGCTCCCCCCTCTTCCCCAGCACCTCCTCTGCCATGCAGCAGCCCATGGGTGCCAGGTCCCTCTTTCCACACCAGGGGTTGCTTTGGGCTCCACGGGCTGGTTCAGAGGGGTCTGCAACAGACGACTGGGACAGGCGAATGCTGAGAGCACACAGTTTTCGGAGGGTGCAGCATAGCCATAGGACCTTGGGGGCATATACACCAGAAAAAGGATGAAAACCATCGCAGTGGGTTGATGATAGAGCCTGACTGGCTCCCCTCATCCCCCCCCTCCAAAAGTTCCTGCCACAACCATTTGGGAACCCACTGAATTGGGATGCTTGTGCACAGCGCTGGTGAGAAGCAGAGAAGAAAACCCGTGTGGGGAGGGGCAGGGAGAAAAGCAAGACCGACCGTAGGGGTTGGGGGGCTGCAGGGAGCACCCCAGCAGTGTGGGGGGAGGAGGGCAGCTCACAGCAGCAGCTCTCACTGCCCCTTCCCCTCCACGCTTCCTCCTCAGGGGCACGCACAGAAGTTTTCCAACAGACCCAAAACCGCTCTGCTCCCAGTTCCCTCTCCCAGCGCCTGTCACGGAGCAGGGCGGCTCTGAAAGCAGAAGGGCTTCTCTCCCTCCGCTGCCTCCCTCCTACGACCCCAGGCTGGGCTCCACTTCTTCTACAAAGGACTTCCCCTCCACCAGTAACCACTTCTTTCTGGCGTCTTTCTAATTCTCCACAACCGACTGCGTGCAAACTCGCTTCTGCTCCTTCCCCCTTGCAGATCATTTCTCGCTGCGACATCACGTTGCTGATGGAAATAAAGGAGAACAAGAACCGGGTCTGTCCTCTCCTGGTGCAGAAGCTCACCAGGTAGGGTGGCCATGGGCAAGGAGGCAAATATTGAGGATGATGCTTGGCAAGACCCCGTGCTCTGCTCAGCACCGGGGCAAAAGCTCAGGGTCTGGGCTCTGTCCCAGCCGTCGAGGAAGGACCAAGCTCTGGCAGCCTCACTGAAGGTCACGAGCAAAGCCAGCTCCAGACCACTGTAGGACACGTATTTTTAAAACAAAATAAGATTCAATTTGTTAAAGATTAATTCTTGAGAGAAAAGAAGGGAAAGACTGGCTGGCACTGGCTGCAGCAGGGCAGCCACCTTTCTGCAAGGTTGGGAGCTGATTTAGACTGGGGATGGCCTGGCAGGACTGGGTCCAGAGGAGAGAGCAGAGTATGCCTGGCTGGAGGTGAGACCCAGCTGAAAGAGAGACAGAGGCTGCAATAAGCAGGGAGGGGGTAGAGTGAAAGAGCCAGTGATGGAGCACAGGTCCAGACAAGTGGTCCGGAGAAGGTCTTTTGTCTCTACCACCCGTCTCTGAAGTCAGGAAGGCAACATCCCATACCCGCAGGCACAGGCAAAATTATCTCTTCCTCGGCACCTTATGAACACAGAAATAAACTCAGGAAACCCGCTTTCCTCCCAGTCAGCTGAAGGGGTCGAAGGAGGAATACAGCTGCGTGATCAGCGAGAGGCTGGGAAGGAAGAGCTACAAGGAGCAGTACGCCTTCATCTACAGGTGAGAGAGCTCCCCTCGCCAACCAGCCAGCCCCTTACTCTGCCCTCTCCCACCACAGCCCTCCAGAGATGGGCTGGACACGGCGGAGGTGACTTTGCTCCAAGAGAGCTGGAGAGGTGCAGGTTGTGGGGGTGGGATGGGCTGTGCCTGCGTGTGGGGCTCATCAGGCTCCAGGTCAGAGCACAGTCAGTGTTAGACATGTCCCAGCGAGCTACGAGAGTGACATCCCCCATCCCGTTCATTCTGCTGCAGACAAGATCTGGTATCAGTGAAACAAACTTACCAGTACCCTGACACCCAGCCTGGGGACGAGGATGCCTTCTCCAGAGAGCCCTTCGCCGTCTGGTTCCAGTCTCCAAAAACCGGTGAGACGTTTCAGAAACAAATCCTTCTCCCACTGGTGAGTCTCACAGAGCCTGATGGTGCCAGCTGGACCTGGGCACGTGGTGAGGGCAGGCGAAAGGGGATGTATCCTGACCCCATGTTGGATTTCCTTACAAGAGCAGCATCTGCTTTAGGGGCTGCTGCCTCCGGCGTCGCCCGCAGCTCGGTGCACACCACAGCCCTGCCGCCAGCAACCCCAGGAAAGCCTCTGCCACTGCCACAGGCAGTGGGTCCGTGGATGTGCCCCATGCCACTGGTGCAGCCCCGGGAGCAGCCTTTGCCGTGGGTTTGCCTTGCCCCAACACAGCACCTCACCTGGCAGCTCAGCTGATGGGGAGCCCCTGGCAACCACACAGCCGTCACCTCTGATCCACAGCCAGAACAGAAGCTGCTTCTTCTTCAGAAGAACCTTCTTGCTTCCAAGTCACTCTCTGTTTCTCTGTGATTCAGTGCCTGTTTAATCATTACATTTTTTTTCCTGTTCTTTTGCCTTGTTTTCAAGCTGTCAAAGAGTTTGCTATAATCCCTCTGCACACCACGCCGGAGACAGCGGTACGGGAGATTGACGAGCTCTATGATGTGTACTTAGATGTCAAACAGCGCTGGAAAACTGAGGTTAGTTGACACATCTATGTTACTAACACCAGCTTTGGTACTGAGTCACTTGGCACGCTCTTCACTATTCACAGCCTGATAACCTAAAACCCTTGATAGCGAGCCCCAGGTTTTGAGTGTCTCTCTAATGTCTTTTCATCAAGTTCTCCACATTTTAACTGGTAAACTTGAGCTCCCAATAAAACTGCTGTTTTGTCAGCATGCCCTGGTGGTGAGCCCAGCAGAAAGAAGCCCTGCTGCACTCAATGAGCACTCACTGTTTGAGCTGTGTGGGCTATTGGGAGCACCTGTTGACCTTAGAAGTGCTTGCCAGTCTTCTTTTGAAGAGCTGTCCTCATGATTACTTTTGAAAACTCTCCTACCTTCCAGAACTTCATCTTCATGGGGGACTTTAATGCTGGATGCAGCTACGTTCCCCAAAAGCAGTGGAAGAACATCCGGCTGAGGACTTATTCCGAATTTGTCTGGCTAATTGGTGACAAAAATGACACTACGGTGAAGAGAAGCACCAGCTGCCCGTATGACAGGTAAAGGGTTCACTGCCAAACCGTTCCTTGTTTATGACTTTCTGAGAAAAAAAACGTATGAAAAGGTGTAGTGACTGTCAGATAAAGCAAATGTGCACGAGGCCTTCAAAGATAAAACAGTGTCCAAGGGGAAATGAGATCTGAATACTGCTAGTCAGGACCACAAAGCACTTTGCAGGATTGTTGGCAAGCAGTTTTGCAGAAAGGGCAAGATTTCATGCAAGAAGTAGGTGTTGTTGTGACTTAGGTGGAGATAAATGACAGGCAATTACACAGCACTTCTCATCTGCAGGGAGCCCTGCAGGCACCCAGGTGGAAGGTGCTCCTGGTGCTGGCTTTGTGCCATGGTTTTGGCTCTTGCATTCGTAATTTGGATTGACAAATGCAAAATCCCATTCTGCTCAGGGGGAGGGACATCTCACCTTTCCCAGGCACATGGCGAGTCGGGCTGTTACCTGCAGCTCCCTCAGCTGGGACAGTAAATACACCAGCTTATTAGAGCCCAGAGTAAGGCAAGACACAAACCTCTTGCAGAATGAGCTTCTGGATAGAAGCAGGACTTCACTGAGACTCCAGTCATTGGTGTCCTATGATTTTTGTATCCAAAATATGGCTTAGAACTTCGCAGCACTATCGAGGTGGATTTAGATCCAAGTCATGTAAAGTTGGCTTCCAAGGCCAACACACACCAAGGTATTTAGGGGTCTCAGTCCCAAGGAAAGCAATCAGCCAAACTCAGCAGAAAGCAGACGCATGCTGGTGTCTCTAAGTAGGCAGCCCATGGGAAAGGACAAACCATATGTAGCTGTGACTCTGTCAAGGCCACCAGCTTGGTGTAGCATGGCTGCTGCTGGTCGAGCACCCCATACCAGCACCTCACTGCTTTGCTCCTTGCAGGATCGTGGTCAGTGGGCAGAAGCTCATTCATGCCGTCGTGCCACAGTCTGTCAACATCTTTGATTTCCAGAAGGACTTTCAGATGACCGAGGAGCAGGTAGGCACAGCCCAGGCTGTGGGCTGAGACAGGAGCACAAAGCCAATGGTATCCAGGCAGTTTTGAACATGGTCTTGTCCATAAAACCATTGCATCTTCCCCTAAAGGGATGCAATGATCACGTTGCCCCTCCCCACATCCACCTCCCCAGCACCATGGTGAAACCCTCTGGTACAGGGTTTGGAAAGAGCATGGCCAAGTGGCTCCCAACCTCTCTGTGCCCTTGTCTTGCAGGCGCTGGGGGTGAGCGACCACTTCCCTGTAGAGTTTGAGTTAAAAGCAAAAGGTGGCTTCTTCAACTGGCTGAAATCAAAGTTTTCAAGGAAGAGAAGACCAAGAAAGAGCAGCCACTCGAGCTCATGAGTGCGCTGAGTCCTCTCACGTGGCGTGGAAATACATGGATGCCAACAGATCTTGTAGAAGACTAATGTAGATATACTCACAGCAAGTGCGATATTTAGTGGGAAAAAAACCCAACAAATATTTTGTTAAAGTTCAAGAAGGAGAATTAAACCTTCAGGCTATTTTCCTCATTGTATGCAAAGATATCTCAGCTAGAAGCAGCATCCTATAATTACTGTACGGATCACAAATGCAAGGAGCTACTGCAAGGGTGAAATACTTTCATGTACTTTACTGTAACACCCGAAGGGCAGGGATCTCCACGCGTTCACGCAGGCTCTGGAGCTCTGCCATTCCTCTGCAGGGGCAGAGGGATTAAAAGGACATTTCTGCATGGGGTGTGTATGTGTGTGGATGCTTCAGAGCTGCAACCAGCAGGACACGGGTCCGTGCCTGGTGATCTGTGATGTAAAATGTTGCTGAACTTAGAGTATTTGTTCGGTGTGGGTTTGAAACTGCCCACAGCATCGAGGGCTTGAAAAGACAGAAAGAAAAGACAAAGGGACAGGCAGTGAGAGCCCCTTTTCTGCACTAACCCAGCCAGGGAGCAGGAGGAACAAAGCTCTGGTGGTTCCCACCCCTGCCTGCTGCTGTCACCCTGCCTGCAAACCGCAGGTGAGAAGCCCTGCGGATCCCAGGTGACAGCGCTGCCAACAGAGAGCATCAGCAAAGCTTAAATTAAAATCTGATTTCAGCATCCTGATGTGGAACTGAGTTGCATCTCCCCCCCCCACCACCACCACCCCAAAAAGCCTCCACGGCAGCCTAAAGTTCTCTGATGAACCAAACTTGAATGATGATGGTTATTTAACGTAGTGGTGCAGCAATCTGTTTTCTCAGCTCAGCCCACAGGCTGTATTTAGTGCAAACCAAACCCTGTCACACAGATGGCATCTGAAAAGTGAGAATAATCCAACTGTTAGTAGAGGCAAATATTCCTCTCCCTTCATCAACACCCCCCAGTCAGTCTGCTGGCGGGACAGGGAGGGCTAGCAAACAAGATAGGCTTTTAGGGGAGGAAAACAGTTTGGCCTTTGCGAAACCCGCTGTCTGGGGAGAAAGAATTTGAAGAAAGAAACTAAATCAAGAGGAGATTATCCCAGGAGGGTGCATGCAGGGCAGACAACAAATCCTGCAACTTTCAGTAGCAATTAATCTTGAAATGATACAGCATTTCATAAGCTCCCTCGGTTATACTCCAGTCAAGGCAAAAGGAAAGAGCCTGATTTAGAACAAATATTTACATTGGGATTTTTATAGAAATGCCACTGTCTGGCTGACAGCAGTGATGGTCCATGTGAAGGCTGAAATCAGTCTAAGTCTTCGGCCTCACGTCTGTGTCCTACATAAGATTCCACTCTCTTCTGGCTTTCAAAAAAAAAAGCAATGCACAAAGGAATAAATCACACTCCGGGAGAGCAATAATGGATACATTCAATCACGAAAAATACGTAAATATGACTAAGTTTTACTGAAAAAGCTTTGTCCTTGTTTGTGACATTGAATATAATCCTTTACCCAGCATCTGAAGGAAAGAGACGTGGCCAGAGTAGCTGCTGCGGCCTCAGGCAGGCTGTTAGTGGCTGTCGGTCCAGAGATGCTCTTGCAGAGAGGCTGAGCATTTGACTGGCAGAGAGACATCTTCACGCTAAAGATGCTCCTCCGTGGAAAGCTGGGATGCATTTTTGTGGGACTCAAAGCAGAGAAAGACCATCTGCGCTGGGTTCATAACATTTGATAGGGGCCAGGAGGTGTCCAAAGCTCACACAGTCAGCACAGTCACTCTCTATAGATATTCCTGTGTATATTACATACAGGAATTAGATAATACTATAATTACATCCTAAAAATGTTTAACAGTTTATGTCACCTCTAGATTTTTCCCCACCAGGGGACCATTACCCTGTCTGTCCCAACTGCAAAGGTGTTTTTAAGTTGTTCCAGCCTGCAGGAGCCTCGGTGTATTCTACAGCCAGAACAAAGCTTCTCTTTATATGAATGAGGCTTCTTGAGCTTTATTTATGATCAAACAGAAGTTTTATACTGGGAAGCCGAAATGGCCTGGAGAGATTTTGTCTTATGCAAGCCAGGTCTCAAATCATGGCTGGGAAAGAAACAAAGAGGCTCTTCAGAAGCTGAAAACTCTGTTTCCTTCACAGCAGCCCTGGCCAGGCAAGAACACAGAGCAGATAGGATTCAGCCAAACAAAAAGTGCTAAGACCTCCCAGCCCCTCAGGTTTGGTCCTTGCAAAGCCCCTCTCTACTGCATGACATCTTGACTGACGCACAGATACCCCCAGCCCCATGGAAGGTCCCTGCTGCCCTGAACTGGGGATGGAGCCAGGGCTGCCCCTCGCCCTGCAGAAACCCACACAAGTGTGGCTTTTGCTGCCCTGGAGGAGTAAGTCCCTTGGCAGGGAAACTCCCAGGGACCCCCTGCAGCATCCCAAGGCAGGACTGCTGTTTCTCCATAGCCTCCATCATCTCCGCTGGCTAGGTTTGTCCATCTGCACCTTGGTCTCATCTGAACAGGGCTTGTGTCCTCTTCCTGGCCTTGGCACAGCTCCTCACTAATCCCTGATGGCCCCAACACCTCTCTCTCTGTGTGCCACAAGGCAAGAGATGCTTTGGCCCTGGGAAAGGCTCTGTATACCTCCTCTCAACTCCTTTTAGATAGTGGCTGCAATAAGGGCACAGGATGGCTGGTACAAAACCCCACAGGAACACACGTGGCTTATTATTTGGGGTCTCTACATCCCCAGACACAGACCGACACAGCATGCGCTGGGACTGAACATATGGCACTAGGGAAATATTAAGAAATGATATTTGAACCACCATAAATCAGACGAACATGCTGGGATGTGCTGTTTAATGAACTGCAGGGGAGAGGGGTCAGCAGGACCAGGGACCATCCCCACTCTGCATCAGGGCAGGTGTGCCCAGGTCTGAAGCCCTCAGGGACGACAATACCCATGTGCAGCCCAGCCTCTCTTATTTGGGTTTACATCCACATTTGCTTTGCTTTCCTGAAAGTTTCACTGTGCACAAATACACACAGACATGAGCAGTTCAAGCCTGAACACCCTCCAAAGCTCCTGCTGCTCCCCTGCTGCATGGGTGAACAGAAGCAGGTCCCGAAGCCACCACTGGTGGGGCTTAGGCTGGAACCCACATGCATCCTGTGTCTGGACATACAGCTGTGCACGTGTACAGATGTACAGCCACATACAGATGTGTAGCAAGAAATTGAGCTGCAGCCCCGAGAAAGACTGTGTTGTGTTATCGCACAGCAGGGCCAGTAACACTGATAGACATATCAAAGGCAGAAAAATCAAAGAGCCTACCAGCGTGGGACTGCCAAAACCAGCAGTTGGTCCAAGCCTGGATGCTTCATGCCTCCCTTGGTGTCTGGAGGGATGGTGGGGAGCAGCTCAGAGCCCCAGCCTGGACTTTGCCACACACAGATGGAGCGTTCACCATGGAAAAGGACCAAGAGCAGAGCAAGGGTTCCCTTGGCATTGATCACATGTCACCTGGTGGGGCTTTTCTCTGCTGAGCAAGCCAAGGAGATGGAGAGCAGAAAGTGAAGACAGCAGTCACCTTTTCCCTGCTTTTATTCAAAAAGGAAAACAATGTGAAAATTCACTTTTCTTTTCTTTTTTTTTCCACCTATGGGTCATTAAAAATATTTCCACAACCTCTGCCAGCCCCTTGCCCGGGATGATTCTGGTTTCTCCCTTCTGCAGGGGTGACTGGTCACCCCGCACTGTGGAGCCATGGTGCATTAGATGTTATGATGGCACCATCTGGTGGCACCGCTAGAAATCCCAGCATCGGGGCTGGGGGGGATCCCGTCGTATTTAGACCCAAACTCCGCGGCACAGACAGCAAACCTGGCTGTGGAAACACAATTCCATCCTTCACTGGGAGCTCATAGATCTGCATCCCCATAAGTGTCCCTCTACAGGGCTTTTCACTGTCGAGAGCTGGCCCGCCGCTGACCCCAAAGTGTCCCTGGTCTCTCTGTGTCTGTAAATGAGTTTTGCAATAAAAAGGTAGCACGTTTTTTGGCTCCAGGCCTGTTCATTCATTGCCCACAGTTATTTAACTAGGAAACAAGCTGTGATGACCTTTACAAGGCCGCCCCGCTGGCCAGCAGCAGCTCCCAGGACCTCGCTGGCAGGTCACGGGGCACATCCACCCTGGGGACTCCCTGGTGTCCCCCTCCCTACCCGAGCAGCTGGATTCCTCCAGCAGGGATCACGGCCCTTCCAGCCCCCCCAGTCCCTCGGGATGTCTTTCAGTGACTCCGCTTCTGCCCTTTGTGTGGTTTGTACCTGGGTTTGGGATTGAGGCAAGGCAGCTCCTGCACAAGTGGCTCCGTCCCCTCCCTGCCGTGCCCATCTGTGCCAGGAGCCCAAACCCCTTTCTCCAGCACTGGGGGAAACTGTGATGTCGATGGGGGTCTCTTTCTGCAGCCCCCCAGGCCATATTTAGCCCATTGTTCCTCTCTGCATCCCAGGGGTGAAGTGACACCACCTCTACACCATCACCTGGTATGAAACGATGAACGCCCTCGCTGTGCAGCCTGGTCTTCTAGACAGTGCAAAAAACAAGGTTAAATACTTCAAGTGTCATTTTAAATATAGTGCCTCAGCTGTCAGTATTTGCAGGGTACTTTCACTTAGTCCAGAAACAGATTTGACCAGGCTGGAGGGAGCTTTGAGCAATCTGGTCTAGTGGGAAGTGTCCCTGCCCACAGCAGGGGAGTTGGAACTTGACGATCTTCAAGGTCCCTTGCAACCTGAACCATTCTATGATTTATAGGAATTAATCTCTATATTGGCAAAGGAACCAGAAACCTTCCCTGAAAAGCTCTGCAAATGTCGGCACTTGAGACGTGACCGCTTTCTGTTTGTCTCAGCTGGGAGGGGAGCCTGACCCCAACCATTTTCAGTGAAGCCAGATGCTGAATTATCCCTTCCCCCCAAAAAAGAAAACATACTCTCACAGGACATCACTGTCAGAAAGAAATACCCTCCCAGCTCCTCCACAGGGCTCAAAGGAGTCAACAGGCTTCCAGCTAAGCATGGATGTAAATATTTGCAGTACCAAGGTCCTGCAGAAAGGCAGTCAATCACAGGAAAGAGCTGTCAAACATACCTCTGGGTCCTGCTAAATCATATTTTGCCTGTCAATTATTTTATTTTTTTTTTTAAATCACATATATTAGACTTTCATTCATGTTATATAAAGAATGTGCTTTAAATCCTGGTCAAATTAATAGCGACACGAGCTATAAATCCAGCTTGACTTAGTGACAATGTTTTTCTAAGCATGCAATATAAATTCACAACTACGAAAATTAACTCTGAAAGTCTGAGAAATTCTGAAAAGCCATTTAAAAGCATTTTCCCAGGAGGCCCCGGAGAAACAGCCCCGCACAAGAGGGAGAGCTGGCAGCAGGGCTGTTTTGATAACCTTCTGTGAGAGGGACCCGCTGAATATTAATGATTACTGCAGGCTGGGGAGAAAAAACAAATCGCTGTAGCCTGTCCTGCTGCTTCATCTTCAGCTCGGATGGAGCTGTGAAGAAGTGTCACCTCATGGCAGGACGGGGAATATCTCTAAGTTACAGTAACACGGGGGAAAATCACCTTTTAAAATAAATATTTGCTTACAGGAGTTGGGGAGTGTGATGTTTAAAAGTGTGGGTACCAGGCAGGTTTCCTCCTGGCCCAGCTCCAGCAGCGACAGCTCCTCCTGCATCGCTGCTGCCAGCAGCAAAACTTCAGCCACTACTTTCTGCAACCCTCGATGCAGAAAATAAGAAAAAAAACTAAGATAGAAAATAAAGATAAGACCCCCCAAGCCAGCTGGCACAGAATAAACACCTGGGGATGCTGATGGCTGCTTTGTGAGACCCCATCCCCTGGGTGCCAGTGAGTCCAGAGCTGGCCCTGACCTGGCAGAGGCCAAACTGGGCAACCAGTTTTGTTTGTCCTGTGGGAGAGAGCGGGGCAGACAGCTGTCATGATAACAAATGTTTTGGAAAGAGCCTTTCTTCGAACAAATAGAAAACACTGTGTAAAAAAGCATCGTGCCATTCCCTGAACGAACAGTTTCATGCAACTCCATCCCAGTTTCTGTCAAGTGATGTCTGTTTATATGTAACCACTTTGGACAGGCTTTTAAAAGTGATTAATACATAATTTATTTCCCTTTTTCTAAGTAAGAAAGGTGCATTGTCTGTACTGCAAGTACATTTTAATGTGGGGAAAAAAAAAATCAAATCCATTTGAAACCAATACATTTAGAAGTTACAGCTGAGAAAAAAAGCAGGTTCTGGATTGGAAACTTCACAATCTCGCTTTCCACAGACAATTAGAGGGAAAACTAATTACAGGGTTTGCATAATCTGACCAAAACCAGAGTCCTGCTAAGCAACAGCCCCACCACCTGCATTGCTAATACACCCCACAAATGTCAGAGCAGCTCAGGGCTTCTGGGTGGGTGAAGGGGGACGTGTTTTGGACACACAAAGTACCCTGTGCAGTCCCAGGCCTGGCATGGACCAGAGACTTCCTGCTGCAGTAACATCACCAGAAAAATTAAGTACACTGGATTATCTTTTTATATTTTTATATATTTACACACACACATATTTAAAATACTTCAAGGATTAATTTGAAATAATTTAAAGATAAAATAATTTAAACTATTAAAATAATTTAAATATATTTAATTTAAGATAATAACTTACACTGACACTGGAAAGGGCAAAGAGGCACCACCAGCCCCACGTTCAGCCCTGCCTGTCACCAAACACCCCAGCTGCCACCAGCTCACCCCAGCACTGCCATCACAGGGGACATGATTTAGCTCATGGATAAAGCAAGGCACCTGGTGCTACACCCCAAACCATACACTCCAGGCAGCAGATGGAAGTGCCCATGCCCCTGGCACAAAATCTGGGGGATTTTCCCTAGAAATGATGCACAGCTGGGCACTGGAGCCCTGCAGAAGGCAGCTTTGTGCCCAGCCTGAAGGACACCCACAGCAAACCAGGACCTTTACGAGGGTCAGGGTTCCTGACAGAGCCAGGCCTGTAACAAGCTGCCTCCCCCAGCTAACACGAGACCTGCTGCATCCTTTGTCTCAGGCACAATACAACAAAAGGCCTCCATTCACATTTGTGAGCAGTGCAGAAAGCAAGGGCCCCGCTGCCAGCAGCGTGCTGCACGAACTACGTGGGTCTGGAGGGGCCATCAACCACCTCGACTCCTCCCAGGAGCAGCCTCCAAGGCTTTGATCAGAAGACAAGTGGCGGATGCTCTCCTGATTGCATTTCTGCAACAGAGCTGCACAAAACAGAATACAATTCTCAGTTTTGAGCAACGCCCAAGTATGCAAGGTGTCTGCCATGCTGGCTCCAGAGATGGCCACCAGAAACAGACGGAGTCAAGGCCAGGGACACCCAGAGGAATCTTAAGAAGGGACTCCAACAGCTCCCCAAACCAAAGGTGGCCAGCAGGTAGCAAATACAGGCGAGACCCCAGGGTATGGCAGGAACAAGAACAGCACAGGGACAGACACTGCTACAGGATGGGCTTGTGCAGTGTGGAGCGAAGGACAGGCTGAGTGAGCAGGTTGTGAGGAGCTCCAGCTCCTGGACATCTCCACTCCTTCTCCTTGCCCACTAAAATGAACAAATGCTTCTGGCATCAAACCCCACCAATACCAGTCAGAGTGATGGGATGCTCTTGAGAGTTACCATCCTTGGGTAACTGGTGTGCTGCGAGGACTTACCTTCCACCACCCACCAAAACATCTGCTGAATCTTCTGGAGGTGCAGTAGGTAGGCAGCAGGTCCCAGCAGGCTTTCCTATGTGGCAGTGCCCTGAATTACGGGCTGCCCTGGGTCACTGGCCACGAGCAGGCAAGGGTCCAGCTGGCTACTGAGGGCACTGCCAGATCTAGCTGAGTGCCTACAGGACAGTTTCAGCCACGAGGAGGGATGGATGAGTTCCCAGTTGCACCCATAGGCTAAATCCTACTGCAAACCACCACCAAAGAGAGAGATTATAAACAAAGAACCCAAGTTCAACTAAATTAGCAGGAAAAAAAAACAATTCCACAGCTAGAGGCAAAAAAAACCCCATACCAGTCCTCTGTAAATAATGAAGAAAGCACAAGTCTACCCAGCAAGAGGCACTGAGACACCAGTTAGCTGATAGACCACCATCCCAGCCCCGCAGCTGCCTGCTAAGGTGGGCCCTGCAAAAGGAAACTTTCATCAAGGTGCCAAAGGCCAAAAACAGAGCACAGTTCCCTCCAAAGCACCGTTTTGTACCCAACACAAAGTCAGTCCTCAGCTGCCAAAGCTGGTGGAGTTGGCTGAATGTTGTTACCAAAATCAACACAGCCAAGTTGCACCCAAAGCTCTTCTCATCAGCACCACCAGGTGCTTGCTGTCCTTAGCAAGTTAATTTTTGTGGCCACCCCACAGCTGTCAGTGCCCAGGCAAGGCAGAATTGCTGGCTTGAAGCAGAGCTCAGCTTTTGCTGGAGGTAACCTCAGACAAGGTAACAACCAGGGTCCATCACCTGCACCAACTCCCATTAATTTCAGCGAGTGCGATTAGACCAAGATGCCAAGGAGTAACAGGCAAGAGAAGTCCAGACAAGAGCAGGGTTACCGGGAAATAGGAGTTACACAGGCTCAAGGCTCTCAAGGTTTCCTCAACCCAACAGCTGTATCCAGGTTTTTTTGGTTTGTTTTGTTTAAAAACATTAAATAGGAGGTTCAGGCTGACGTAGCACAAAGCTAATGAAACACAGTTAACTATAAAAAGGAAATAATCTGATAAACCTGGGGCAGGAAAGTCCTTGGCAGCCGCCGCGTCTCAGGTTTCAGCAGGGCTTCCAGCGGGAGCCGTGTTTGGGAAAACATCTGCTGGTTTCCATGGCCATGCGCTGGAGCCGGCCGGCCCCAGGTGCGGTGGGAACCACCTTCTGCAAACACAGCCCCAGGGACTCGGAGGAGCCAGCGGGTGCCCTTGGCATCACCCGGGATCAGACCCATCACTCCTCCGGCACCTCAGGGGACACGCTGCTCTCCAGCTCCCCAGTACCCGGGGTCTACAGCACAACCATGCCCATCACTCCTCCGGCACCTCAGGGGACACACTGCTCTCCAGCTCCACTGCCCCAGTGTCCGGGGCCTATGGCACAACCACAGGCCATGCGCTGGAGCCGGCCGGCCCCAGGTGCGGTGGGAACCACCTTCTGCAAACACAGCCCCAGGGACTCGGAGGAGCCAGCGGGTGCCCTTGGCATCACCCGGGATCAGACCCATCACTCCTCCGGCACCTCAGGGGACACGCTGCTCTCCAGCTCCCCAGTACCCGGGGTCTACAGCACAACCATGTCATGCCCCATTCACACTCCACGTGCTGCTGCTCAGTACCTTTATGCCACAGCTTAAACTTTTGCCATACATTTTGTTTTAAGGGGAAAAAAAGAGAAAAAAAGTGAAAAAAAAATGAATGGCACTGAGGTTATGGCCAAGTTTTTCAGGGCTCCCTGCACAGCCCGTGGGCCAGGGGTTATTCGGTCTTGCCTAAAGCTACTGCATGCTGCAGTTTTAGTTTGAGCTTTACTGACTACATATGAAAAGAATCCAATGTTGTTTTTAACATGCACATTTTAATGAAGCAAAAATTTCTATTTAATAAGTTATAAGATACAATTTTACAATCCTGCATTTTATTCCAGTTTATTTTGTTTTTACTTCCTAGTTTACAATGTAATGAGCATTTCACATTAAGGCACAAAAAAAGCACAGTAAAAAAACCCCAACCTTCTTTTATTTCCCCAATGACTGTGCTGGAGAGTAGTGCATCCACACGTAACTACAGAACCGTAAGCATGAACTTCTCCCTAGGGACAGACAGTGACGTTTCAACAGGTTTTCAACAAATCCTACCTTGTCCTAATTGCAGAGTTAAAGCTCATTTGGAGAGTTTACTAAAGCTCCAGCAGCTGACAGCAATTCAGATACGCACTCGGGAAGTAGCACGGAGTAATCCAGGACAAACAGACAGGTTATAATGGAAGTTTTCACTCCCTGACCCTCAGCAGGAATGCCTTTTGCAGCACGAAGGGGATTTCAGGAGAGAGGAGTGTGCTTCAAGCATGTCCTTGGACTGAGATATAATAAAGCAACTTGCACCAAAGATGGGTTTGTTGATTGGTATTGCTATTATTGGTAAATTCGCACACCCGCCCCTTCTCCTGCCCCATACCCAACCACAGATGTGGGTCCCATCCCCAGGCTGGCCTCTGCACCATCTCAGCCAGTCTCCTGGCCACAGCCCCCAGGGAAGCCACTGATCACCCTCCCAATGCACTGCTGTGCTCTGACCTCCAGCAATTCTGGGTCCTGCAGGCGAGAGTTGCACCTGGCTGGGCAAGTTTAGGGGCTTTGTTTAACTCAGACAAACCAGGGAGTGTTCTTAAAATAAATCAAAAACAGTGTGGGGAGTTACCTGTAAAATTACAGAAAACCTCACCAGAATCCCAAGCTAATTAAAAACTGCGTTGCTAGCATCATGGCCAAAAACCTACCTCTCTAGATTTACAAGGCGTTAACATAGAAAGGCTGAAAGCTTCCAGGAAGTCATTTTCAGTCTGCTTTTGGTGTGCTATAAAAGATAAACTTTTCCTAAATGTAAACCATTAGCAAAGCATTTTCAGAAACATTTTAAATTTGAGTGGTAAAGCCACCTTTAGTAGCTTTTTATAATGTTAAGCGTTAAAATTGATCAAGTATACAAAGGCACCTATTATAGTACCAGTTTTACCTCATTTCTTTACAGAAAAGAATTTGAACTGGGGACAGCCCAAGTCATATTCCATAACTAAAACGTAAAGTCTCCAGTCAAATAAAATCAGTAGTTAAGATACCCAATTACAAAGACAAATTCCAGTTTTCAATTAACACCTAAAGTCTTTAACATCCGCAAGGGAAATTAGTGTCTAGTCATCCACATGATTCTCCAAACATGAACAGTGACCCGGACAGTACTGCGAAGGTACAATTTGAGGAGGACATTAAATAGATTAACATTAGGTTGGTAAGTAGGATAGAAGTGAAATGCTTGTAAAAAATAAAGTTACAGAGTTTACTTCTGACTGTATTGAAATGTGAGCCGTGTGTATCTAGATACTGCACTTTGCAACAGGACTGCACCCCGAACAACTCTACATCTGGAACTGCAAACGCAACGATCGACTCCGAGGCTGGACGAGTTTAAGGAACGGTGACGTGGAAGGGGCTCCCGGGGATGTGCTCGTCACCCCATTTCACCGCCAGTATATAGTCACCCCTTTCCTTGACGACGTACGTCACGTTGTACTGATGGCTGCCCAAATGCTTGATGGAGACCTCCTCGCAGGGTATTGTAGGTCCGTGGACGCCAACTAACAACATATTTGAACCTACAGCAAAATAACAGACAGTCAGCATTCCTAAGCTTAAATGAACAAGCATGGTTGTACCATAATATATTCGCTCCATAACATAAGGATTTTGTTGTTTTTAATTCACAGAGAGGCAGTCTGAGGTACGGCTAAGCAAATTGGGTACAAGAAGGAATTCTATTTAAAAAAGCCCTCAGCCTCATAGAGGCAAGGGTTTATTTGTGCATTTCACCAGACCTGACAGACCAGGATCTAACCAGAGCACAGGAGACATTAACACTGCTTGTGAAAGAGAGCAGGCACTGCCTTTTGAGGACTTCATTAGAAGTTAATAGCAGAGACCAGTGAAGACAGCTGGCCTGTAATCCGCCCACCACAAAGCTCCCAGGTGATGCCGATCAGCGCTCAAGGCTTACAGGAACACCTTGCACCACGCACCATAATGCACCACAGGGGTTGCTTAAGTTCAGGAACCTGTTTGTTCTCATGCCATAACCCAGTGGTTTCTTTCAGGTGCACCTTGCTCAGATAAAGCCATTTGGAGAGGAACTGGCATCTTTACAGCCTCTATATTAGCATTGATTTGTTGAGCACAGTGTAGCATTTAGAGTTCTTTCTTTAGAACCAGATCATCGCCTCGAGCTCTGAATTTTAACTTTGCAAGGCTGGTTCAGGGCAAAAAACGTCCAGCTAAACCACCCTGACATCCAGCTCGTCCCTGTACCTGCTTTGCTGCAGTCCACGGAGAAGGAGCTCTTCTGACCCACAAAAGCCTTTGAGAGTCCTGCTCCTCGGGAAACCACTTTGCTAGCATCCGAGGCGGATTTGGGGATGGCGCTGTAGCAAGTTTCAGTCGACGACCTTGTCACGGACTCTACCAGGATGGAAGAAGTTTCGTTGGCGCTGCCTGGGCTAACCAGTCGCTGTCCTGGAAACAGAAAAGACTTCTGATGTTCTGATCCACCCCATCAAAAAAGCATTTAAAAGGAGGTTTCAAAACCCTCCCAATAACAAGCATGCATTCTGCATCCAAAATGCATTTTTGGAGAGGAGCAATTTCCTACTTGGGTTTTTAAGCCGACATCTTCCAGCAACGCTGGCAACAACCCCATCCCAGAGCCCTGGAGTGGTTAAAGGACCACAGGAACTTCAGGATTCATTAAGCAAAGCTGGCCGCTTAAGAAGAGTTAATTGTGCTCCAATCACCAAAAATTACTCAAGTTGGCAGAAAAGCAGGTGCAATTTTGCAATAACCCATTTTGAAAGCAGAGCATGTCCCAGCCCGGGGGAGCGCAGTCCCTGCCGCCGCTCCCAAGAACATCACCACACCATGGGCACCAGGAGAGGGTTCACTAGCTCAGGGGAAGCAGTGGAGATGAACTCCAGCCTGCGCTAAAACACAGCACTGAAGAGAGAAAGAGCTTCCTAAACCAGCCTTCCTCACATCATCTGAAAGCCTCCCAGATGCTACTGACCTTTGCTTAGGTGACACCCGCACCAAAATGAGACCAAGAGGGGCATCACTTATACTACAGGTGACCAGGTTTCAGGCTTTAGGGGGGGAAATGGATAAATAAATCATATTTCCCTACTGCCAATGCAACACCCTAGCATTAGGTCAGGATTTAATATTCCCCCAGGAAGCTGTTTTACAGCCCCCCACTGAATCAAGCTGGCAAGCTCAGTGACTAATGCTACTGAGATCCCTCATCTATGCTTTGGAGGTGATGGACAGAAACATTTAGCTTCTCGTGGTTTTGGGCCTCTAGACCTGAATTCTGCCCTGTCTCGGAGGGACATATTTGCTGAATGACACAAACTACTTCAGGCACAGAGTAAATACTGGTTAGCTTTTTACCTGTAACCTTTGCCTTGAAGGGGCTGCCCACTATGTGGTTAGGTCCACCATATTTAACTCCAATTAAATAGTTTCCTGGAGCCATAGGTGTGTACATGACTTTGTAACCTTCTGGAGTTTCCTGGCAGTCCATTTTCACCTTTGATGGCCCTTCAATTGTAACAGAGAGGGTACCTGGACCAGCCTTGGTCGTGTTAATGAAAAACTCCGACTGCAATCCTAGAAAGACGTAGCACAGTAAGACACACTCTTTCTCACACCCCATGTTACAAAAGCAGCCTGTTATTAATAGGAATGGATAATTTGGTGCCAGACGAGGCTGCAGGAGGCTGAGGGCAGGGAGGGACAGCGTGCCTCCCCCCAGCATCCTCGCACGGGCCAGCCCCAGCCGGGGGCTCTGCACCCCGGATCCCTCCACATGACCGCAGAAAAAGGGGTCATGAGAGCCCTTTAGGACCAAAATGGAAAGATTTTGGCATCAAAAGACCAGCTTGGAGAGAAAACTCTCACAAGAAGAGCCTTTCTACTCAGGGCCAGAGCCCGTGCTGACACAGCCTCCTGCTTGGGAAAGCTGAGAGCCATCCCACTGCCTGGACTGAAAATCAGCAGTGAAGAGCCCACAAGAAAGGGATAGAGATGAGGGGCAGGAGGTCTCCTGGAGGAGACGGGTGTTTGAACCACTGGGCGACAGCACTCCAAGCAGTTTGTGGAAACAAAAGCTTGTTTAATTACAGCATCTGGTTAACACAGCTGAATTATTGCTGCTAATACTAAGCCAATGATACGATGCCAGCAACACAAGAAAAAATTAAGCAAGGCTTTCAGCCCCCAAATAATTTACTGTCAAGCTCTGGCTTCAAATATTTATGATCTTTGGGCCGTTGTATCAGACTCTGCTGAGGAGGAATAAAGTGCTTGAGCTCAATCAAAACCAGGATGGTTATGGGAAAGTTTACTACAGCTGCAACTGAAGCATGCAAGCGTGGTGACAAACTAGGGAGAAGTTTCTAGCTCCTCCACACCAGAGGCTGCTGTGTTGCAATGTTGGAAGAACCCGGCTCCCACAGAGGACTCTACCATCCTCCAGCCTTTTAGCAGTAAATCCCACCGGCACCGCCTGCCCAGGAGGAAAGGCCCTTGGCTTGCAAGGCACACCGCTCAACCGGAGGAAAAACACATCTCCATGGCCAACAACCTTCCCAGCTCCTCACCGAAGGCTCCTCGCTCCCGAGTCACTGCTGTTTCCTCCTGCCCCCGATGAAGGCTGGCATTGTTGGAGGCTGCAGACCTCCCGGGGGGCCATTTCAGGTGCTCAGCCACCGGCTATTGAAACCTCCACACTACATCATTGTTCCCAACACTGCTCGGCAGCTCCCAGGGCACTCGGCTTTTGGCAGCGGCCAGGATTCAACAAGGGGGCACAGAGTAACTTTGCTGAAGTTAAACAGTCTATTTAGATTAAAAACAACCCCAAGCAGCTTTATAGAAGGAGAAAAATTCCCCTGACCCTGATGCATCAGTGGCTAGTATTAATGAGTGCTTTTGTTTCCACCTATTAAAGCTGCACAGGCTATAATGTCTTTATTTAATGTAGTATATCTGCATGTTTCCAAAACCAACTCCTTGGTTTCTCCAGAACAGCAGAAGCTTTGACTAACTGCAGTATAATTTTTTTTTCCCAGGGAGAAAAAAAAAAGGTATGAAATTGAATCCATAAAAGACAGCAGTAGATAGGGCAAGAGGAACTAGCTATCATCTTACATATCAAAACAAAAAAATATAAATCAGTTTTACTCTGATATTCACCTCTGTGTGTGGCCCAAGAAAGCACACAATTAAATAAAATGAAGTGCATATCCTGGAATGTTTTCATACTTTCTCACTAAGGCCATAAATCATATAAATGAAAAAAAAAAAGCCTAAACCCTACATTCTTGAGTTAAGAACTATCAGATGGGACATGGGGCAGCCGCAGCAGATAACCAGGTGTCAGATTCCCAAGAAGAGTCAGCGCTCACGCTGCATCTGAAGCACGTATAGCACAAACACAACAATCCACCGTACTCCCTAGAGTTTACACATCATTATTACATTTAACTTGAAGTTTCTCAGAGGTGCCAGCACTGGAGTAAAGGTAACTGGGTACACCCTCGTACCCATTTAATAAACACAGGTATGCAAGTTAAACAAGACTCCTTCAACTAGACAGCCAACTCAATATCTGCACTCGCAAAAGCCTCCGGCCTTTGCAGGCCTCGTGTTCACATGTGGAAGGGAGCCAGAGCATCTCCGGTGCCCCGAGGGACCACCGACGTGGAGCTAAGCTAACCGGCAGAGCCGTTCCCAGCTGTTAACCAGTTTGAGTGAACTCGTGCTGCAGTTGCTGGTTTACAGAGGTTTTAAGTTTGTTAAGGCTCAGTATGGCCTGCAGACTCACTGATCGATGGTTATAAGACTTGAGGAACATGCGAGAAAGCAAAATTAGCTTATGCCCAGAGAACGTGGGTTAGTTCAGCTGCCTTAGCAGGGAAAGTGATGTAAAAATGTGCCTAGGAACAGCTCCTGTCTCTCTCAGAAAGCCAAAGCACAAACAGGTCTGTATCAGAGCTGTAAAAGAAGCGTTACCGGTGGTCCCGCTCTCCAGGCCGGAGCCGTACGCCGTGACGAGCGCGGGGTTGCCCGCCTGCCCGGGCTCACCAACACGCACTTTGAAAGGGCTGCCCACCACATGGCTCCCGTTGAACTTCACGTCAATTGAGTGGACGCCGTTTTCATGGGGGATGAACCGAACGGCGTACTTATCTGCAAGAGAGAAGTGGTTCTTCTGATGTATCAGTGATAACAAGAAACCAATGAAACAGCAATTAAACACAATGCAGGGCTGGTAAGCAACCCAAGCAAGGCTTAGAATCATAGAATCATCTAGGTTGAAAGGGACCTTAAAGATCATCTAGTGCAACCATCAACCTAACTCTGACAAAAAAATAAATAAGAAATAAGCAATTAAAAATATAATAATCACTAAACCACATTCTTGAGGACCATGTCAACCCGTCTTTTGAACACCTCCAGGGATGGTGCCTCAACCACTTCCCTGGGTAGCCCATTCCAATGCTGGATGACCCTTTCCGTGAAGAAATTTTTCCCAATATCCAATCTAAACCTCCCCTGGTGCAACTTGAGGCCATTTCCCCTTGTCCTGTCTCCTGTGACTTGGGAGACAAGACCGACCCCCGCTTCTCTACACCCCCCCTTCAGGTAGTTATAGAGTGCGGTAAGGTCTCCCCTCAGCCTCCTCTTCTTCAGACGGAACAACCCCAGCTCCCTCAGCCTCTCCTCATAAGACTTACTCTCCAAGTCTCTTATTTTGATCACAGCTGAAGCAAACTCAGCTACTCAAGCTCCTTAAGCTCATATTTAGGCAGGAAAATGCTGTATTTATCACAGGAGGTGTCATGGGTTGCATTTTCACCTTGTCTGCTAGGACCTGATCTCAGCTGTCATCTCGTCTGCAGGGTGAGTTTTAGGGTTATTTGCCTCACACGTGCACTGAACATGACAGCTTAATCACAGCCCAACCTGTCAGCGGTCCAGGGAGCCGCGCAGAGAAGCAAAGCAGCTGGAGAGACCAACTCTCACCAGCGGGCTGAGCCTGCAGCTCTCGCATCACAGACACCGCACCTTTATTTAATAAAGTCATTTAGCAATTTGCTGATATTTAATATTTTTGATTGCATGTTAACCCAGAGGAGGGACTGATGTGCCCCAGCCGGACAGCTGCTGTCTGTCCATAGTACAGACCATAACTCATTCAGACTTCAAGTGAAAAATAAAAGCTCATTGCTGAAACAGGTGTTGAGCTTTCTGTAGTATTTGCTTATGTTCAGCTTCCTTGACGTTTAGTATGAAGGAGTGAGTGCGAGTTAAAAATAAACTATTAGTCAAAGATGGAAGCATAGCTTTGAAAAAATAAACTTCTTCCCTGGCTCAATTCAACAATCACATCATATTTCATTTATGACTAATATCACTGTACCTTCACTAGCAAAGCCAAGACTTAAATAACTGTATCTTACATAAGGTTAGGGCTCAGCCATTCCATGAGCTATCTAGGAAATCATGGACATAACCCTGACCGAACAACCCTTGACACCAAGCAGTCATTCTCCGCACAAAGTCCTTGTCCCCCGGGTACACCGGTCGCAAGCCAAAGGGACTAAACCCCCTCATGACAGGGCAGCGAGCCTGTTTTGAAGATCACCTGGTTTATTTTGACCAACGTAAAGCCGTGCTCACCTGGCTCCAGCTCAGACACGTGGCACTCTTCTACAGCTCCGGAGGGGCTGTGGACTTTAGCATCGATCTTGCCCTTTGCCCCGTTCAGCCTTATAGCAAAGGATGCCGGCTGATTAACTTTTAATCCAGACTCCTGAGAACGCAACAGTCAGATTATCAAATTTAAACTTCTCATTTCAAACAGCACAAGATTTGAGGCCAGGAAACAACCACTTCAGCACAATTTTCTTTTTTCAGATGTCAGCCAAGGATATAAAGTTGTGACTTGCATTAACTCTCAAATCAGAGGCTCTCTCCCACTTAGGGGGTGGCAGATTTAGGAGTCGCCCATGTTGTCTAGGCCCATTTTTCCCATGGTAACAGACTGTTTTTGGAAGCCAGACAACTTCCAAATCAGGCAGAGTCAAGTTTACAAGACTATTCACCCATTATCACTGAGGTCAGGCCCCAGTGTTCAGGCACTTGATTTAAAGGATGTTTAAGCTTTAGCTCCATTTTCAGCCCGTTCATTCATTCCAGATTCATTCAGGGGAAAAGCCTCTGATAATCCAGTTGTCTGAAAGAGTAATAGGCGTGTTTATATTTGCCACAAGAGGCTGCATTTAGAACGCCACCACAAGACATCTTAACATGAGAAAGTAATTTAAGACACGAAACCAGATGTTGCCGTGCTGTCAGGCCGTCGGTGGAAGGCGAGGCAGCTCGACATCCCTGCTGCACCGCTTCCCAGCCACGGCTGCCCGTGCAGCACCCAGCAGTAACATCTTACGCTCAACATACTTTACCTGGTTTTGTTTTCAACTAAATCCTGAAGAGGGAAATAAATGTAACTGAGTAGAACTGAGGTACAAAGTATAAAGCAAGTCCCTGATGCGGGTTTAGGGGAGGCTGATGCTGCACACTGTGCTCCTTTACCAAATACTCAGCTTTATCTGCCTCTCCAGGACTTAATTGAAGCGAGTATTCCTGTCAAAGAGTCTTTAAATGAAACACAAGAGAAACATCAATACCACAGCGACTAATTAACGCCCTTGTAACTCCTGGTTAGAAGAGATACTGTCAGATCAGGCTGTCGTGATTCATTTACACAGCCAAGGTGAAGGAGTCCTGCAGCCCAGGCAAACTCCCAGGGAACGCAGCTGGGACATATCCAAAAAAAAGCCTCAACTGAAGTACTAATTGCTTATCACAACTCGACGAGGACTGAGGTACAGTATATTTAGACACAAACTCTCAGTCTCACGTCCAAGTTTCTGGCTTTGGAGATTTAAGTCTGGCCTTTAATGTTACTTATATTTCAATGCATGTAACCACACACACAAATGATATGGTGAGGTTACCAGATGAGCCCAGACCAACTACAAAGCTGTGATTCACTCTGAGATTCGCTACTGTTCATGAATCATCTGAGCTGCGACTGTGTGGTTTCATGACATCAGCCAGAGCAAATCTGCGCTCCCACTTCATGGCGGGGCCCCCTCCATCTGCCCACGCCGACGCTCCAGCACGGCTGCAGCAACCTCCCAGCTACAGCCTGTGGAAACCCAGCTCTTCACCACTTCACATGTGAACTGAGTAACCCAGTACCAGCATGATCACTGGTGGTTCACATCCATGTTTCAGTTCTCCTTGGCCTTCCCCTAGCTAATGAGGTAGAAAGCAAGTTTTAGCTCCTCTAGTGTTATTTCTAGAGCCTCTTATTCTTAATTCCCAAGTGTGACCACCTGTAATACACTCAGTTGAGCCTTCTACCTCCAAATTCTGGCTAGCCAGAGCTGGGCCAGCTCTACTGGCACAAGTTACCAAGGGACCAAACCTCTCTAGCTGCAAGCTGAGCTTGAAAACAAGCACCAACCAAGGCAAGGCTACTACTAAGAAGAAAGGACAACCATTTTGATCTTGGAGAACAAGGACGAAATCAGTCTGTGTGGCAAGTTGTGGAGATGTTTCCTTATGTCTCACCTGAAGGCTAGTGACAGTGAGCCTGCGAGCATCATCGGAGGGGGCGACGACAGGAACCAGGTAAGGGCTTTCAGGAATGTGCTCATCATTGAACTTTATGGACACCTCATAGTTGCCTGCAGGGAGAAAAGAAGCAGTGAGTGTCCTTAGTTTCTGTGAAAGTAGCATTCAGTGTTACTTCAGTATGATTTGGTCTTGGTACATACCTGGCTCTTGAACAACGTATGATACACCACAGGATCCAACTTTATGGTCCTCAAAGGCGATTTCTGCTTTACTCGGGCCTTCTACAGCAATAGACAGTCCTCCAGCTCCAGCTTCCCGTGTCCATATGCTGAACTCAGCTGTCGAAGCACAGGAGAGCACACACAAGAGTAAGTTTGCTGCTGCTTGGTTGCAGCTTCTTCCTAACAGACTGTGCAGCATCCCATACTGATGTGTATGAGGAACAGTACCTCATCCCATTAGCCTAGGTGATAAACATTTAGCAGTTCCTCCAAGAGGTTCCTATTATCCTTGAATTAGCCCTGTACAACACACCTTACAACCTCAAGCTCATCCTATGAGAGCAGTCAGTTTCCAAAATGTGGACTTTCAGACTTCTCCATCCACATGATGCAGCATTATTACTTCTCCATGTTTCTCCACTGACCACCCCTGGCTTGGGGCGACCCTACAGTGTTACACCAAGCTCTGCTCAAGCTGTCAGAGGAGAAGCCAACAGAAACCAAAGCACTGCACTGCAGACCAGCACACGGTGGGCACTGGGGCCTAGCAAGAACAGAAGACTCACCTGGGACACCCGTCTCTCCACGCTCCAGCCCTGGGCCTCCAGCTCTCACTTTATGGGCTCCTCCCTCGCCCAGTGGCCCCACAGTGAACTGGAAAGGGCTGCCCGGCACTGGCTGCCCTCTGTATTTGACATCCACAGTGTGGACCCCCATTTCTTGTGGCACAAAGCGGACGCAATAGGTGTTTTTGTCAGCTTCTACAATTTCAGCATCAAAGTTTCTTCCAGAGGGACTAGTTACCTGGGCTGTCAAATCCCCACAATCAATTTCTAACAAGAAGAGAATAAAAAAAATGCAGATTAGAAAGTGACAAAGGGGTTTGGCATGTTGTTTTTGGAAGCAGGACCTGAGCTCAAGTGATTACACAGCACAAATGACCAAAGTGGCACGTAGGTGCCCATTTGTACACCCAGCTAGATGCATGCTGCTGAGCAGCAATCCCAGCCAGCCACAGCTTACCGGGTGCTACGGAGGCAGATGAAGAGGCTGGGTAAGTGCAGCCAGCTAGGACTGGCCTATGTGATTCAGGTTTGCCAGACAGCAGCACAAACACTTAACAGCCAACATGATAATCTTAAAACCTTGGAGACAGCATGAGCTCTGCAGCCCGTTCTCCAGCCTGTTGTACACAGAATAGTTTAAGGCCTCCCTGGTGTTTATTTCTCTGTATGTTGATCATGGTTATGCTTCTTTTTAACAATTCAAAGAGATCACACTACCAGTGTTTCTTCCCCAAACTACCTTAACATGAAGATGTCTTAACACTGAAGTTCCTATTTTCATTGCTCCAGATACACCCACGCTATACAAGTGCATGTTATGGGGATAAGGATGTTGCTTACCTGGAATTTTGAGGTTCAGATCACATATGCTTCCTACTGTTGCAACAGAGGGAGCCCGTCTTGTTCGTGTGATGCTCTCCTTTACTCTTCCTTCACCACTTATCTTCACAGTAAAGGGGCTGCCTGTAAGTACCACAGCAAGTCATTCCTCCTCTGCTCATTACACACTGCATCGAGAGGAGGAGCAGAAGCTTCCTCTGACTTGTAGTGGAGCATAAGGGAAATTTTAGAGCCAGCTAAGGACAGCAGGTCCAAATGAAATACAGCCATGCGACCAGAAGAGTTTTGGATGCTTGCTGCTTGTGAAGGTAGGACCTCCTTGAATCTTTGGGACTTATGTTCCAAGCCAGATCACACAGCCCACCCGCAGTTCCAGTGTGCTGGCCAGCTAGGTAAGACCTTTGTTGTACTAACCAAAAAATTGCCCAACACTCCAGCTTACCTGGAATATGTTCATCTGCAAATTTAGTGGACACAATGTATACACCAGGTACAGTTGGAAAATAGGACACTTTGCAAGTTCCATCTTCTAGGTCTTCAGTTTGGATATCTACCTTGCTGGGTCCTTCAACTGCCAGTGAGATCCCACCATAACCTGCAATACAGCTAAGTTAGCCTCACATTTCTGTATAAATTTGACATAAAATAGTCCAAATCCATAGCAGTAGTTCATTGTTAGGTTTGTATCATAATGGGCACATGCCAGTTGCACAATGCCTTAATGACAGTTTGGTAGTCCTAATCAGTCAGATATTCAAGGCACAGCATGCGTTCAGCTCCTAAAATGCTCTGACCATATCCCTTTTATTTTGTTCATGTTGAAAAGTTAGCTTCAAAGACCGTGCCCAAGGCTCCACTTTAAACCAACAGGGAAATATCTTCCTCATTTACTTCTTGCTGTATAATGATACTAAAATCAGCATCATCAAATGAAAAAAAATCGTCATCAGTGCCTCAGCAAGTCCCTGTTGGCTGTAATGGAAGACATTAGCCAAGACAATGCAAAGCATTTTAGAAGTAAATATGCCTGTAGTTAATAACTGACAATAATGACTGTGCATGCTTAATACACTATTTGCTTCTGCTGCTTTGCAGCTTGTGACCTGGTGGTCACACGCTGAGGGAGACAATGCTCTCATTTAGAGGGAATACATATCTCACAGCATCTCACAGTCTCCTTGAGATGGAACTAACCTGCATCTCTTGTGTCTACAATGAAGTCACACATTTCAAAGGTTCGTCCTTCTACCAAGCCACGTCCAAAAACTCTTGCTCGTCTGGCATCTCCTATCTCAGACTGGACCACCATGATCGTGACAGGGCTGTTTGGTACATGGCTCCCATTTTTCTTGATGCTAACCACATGTTCTCCCACTTCCCGTGGAATGAATGAGATGCCTACAAAGCAGGGAAATGTGACAAACTTATTCATTTTTTATGCATGTTATAGTTGATTTAAATGCCTTGATCACACAAAGAAATTAAATACTGGAAGAGCTCTCTCTTTACATATATTGAAGTGTTGCTCTCAAATGGGCCACAAAGCCATTCACACATGCTGACAAAAAGCACTTCAATCACAACCTGCCACGCCACATGCAAGCTAACACAAGAGGTCATTCTTCACACTCTTCTGTCTTTGGCCAAACGCACCAAACAATATCAACCACTTGGTTTAAAAATGCTCCTCTGGGAAGGAGCGGAGGTGTCTGTAGTTTTACATATGACAGCAAGCTAGAGTAGAGGCTACTGTGCTACTCTCTCAGGTCAAGACTGCCAGAGCTTACCAATGTGGTTATTGGGTAATCTCTTCAGAAGACAAGGCTCATCACGACCTGATGGGGCTTTAATGCTGGCTGTCAGGAGACTGAGATCGGTCTCATTGATGTCCAACAAAAAGTCAGCAGCAGAACCAAGCTTAACCTGGGACCGTCTTCTGTTATCGTCTGAATATTGAAAGAGAAAGGAGTCAGAAAATGTTTCATGGCTAAGTGCAGAACAAGCTGGAGGACTTCATTGCCACAAACCAGGTTGCCGATGCTATCAGAGGTTAATTTTCATTATGAAGTGCTTCCAGAAGCCTAAACTTTATACCTGTGATCCTGGCTGTGAAGGGACTGCCCGGGATGTGTTTGTCATTGTACTTGACCAGGATGCTGTAGTTCCCAGGTAGAGTAGGCAGGTACGTGACTGTGCATGTCCCATCTTTGTTATCAATGCAGCTGATCTCTGCTTTTGAAGGTCCCTCAATAGCCAAGTCCAGCCCACCTAGGAAACAGAGAGAACAGCACTTCTGTAAATGTCCATACACACCAAGTCCAGAGACTTTGTCCAAAGACAAAGATCCAGTACTTGTTACGGAAAACTGAGCTTAGATGCATGTTCTCAAAGGACAGCAGCAAAATGAGCTCAAGGCCAATCCACTAAGACCACAGCTCTGTTCAGGCTGTTAGATTTACCTAACAGTGATTCCACACCCAGTCATCACCCTTTGGTTCACTTCCAGTTAAAGGAATCATTTGCACTCTGTGCCATGGGGTACTTCTACTGCTCTCAGGAAGAAGTAACAAGACGGTATTTACTGTAAGTTACAGCTTGATGAAACCTGTTTCACCTGATATTTGCACAAGTCATTTGTGTCACACCAGACACTCACAGTTGGACAGATGAATGCAAAGCAACGCTGATGCGCGGTACACTCCCAAGAGGTTCCTAGCTTAGGGTAGGATGGGTTTAAAGAACAGACTTACCCTCTCCTGCATCTTCCGTGACAATGGTGAAAGTTGCTGGTTTATTGGCAACCCCATAAATGAGGCCAGGCCCATAGGCAGACACACTGCCGCTGTTCGGGTAATTCACATAGAACTGCAGAGGGCTCTCTAAAGGAAAAAAACACAAACAACAAAAGAAGCACTTTTAAGGATGCATGGCCTGGACTACAAGAACAAAACACACATCAAGCTGCTGCAACCCAACAGGATTTTACTCTTATGCTTACTGATACCCACGTTCTTCAATGTCGTTATCATTTGATATTTGAAGAACCTTTGTGTGACTGTAATGCACTTAAAAAAAACCTGAGTAAGTCTCCCCTTTCATCTTCAAAAGATGCTTCTCCACAATTTGTTCCACAGCTGGTAATGACAAAGTAACTGTTACTCAAATTACCAGAGATAAGCTTCAATGATGTTGTAAAGTGTCTTATTCATTACAGGTTTATTTTTAGCACATTAAATCAGAACATGACTCAGAAGCAGGCTTTCATTTCAGGCACAGATCCTGAATATTGGTAGCTCAGAATTAGGAACTAGCACAGCACATTGTCTGATTCAATGAACCTGAACTAGCAAATTTGAAGGGTATCCAAAAACATATTTGCCAGCCTCAGATTAGCCAAGCTAGTGCACAAGAACAAAAAGTACAGTCACCAACAGCCAATAACGGCTTCAAAAAAAGGCAGAGATAGCTCTTACGTCCAAAGTTAGATTTTGCAGACGAGACAGTAGCAAGTTTGATTCATGATAGCCTTCAAGAAGGAAGCATTATGGCATACGATCCTGTCCAGGTGCAGGGTAATGGTCTCACTGAACCGATACATCCGACAGTTTGGCACTTATGGAGGTGCTATTTCCATCCATACAAAGTGCTGAAGATACTGCAGTAGCATCATGCATCACATCACTGAACTCCCTGCTTCAGCCAAAGTTATCCCGTGTTTCCATATGCCAACAGAGCCAGCAGCCCAGCTCCATGAGACAGGAGGTATTCTGTCTCATGTCTAAACACATCCTTCTACAGCTCTGTCCCTTTTTGCCCCAGTCCCACGCAGCCGAAATGCCCGGAGAACCACGGGGCAGCCCCAGCCCCCAGGCGAGGCAGAGCTTTGACTGGGAGCTGGTGAAGTAAGGACAAAAGAGGGGAAGAGAAAGGGAATGAAAGGCAGTGGTTTCTGTTTGTTAAGAAGCAGCCAGGAAGAAAGAAAGATTACAGCATAGTGTGCATGTGTGTTTTATTTTATTGCAATGGGATGGAAAGAGTAACTATAGTGTTTTAGCCACTCAGTCCTCCCCACAGATTGGAGATTTTATGCCAATGCAGTTTAAGGATAAACATACGCTGTAACCACTAGTTTTGTTGAGCACCAGAGCAGTAAATTTCAACCTGAAAAAAGCGGTAGTTAGAAAATTGTATGTTTCTTCTTCATAATAAAATGCCACAAAAGCTAGTTTCCAAAACCAAAATCCATTTTAAGCCTGGCCAGTACTACCAAACCGCAATGGAAGCTCCCATGTGCCGGCACTTACTCCTTTGCTCTAGCTGCTCTCCGGGCTGCTTGCAGAGGAACTGCTGTGAGACATCCCTGCCAGCTCCTACTGCAGAGCTTACAGCAAAGCTACAGAAACCTCACCAGGGAGCAGATGCACGGGCAGGACACCGCATGCAGATTTGTGTCACCTGCTTTGCCAGACTCACCTGGGATGTGGTTTCCCATGTATTTTATGTGCATTTCATGCAGCCCGACCTCGGTAGGAGCATATCTCACTGTTACTGTGCCGTCCTTGTTATCCACAATCTCTGGAGTATCCGTCTTTCCAGAGGGCATGTGTACTTCACCTACAAAAAGCCACCATGGGAGTTACAGAAGGAGAAGCTGCCTGCTTCCCCTCTCCCACCCACAAAGAATTGTCTAGCCATTTTAAACACGCATTGTAAATTGTTAAATTCCCTACCCACAGGCACAAATAGGAGACTAATGGGAACACTAACCAGACATGTTTTCTACTTAAGCTACATGAATACAACGCAGTGGTAGACATCTGGCAAACAGTCCTGTGACCTTACAAACTCTGCAGGCAGGGCTGTTTGCTTCAGCCACTGAAATTTCCACAGGAAGCCCTAGGAAAGGCACCAATCTACCTCATCACAAGATGCTCCCTCTCCTGCAGCTCTTTTGATAAGAAAAAATAGACTGTCCCTTCAGCAGGGACAGCCCAGGGCTTGGGGTGGGATTGCTGAACTAGAGGGGCAGGAGGGGACACAGATTGTTCCTGCAGGAGCTCAGTACAGCCGGGGTGCTACTGGGGTGATGCTCTCAGCTGCCAGACCTGTGGAAGAGGGGTCACCTGCTTTGGAGAAGGTATGTGACAGGAATGCAGGATTTGACTGTTTTGCAGCATCTGCACAACATAAATAACGGAGCTTATCAAGGCTGCATGGAGCTGCTCCAGAGGGGAAAAAGCAGCAACGGGTCCTCCAGTGCCGTAGCTCACAGCCTGGCACTGAGGATCACGGCAGCACCAAGAACCCCCTCATTTAACTCAAACCATCGGCGGGGCGTATCCTCCTCACCCTCAGCGGGTGCCACTCGATGTGAAATTAAACAACTAAGTTGCTGGCAGGATACAATCCTCCCCCACACGCTGTGCTCTAGACCACCCAGACCGTTAGCTGCAAATGGATAAACATGCTAACAGAAAGCAAAACCTCCCCGAGAGGCTACGCATGCTCCAGGTACCTGTTATTTCTCCTTTCCTTACAGCAAAAGGGATAACCATATCAAAGGGCCTGAATCCCATGCCGTTCATGTCTCCAACCGGGACGTACGCTTCTTCCGTGACCTACGGGAAGCAAATGGATGGGTCACTTCAAAAAGGAAGGTTAGACCCGAGCGAGCACTGAGCAACTCCACTGTGAGCACAAGCAGAAGAGAGGGTGCGGTGATTATCGCAGGCAGCCACAGGACTGGGCTCAATCAGAGCAGTCTCTGGCCAAGCTCTCCTTCACAACCCCACCACGCCGCAGAGCAGAGCCAATCAAACACGGTGCGAATGGAAGACATGCTGGAAAAAAGTTAGGAGGTAAAAATGGAACACAAAAGGGATGGAAGACAATGTAGTGCACGCAAGACCCGAAGTGGCTCCGTCTGAAAGGATTTAGTTGCTTAAGGCCTGGAAGAGAAAGTGATTTTTGAACGGGGCAGAGTGATTGCAACACAAAATGGACAAAAGAAACAAGTTTCACAATGCGACTCTGGACTCAAGACACTGCTGTTTGACTGAGAAGACAAAGCGATGCACTCAGGTTGCTTTTGCCAACAGTAGACATTGCAGAAGTAGAAGCTGTAGGTGTAATGATCCTCTTCGTGTTTAAATGAGAGTTTATTTGGAGACTCCCTTCAAGCAGCAAAGGAAAAACAAGGTCTGGATCTCAAGAACAATTGATCAAACAGAAAGAATGAACACAATGACCAGAGCAATTTCAAGCAATCCCAAGAAGCAGACTGTCATCTGAAATGGAACACAGATGGGGGAAAACAGCTGAAAAATGTAAAATTGTGTACCCAAGGGCGGAATCCGGGGGGGGAGGCGCCCACTGGCTCCTGCGACCGCGCGGTGACATCATCTGCGTCTACAGCCTGGGCAGGGGTAGAGGCAGGTTAGGTGTTATTCTGGCACGGAGGCATCCCCACCTTTCACAGTGCAGAACACACGGCTCCTTCTAGCTCCTCAACACCTTCCTCCCACCGCGCAGCCCTCCCAGTGCTCTCACCACCACAAGGACCTGGATCCAGCCAGGGGAGCTGGGAAACTGCCCCTTATCCATGGGCACTAGGGGAAGCCACCAGCAGCACAGCAAAGGGACAAAGCCAGTACGTGCTGTTGTTGGGAGCTTGAGAGAAGCTGGAAAGCAGTGCCTGACCACTGGGGGAACTTCATTTCAGAGTTGCTTTGGTTTTTTATGGGACTGGTGCAGGGAGGGAAGCGAAAGGTTTGAACCGAAGATGCGAGTTCCCAGGCGCGGGGCAGCAGGACGTGGGAGCTGGGAGGCAGGGGAAGGCTGCCGTGGGAAGGCTGCTCCCAGCTCGGGTGAACGACCCAGCCCACGTCCAGTCATAGCTGCAAAGCTATTCTTCTGATTCATAGCTGGGATAGCGTCGTCAAGACACCCAATGTGTTTTCCCCCGGCGCAGCCTCCCTTCCCACCGGGCATGCCAAGAGGATGACTTGCAAATTCCCATCTCCCCCACTTGACCCATGGAGAGTAGCTGGGGCTGACACCCACGCACACAGCTCCACTGGGCTCAGCCACCCCAGCTCCTGCCCATTTACACCACTGCAAACTACCCAAACAAAATAACCCGCCGGAAACCTATGCATGGAAAGACTCCACTAAGAAAACCAACGTGAAACAGAAATGCTGCTGTTTCAATGTTCTCTGTCCCCAGCTGAGACACCCAAGTCAAACACGTACTATCAGCCAGTTAGGAAGTGGGAATTTTGGCTGGCCAGGAGCGGGCCAGGAGAGGGCCCTGACCTCGAGAGGCATTTCCTGCAGTGAGCTTTGAGCGGTGACCAAGGGAGTCATTTTTCTCGTGGAAATCTTCAGGGACGGCAGTAGCAATCTGCCAGGATGGCAGGTAGGAGGAGGAGGAGTGGGCACACCTGGTCCTGAGGACTCTCCCACAAGTTCAGCCAGACTCAGCACAAGTATGGCTGCGTGGTTTCCCAGACCGAGATGTGCTGGAGGTTGCCTCGGCTGAGATTACAAGACCAAGACTTGTTTTGCCAACACTGAGAGCTGTTCTTCTCATGAAGAGCTTCTCTGAGCCCTGAGAGGCACCTACTCACCTCCTCAGGGAGGCTGGGGTTTTGTTTGCTTTTTAAACCTAAACATGCTGAAGTACTGCACGTTGGAAGGAACTTAATTAGAAGGAGGGGGGTTAGGCTATAACAGTTTAACTAGCACTTGCAAATCATTTTTAAGGGTGAGCTAACAGCCTGCTTCCCTGGGATCTGTCAGCAGACCATTCCTTACTTCGGGGACAACATCATAAAGAGCGAGAGACGGACAAGTCAGAGCCCTGTATCTGACAATGGATGAAGTAATTACTTGTAGAAGCCAATTACAACCACCCTTACATCATTTTGAAAAGGAAATAGAAGGTCAGGAAATGAAAAATGAACTCGTTCAGAGAAGCCAGGTCTTCATCCTCTGACGGTTTCTATCCCTCTTCACTTAACTGTATTGCCTGCTCAAAATAAGCTGTGCGAGTAACAAGGATTCATTAGCTCCTGCTAGCCTAATAAATGCCTGAGCAAACATTTACACACAGAGTTAACCTATCACTAAATAAAACACGGCAGCAGGAATCTGAGTGGGAGGCATTTTCAGAGCAGAGCTGGCTTACCATGACGGTGAAAGGACTGTTGGGAATGTCCACCCCACCAAAGCGGACATAAATCACATAGGTTCCTGGTTTGGCAGCGGTGTAGAAGATATCGTAAGTCCCGTCCTCGTTTTCAACAACATCTGCTTCAGCTTCTGTCCCATCTGGCGTCAGGACGGTGCACGTCACTTTTCCCTTCCCTGCTGATTTGGCGTCTACCACAAAACCAACCTCCTCACCAGTCTTCACAGTGGGTGCAATTCCAGGACCTACGAGGCAATTTTCGTTACGGAAAGCGTTCAGAGGACAGTTTTCCCAGGCAGGCCGCCCGCAAGGCGCCTGGGAAGCAAGGCACCAAAACGCCGGTCCCAGGGACCCACAGACATGGGTTTGGGAGCAGATGTACAACAAGGGACATACATAGTGTTGGTCAGCACAGCAGCATACAAGAGCTGGCCACCAGCTCTCCTTCTCTGCAATCAGAGAGGCTGGATGAAAACAGAGGGGAAAAAAAGCTAAGTTTGAAGAAAGCTATGCCTTAACCCATACTCTTACCATCACGCTCCTTTACACAGAGCCAAAGGCACTATTTCTGCCCCAGCCAGCGACTCAGCTGCCACTGCTTTACCATAAACCTCCCTATGTAACCAGCTATAAAAGGGCACAGTAGCAGCCATGGCCATGTTTCCTCCTCCATTACCCACAAATGATTTTCCACTGTTCTGCCACACATCCCAAAAACAAAAAATCATGAAACAATGCCAAATTGCAGCAATCAGATCCAGCCTGAAGAACGCCGTGTTTAAATGAGAACTATTAAGTCTTATTTGCAGTACATATTTAATACTCCTGCTTTTGACCGGCACTTGTTACCAGGTAAATGGCTCGTTTTCAAGTGGCAACAAACCTGCCGTTTTAATATCTTGACAATATTCCAGCATCTACTCCTGCGGCGATTGTATTTCAGCTTTACAGCAGAGAGTCAGAGGCACTTCTTGGAAAAGGGAAATTTAAGCTGGCATCTGAGAGTAATCACCATCACAGTTATTTTCAATAGTTAGTGACTTGAGTTACTTGGAAGAGTATCAGATTCAGCCATTAATGCCTCTTTTAAACAAATTTTGAAGCAAAAGGGGTACCTGCCGCTCTGTGTTTCCATTGTTCCAGGACTGTATTTCCGTTTAAGCAGGCTTGGAAGCAGCCAGCTGCCGGATGGGCACCGGGTGAGCTCTAAGTGCACAAGGCAGGTCAGCACAATGCCCAGGCACCCTCACAGGTCTCCAACCACGGACAGCTTCCCTGTTCAATTTGTTCTTGCTTAATTAATTTATTTTAAAATCAGGGGGATTTAACATTCAGTGGCACTCTTGTAACTGATTCCTGTCACCTCTGCTCCCTGCCAAAGCCTCCAGCTGGCTGGAAGACGGCAACATGTAGCTGTGGCCAGCCCAAAGGTGCCTGATGACCATCCTTCCTGATAATGGGTAAGGGTAGAAGCTATAAGTGGGCTCCTACAGCAACAAATTTGGAGTCACTCCCCCACACCAAGGCACTGATTTTTGAGGCAATGATTTTTTTTAGCTACAGTAACTTCTTATCTTTAGGTTCTCTCCTTCTTCCTACACCTTCCAAAAGTCTGTTCAGACCCTGGCCAACCTTGACCAGACAGAAAAGCAGCAGAAACCTCCAACTAGTAACACCCAGCCTGAACAGGCTTTGCTAATGCAGAAGCACACAGCCAGCTATTTACATCCTTACAATTGTGTTCTTGCTTGGAACAAAAACTTCTTGCAACACTCTCAGCGCAAGGAGCGTGATGCAGTGAACGTGCGCAGATGTGCTATTTTTAAATCAACCTCACTGCAGTTCCCAGCAGGGTTTACCCAAGCCAAAATAAGCATCAGATTTTGGTTGCATCTGGTTGTTTATAACAACGCAGACAGTTTGAAAGATTTCGCTTGAGATTGTAAGAGATTTCTGCTCACTCGCAGGGTGGACGCTTCTTTATCTTTAGGAAAAAAAACCCTGTAAAAGCAGCCAGATTACACAAGCCTCCAGCATCTTCTACACCCAGAACACGAACCGCACCATGCCCCGAAGGCAGCTTTACACCAGGGACAAACAGCATCAAGAGAGAGGAGCCAACTCTTACCTGTGGCCAAACACTTGCTGGCATCCCCAGCCGGAGATGCCCGGATCCGGTAGGGAGAGGACGGGATATCATCTCCACCATACTTCACACCAATGGTATAGCGGCCCGTTTTGTCAGGGACGTAGGTGACTGTGTAAGTGCCATCCTTGTTGTCATGAACATCCACTCTCTTGGGTTTGCCTTCTTGGTCCTGAGGATTGCAAACCAGAAGGGTTAGGCACTCTGAAGTTAGTTATGAATTCTTTTAGCAGGGCAGCAAATCTGTTCACAACCGTATTTAGGCAGTCTCAAATAGATACCGAATTGCAGGGTTTTGAGGATTAATTATATTTCACTCAAGGACTAGTACCAGGAGTAGACTATTAGGAGCAAAAAGGTATCAGACAATTACAAAACAACCAGTGCTATCGTTACCTGCCCTTTATTTGATATGAGAATGTTTCTAAGATGCAGCAAGCCATTTTAATGAACTTTGAATTAATTGAAAGAAGTTTTAGGCTTCATTCATTGTCATATCACTGCTGGAAATGAAGAACACTTCCCAGATCCCTGAGGCACAGATTGGGAGACAGACTGTGCAGCTCTGTCCTGACAAAGCACTGGGTAGCCTTGGCCAGCTGCTTCCTGAAAGGTCTGAGGTCAAGGTGAAGCATTACCAGAGCCTGCTGTCAGCCCTCCTGCAAGGTCTACTGTTAAAAACAGGCCTATGTAGTCACTTCAACTACCATTTTTATGCTGAATACAAGAATTAAGGAGATGCATAAACAATACAGATCTGAGCTTCAGCATCAAGCTTTCATACCTACAACAAAGATCAGCGCTGGGCATAATGTTTACATTTCAGTACAACTCATCAACTGCAAAGCCTGAAGCATTCTAGAAGGTCTTCCAAGCTTGCTTACAGAGAACCGCGTGTTGACCCCATTCTGTATTTCATGAGTTAACACTGCCTGGGGTACATATAAGCTGCAAAGGACTTGAGATTCTAGGTACAGCGTGAAAGACCTTGCTTCTTTCAGGAAAGCCTGTGAAAGGTTTGACACTACAGCTCAGAAGAAGCAGCAAACAAATGCTGTGAGGAGGATCCCCCAATGCACTCCCACCATGTGGAATGTAATCTTCAAAGCACAGCCAGGCTGGGAGCTCTGATAAGTGTTTTGGATCATTTAAGAGCACACCTGCATGCCAGAATAAAGGCAACTGCTCTAGTGCACCTGAGCAGATGGGGACAGCACGGGAGCAAGAATGCAGAAGGGCAAGTACAACCGGCCATGCCATGACCTAGGCATGCCAGGGCTGAGAAATGTGCTCTATGGCCCACTAACCAGAGACTTTTTTGCTGAGGCCACAGAGTCCAGGCACCAGAAATCTCAGGAAAAGCAATAACAAAGTCAAATAAAAACATTCCTGTAGTATCTCCTTAAGCAGCTCACGACTTCTGGCAACCTTGAAGAAGACTTGTTTGTTCATTTATCATCATGTAATGCTCATTGTGGATGTTATCTTATGGCCTTGCTGAACTACACTGCTAGAAGGCTGTTTCCATTTCAAATTCCAGCATTTTCAAAATCTTACCAGAAACTATTTATCTCATTTTGAGCATTTGCGGAGTGCAAGGTTAAACAAGAGCCAAATATAGAATGGGTGATGATTTTAAAACTGAAGTCTCATAAAAGCAGCCTCAAGAGCTTCATAAAACACAGAGTGCAAGATTTTCCAGTACCAGAGCTTAAGGTCCAGCCAGCAGCCCAGTCTCCAGGACACTGGGTATGTCAGGGTACAGCTGTGGACAATTCCGATAGGAGCCACTTGTGCCCACCTAGAACAACGTGTTTCCACTGCTATTTGGTTTTATAGTTACTTACAGTGATCTGGACAGCCAGAAGCCCCTGCCCAGCATCCTTAGCATCCACAGCAAACTCCACAGGCAGGCTGGCTGGTATGCCATAGGAGCTGAGACCTGGTCCACTCGCTGTCACTTTGCTGGCATCATACGTAGGAAGCACCTTCACCTTGAAGGGACTTAAAGGGAAAACGATTATTGATCCCCTCTTCCTAAGCCAAGAGCTGATAACTACTGCAGTACACGCTGAGGTGTCTCTGCTGTAGGTGCAGAACTCTGCACTAGCAAAGTAGAAAGGAGCACAGCTAGCCCTTAAACAGTGCTCGTGTGCTGGGAGAGCACAGTTAGGTCATTAAATCTTCAGTTCATCTAAGTTTATCTTCATCACCTTACCTGCGAGGAATCTCTTCATCAGCATATTTGACAGAGATCATGTAGGGTCCCTCCTGCGTAGGGGTGTACACCACCGTGTGGGTGCCATCTCCATTGTCTACTACATTAACAGGCTCCACAATTCCTAAAAAAGCAACAGACAATTTTCTCAGCTGTGCTACTAAAACTCAATTCCTCATCAGCCATTTGCTGCACAAAGCTCCAAGATGCGCTGCTCATTTACAGTTCGCAACAAGCTAAATTTCAATTTTTAATTTTTTTTTTAATGAAGGCAATAGGCATGGATCAGTGATCAGTTTGCCTTATTTTTCATTCAAGAGCCATTAACTTGAGACAGATTTGTTATCCACTGCTCTCTGGCCTCCCATCTTCTCGCTGTAAACAAAAGCTAACATGAAAATACTGGAGAAAAATCTGCCTTTCTGTACTGTCCAGGTCAAGAGCAATTGTTCAACATACACTGAAGACCTTTCGAGAAAGAAAACAAGTAATTGTTATAATTGCCTGAACTGTCATTTACAAGATTACATACTGTTACAGGGATTCACTGCACAGAATTGAGCCCTAAAGCCAGTTGGTTTGTAGCATTCATCAACTGAGTCTTTCACAATTAGGTATTTGGAAAGGCAGCTTGCTCCCTAGGCAGGAGCTGCCAAAGCCCAAAGAAAGCAGGATCAATTATTTCGATTTGCATTGAGCTAAATCTACAGAGGATTACATGACATATTGGTTCAGATCAACACACAAAGCAGCCTACAATCACAAGTTAGCTTTAAAATATGGGATGGATTATCAGTAAAGCAAGCACAAAAGAAATGTATAGTCGCCATGCAAAGCCTAAAAGCAACACCATTGGTTCCCACTCCCTCCTCCAGATGATTCTTGCTGTTGGCAGTTGGATTTCTGAGAGCCAAAATTGCCACTAGTTAGTGAGAGTTCAAACCTGTCTCAGCGTCACCCTTCGGATCACCTTTAAAGAAATCTGAAATCGTTTTCAATGGGGAGCGCCATCCCTGGGAATCCGTCTCATCCACTAAAATTAAAGAAGGGTTACCTGAGGGGCACCTGCACCATGGTGACCTGACACTCGAGTGGGGAAGCAGCTCCCACCTCCCAGCAAGGTGAAACTTGCAGCCAAAAGGCACATGTTGCCACCGAGACACAGCTTCCTACGTTAATGCAAACATCATCAACGCTATCGCTCGAGGGCCTTGCTGCTCTCTGGGGACCATTGAGGGTCTCCACCATGTTTCAGAGACTCCTGCAACCCAGTGACATGGGTTTCCCAAGTCACCATTCACATGTGAGACTTACTTTTTGATGTCTAAATCTAAGCCACAACTGTTCACCAGTGATGGCTACTCATGCCACTTTTCCCAACTCAGAAGATAAGAATAAAGCCATCAAAGACACTGCCCAAAGCAACACTACCTAGGGACACAGTTCTCCTTCCTTTACAGCATGACACATGGGTCACATGTCCAGGTGCACACACCAGATGAATAGAAACAGAGAGAAACGCTCGTTCAAGTGGTACCACCACTTTTGCAAGCAGGACCAGGACCATGTTACCCACCCAAACACAGCGATGAGGACACAGCTGGATGGAGTACTTTGGTTCTTACCTCTGGGTCCTGCCACCACCACCTCGAGTGGTGCTACTCCTGCCTTGCTGGTGTCTACAGTGAAGGACTGTGGGATTTTGGCTCGAACACCTGTTCCCAGACCTGGTCCTACTATCTTCACCTTGCTGGGATCCACAACATCCTTCACAGGAACCTTGAAAGGACTGCCTGGAAGGTAACACAAGAAGCGTTAAACACCACAGCGTTAACAGTTACAGGAAACCAATGGTCTTTTTCCCCACTTTTCCTCGGGCTTTTTTATTACTGTACCTCAACCTCAGGCAGGAATGCCAACCCCACAGCCTCCACACTACTTCTTTGCTTTTGCAAAAGCCAGAAGTGTAATAATGGTGCTTTACATATTCACTATCTACTCAACAATTCAACTGAGATCCATCTGCTTCTCACACCCCAGAAAACAATGCATGAAAGAAACCAGAAGTGCAAATAAAGTGTCACGCAGGCACTTGCTTCCTTCATATTTTACCAAATTCAGTATGTTGACAAATAAAATGGGACCAACGGGACAGAATTGGCTCACTCACAGCATCTAGGAAAGAATAGCTAGATGTATGCTGTATGACAGCATGGAAGAACTCAAACAGTGTCTGGCATTTAAGAGCATTTAATTCTTGGTATCAAGCAAAACACCCTTCTTTTAGTCATGAACTGCTGGATGCCAGATGTACCTGGAACATTCCTTAAACCTATTTCACTTCAGCTTAACATCCAGTTAAAATACGTGCACAGATAAACATTTGGCTTGGGAAACAGTTACTACACTTTCTGCAGGGACCAAAAGTTGCAGTGTTTAATATAATCCCCATTACAAGCTCTCCCATTAGACCATTTTACTGCAGAACAGTCTTGAAGGCACCCACATACCAAAGGGCTGTTTCCTTGACCTAATGCATTACACACCACTTGTGCGTAATACCAGTTATTTGCCAAGGGCTAGCGTCCCTTTCCCTGTCCCACCCGTCTGTACCCACTCTGTTGTTCCCCCCTGCGGGTGCTACGGTCTCGATAAGGCTTCTCCACATCCCCACAGAGGCTGTTTCAGAAACAAGAAGAGACTGCAGCCCTTCCTCAAAACTACCGCACCACAGCACAAAGGGCTCCACACTTCCTGCTGGGTGTGAGGAACAAAAGTCACCGCTGTTTCTGCCTGAATTCCCAGGAAAAGCACAAAGTCAAAACCTCAACATCCCCCACCACAAGTGAGATGCAGCCAAGGTACCAAGTCCCTAGCTCGACACCCTCCCTCTTCTGAAAGCCACTGAGCAAGAGCTCTTACCAGGAATATGCTCTCCCCCGTATGTGATGTTAACGTCGTAGTCTCCTGGAACATAAGGAACATACTCGGCGCTGCAGCTCCCATCCTTGTTATCTTTGCAGCTAATTTTGGACTCCGAAGGTCCTTCAACAGTTATTCCAAGGCCACCAATTCCTGCCCCTCTGCAAGACAGAAACACACTTTGTTAGAACTGGCTGCTTCCAACAGCAGCTTCACATGCTCTGGCTGCGTTTTTACCCTTATTGGAAATGCAGTAACCTGACTTCTGATGTCCAGCCTTCAGCATGCTCTTGCATGCAAAGCTGGTCAGCATAACTTCACAGAGTGCTCAGCATGCGATGAGGTAACACTCACAGTAATTAAAAGGACACAGCTTGGCCTTTTTATAAATATTTGTACTGATTTTAGCATCCTGCATCACACAGTCCACTACATTCCTCCCTCCCTCAGATATTCTTTAAGGATGAGGCTACCTGGTGACAACCGAAAAGGCGTTTGGCTGATTTGTGAAAGCTTCTTTGAGTCCAGGTCCTTCTGCCTTCACACGTGATGGATGGCAGCCCTCTGTCACGTTCACTCTGAAGGGACTGTTCGGCACAGGTACGCCATCATACGTTACGCTGACTGTGTGTGGACCTATTAAGAGGAGGAAAACACGTCCTGAGTTACCTAAATATTCTCATCGCTTAGCTTCACTTCTACAAAATGCTACAGACATCAGTATTTACATCAGTGGGTATGAGCTCCGTCCTGCATTTCACAAGACTTCACTAGTGTTTCGTAACCGAGATGCCATCTACACACTCTTCTTCTGAAGCCAAGTTACTGTAAAAGTCAGTTCTTCAAGTTCAAATAAAGCTACTTCTGCAGAATTAGCTCCTCTACTGGCAAAAGTCTTGCTAAGATGCCAACAAGTTACTGGCAGACCTCAGCAGTCTGCCAAAGGAAAGTGTCAGAAGAGCTGCTTGCTCTTGGTATTCCCCTCTCAAGTAAAAGAAAGAACCAAAACCCCAGAGGTTACCCTTTTCAAACGGCGTGTACTCTACTGAATACGTTCCGTCAGCATTGTCTTGGATGAGACAGTCCGCGGGGGAGCCGGATGGACTCGTGATTTGTGTCCTGATGTGGTCGCCACCAGACTTCGTTAGAGGTCGAGCATCCACAGTGAACTCAGTTGTAGCTTCTCGGAAGACATCTGCAGGATACATTTTCAAGAGTCACTTCAAGAACCGCATGTATTTCCGATGACAAAATATTTTGTGAACCAGCACGATAAACAACTCATCTGGGAACATAACGAAACAACCCTGTCCGAAGGTCACCATGGGAACATGCAAGGCTATTACAACTTTCAGTGCTCAGAGTGCTCCGTGCAGGACAGAGGACCGCAAGTCCTGTGAATTCTGATACCAACAGTTATTCTCACCTTTTCCTTCCACTCCAGGCCCAAACACTTTAACTCTGCTTGTGTCCACAGCTGGCTCCACTTTGACCCGGGCTGGGAATTTAGGCACTTGCTCTCCTCCGTATCTCATCTTGATGGTGTACATGCCAGCCGAGAGCGGCACATATGTTACGACATAGGTCCCATCTTTGTTATCATCGATCTGGACCTCAGCTTTGGAACCAGTATCTGACACCATGTCCACCCGCAGGTCCCCAGGACCCGCTTCCGTGCAGTCGACGTTCAGCAGCCCTGCCTCACCTACTTTACCACGTTCCAGACCTGGGCCCGTGGCAATGACTTTAGAGACATCAAATGGCATTTCTATGTCTGCCTTAAATGGCGAACCAGGAATGTGAACTTCTTCAAAGAGAATGTTGACGAAATACTCTCCAGGCTTCGTAGGCAGGTAGGAGACGGAGCAGGTTCCATCGCCGTTGTCTGAGCATTCAATTTTAGCTTCACACGGCCCTTCTACTGTCAAACCCAAACCTCCAGTTCCTGCCCCTTTGGTATCTATCATGAATTGGGCTGGTTTTCCAACAAGGCCTCCTCGAAGACCTGGACCATGAGCTTTTACCTAGAAGAGAATATGCAGTTGAGCTAAACTCATTTTTTCATGTTATTGCCAGCAGATAGACTTATTGCTATGTGGGATTTGATTAACAAACTCTTAAAAATACACAGAAAGCAATGTCTCCTTTGCCACTCCTCCCGGTTTTACTGTAAAGTTGACATCTCTCCTCCAAAGAGGTTTCTAGGCAAGGAGATATTCATACTCTCACTGTAGCTGTTTTTATATAGCCATGAGATATAAAAGGTAGAAACACTAAAATATTTCATGGCTGTACACATACTTTTCTTGAAATCTATTTCCTTGGGATCAGTTAATACAGTCGAGATGCTCATGAGGCCAACTCCTATTAAATTAGGAGTAATACTTGTATTTGCCACACTACGCAGGATGCTTGCAGTACTCTTAATTAGTGCAATGTTTTTTTAAATACAGTGTTATAGGAATGACTTGCATGAGTCACAGAGCCTGCCAAAGGAACGACTGAGCACTCTGAGTAAGAATGTTCCTGGGTCTGGTTTGGCCAAAACCAAGCCAAGTGTCATGCAATAGCCCACAACTCAGTTTTCAGGTATCAGCTGCTGCTACCGCTCTGAACCGTTCACTCACCTTGGAGGGGTCTGGAGGCAGCGTGGCCTCCACAGTGTAGGGGCTCCCTGGGATTGGGTTGCCATCATAACTGACATCCACCACGTACAGTCCTTCTTCCCTTGGGATGTACTTCGCAGTGCTGCACTCCTTACCCAGAACCGGTTCCACCAGACACGGCACAGCTTTCCTCATCGGACTGGAAATATTAACATCCAGTTTACCTTGCCCACCAGCTCCTTTGGTGTCAATTACAAATTCCTGATCCTTCCCTACTTCCACTCCTGAAAAAGACAAAACCATATTACTACGTTAAGTACTCAAGGTCAGACAGTGCTCCAAGAAATCTCTCACACACGTACCACCGAGGGAGCAAGCACTGGCAGAGCCCTGCTCAGTCTGCATCCCTCTGTGTGCAAAAACACCTGCCAACCCAAAACAAACCAAACCTAAAAATAAACAAGTGCTTTGGTTAACTGGAACTACAAAGCTACAGTGCTAAACCAGCCTGCAAGATATGGCCCGACAGTATCACAGGCTCATTTCAGGAGCACAACAATATTTCACAGCCCAAAGTTCTTCTGCTTTTAGAAAACAAAAGAGACTGTACGTATGGCATTCTGCACAGTAGCAGTAACTTATGTTTGAACAAACAGCCATGTAGCCCCAAGGAACTGCAGGTTCCCAGCCTGGTGAAGAGTCCAGCTCTGTTCACCACAAGGGACTAAACCCCACACAAGCTTTGTCCACATTGCTATGTAATCTTTGCAAAAAAAAATAAAAAAAATAATAATCTAAATTGAAATTTAGTCCTCACGAGGACCAGCTAAGTCAGAGTGATCAAGCTATAATGTTGGAGCTGGTGGATCCCCAAATGTAGCAAGTTAAAAAAGAAGTTTGTTTTGCCCACTTCTGTTCCAGCAGAAGATGTCAGCTGTCACAGGTTCAGGAGACAATTCAGAGGCTTCCAGTCCAGAGGTACTTACTGTTTTCGAGTCCATTGACTTTAACTTTGCTCAGGTCTAGTGGAGCAGCAACGCCCACGGTGAAAGGACTTTTAGGGATAGGATCGCCACCATAAGTTACCAAAACCTTCATTGGACCCTAGTTGGAGAATTTACAAGTTAGCTCAGTTCCTCACTTCATACAGATGCACTAACATCCCAGCAGTACATAAACCACTTTACCTAATCCATTTCAGCTGACCACAGCCAAACTTATTGGGTTATGGACTTTCAAGCTCCCATCCCACTGCAGCCCTTCAAAGCATTAAATGGTTTTTATTTAATGCAGGAAGAGTGAAAAAGACAGTTCTTTCCAACATTTAATTAGACTATATTCAAGCTGCCTGGCAAATGCTCCGGCTCAGGCTGGCTCCCACCCTCCCGGCGCTGGGACCCGACAGCTGAATGGATGTCCCAGAGCTGCAGACCAGGTATCCCCTTCCACCACACGGAGAGGCCGGGCCAAAGCCAAGCCTGCAAAGAGGCCGTATTATTACAGCATTTGAAATACCAGGGTTTTAAGCTGTACAAGTCAGAAAGATTAATGCTTTTGTGTATTTTGGCTGGAATACCGCACAGCCATGGCAAGCTCCAGCCCACGATGTGTGCTCCTTTTATTCTCTCCTACCACAGTCCATATTTTAGCTATATTCACTGTTTGCTTACTTTTCGCTCTTGGCCAGTTCAGCTCCCAAGTGAAATAATCATGGATGTTTCACACAAGCGAGTGAATAGCTTCCATGATTATTCTTGGTTGTTTTTAGAAAACACACACACGGGTAGCTGTAGCAACACCGCAAGTGAGATAGATAAGGCTGAGTAAACAGCATTAAACCAAGGCTCCTCTGCTGCTTACGTGGTCCCTCAGGAATTTAACTACTAGTCTGTCCTCCCCTCACTCCGAAGGGTCCAAAGTCTCATTTGTAACCTACTGCCTACGAACCCGAGAAAGACAGGGTCCAGGAAAGACCTACCTATTTGCAGCCTGGAGGGACAACAAGGCTACTCTAATTACCATGCAGGCTATTTTCAACTCCTCTTTTTAACCATTGCCTTCCTGCCACTGCTATCTGTGAGCAGCTCCTGTAAATCCATCGCTCTTCTAAGTCCCAAGGTACTTCCCCCAGATGGCAGACCCAGGTGGGAAAGCTGGTTTGGGCATCCCAGCTTGTTTCACCACTGCTTTTCAGGTGAAACACAGCAATCTGGTACTGCTCACACACACGCCTGTGGAGTTCAGATAACTTTGCTCCCTTCTGCATACCAACCGTGACTGAACAAGCAAAAGCTTCTCCAAACAGGCACACCAGCCACATCCTGAGATCATGCAACTGCTTTATCCAAAAACAAACGCTAGCTCTATGGCGCTTCCAAGAATGCTAATCCAGCATTATCAGACAAATAATGCTGCAGTCCTCCGTATCGGTCCACTTTTGTACAGCTACATTCAAGGAAGCTGGTGCAGATGACCAAGGAGCTCATGTGTTTTTGTCCAGCAGAACAACATCAGCAAAACACTTTCATCTCAGCTCTACAGCACCTACTTCTTCAGAAATACATGAGATTCGCGCATTCTGGCGTTTAATGGCCCTTTACAAACATGCAAGCAAAGCATAACAAGAAATACTTCTAGTCATTAGCAGTTTCCACTTTCAGCTCTTTAATGGTGTTGCTAGGAACCATCTGCCCATGAACAAAAAAGAGTTAGACTGAATTTTTTTTTTTCCAACCCAAGGGCAAACCTCAAATACAGACAAATACCTTGACACATTTGATCTGCAGCCCAGCTTCCCTCCCCAGCACCAACTCACTCACTTTCCTGCCGGGGGGCTGCTGCTCCATCACCCAAACACTGTCCTTTTTATGCCTGGCTCACCCTACAGCTCCTTCAACAGCAGCAGCTTGCTGAGATGTGCCCAGATGTGCTGAGATGGCCCCAACTGCTGGACCACAGCAGCCCAGAGCAGCCAGGGCAGCCGCCAGCTCCATTTGGGACCCTGTGAAGGTTCACCACCTTCCCTCTGCAACTCATGAGGTGTGGAATGACAACATGGACTGTGCACTACTGCTTCAGTATCTCACCATTCCCAGAGAACGGTGACAAGCTATCAATACCTAGGCCAGAAAACTGCATTACTGTTTTCCAGTCCCAGTTTTCCTGCAGGCTTTAGGGACCCTGAGGAACAGGACACCCTGGCAAGTTTTATTTGCTCATTCCTCTATGCATAGGCACCAGGGAGGGAGGTCACGGCACTACAACAACATGAGCCACTCACTCTTGTATGCCTACAGGAGTCAACCCTACCTGCTGTATTGGAGTGTACCGAACGGTGTGGGAATAGTCATAGTTGTCAATGATGTCCAGATCTGCCACCGCCTCTCCCGGCGCCGAGCTGCTGAACTGCACATCCAGCGGCGCTTTTCCAGCTCCCTTGGTGAACACAGTGAAGTGCGTTGGCTTCCCATTTTCCACGCCTGAAGAAAAACGTTAATCCTAATTTATGCAGAGCTCACACAACAGAAACTCTTCCCAAGAAGCATTCAGTACCTATAAAGCCCCATCAAGCAAAATGCCAAGGGAACGGAGTCACTTCCAGTCGCCTGGCACCGCACCCCGCTGTACCCAGCCCTGCATCCCAGCAATGCTCAGCCAGGCAGTGGCTACCCTGCAGCAGCCCCTCACGGTCCAGCACTGGCCACACCACCTCAACCCGGGTCTCACCAGTTTTGTTCAGCCCAGGTCCTTCAGCTTTCACTTTGCTGGCATCGTGTGAGGGGTCCACTTTAACTCTGAACGGGCTGGCGGGGATTTCCTGCAACAGAAACGCAGCTCTAAACATAACTGGGTCACTCTTCACTAGCCAAAAATAGACAGATAATCATTTTAAAATACTCCTGCTTTAACTCCAGCACCATCTTGAGTAAAATTTCGCCTCACTTAAGCACTATGCTCTTCCCTACTGAATAGCATAATTCAAAGTCTAGAGCAAAGTTAACAGCTGGACAGTTTGCAGGGGTCTCTCTCCCTTTTGTTTTTTTAAGCAAAGTCTATTTTTTCCCCCATGTTCCTTGGAAAGTCACTTAGATTTTCTATCCTTTAGAAAGCAGCTTTGCCCCATCACTGAGACCACATTCATTATGCCACCCTAACACATTGCATGCCTAATGTCTCCAGCCACCCCCTCTCATTTCTGTACTTTCGAGTACTCCAAAAGTGTTTTTAAAAACAGTGAGTAGACGAGGTGCACATGAGCTGGAACGGAAGGAGCCAGCTGTAAGCCACTGCAGCCAGCTGCGGAGTGACACACGCTCGGTGATCAAAGAGCAGATAAACAGACCCGAGACACATCAGGCTGTAGAAGGAAGATTACAAACCTCTCCTGCGAAGAGCACTTTAATGGTGTAGCGCCCAGCGGCAGGTGGTGCGTATTTCACTGTGAACGTATCATTAGCATTGTGGATGATGTCGAAATCGATGTCTTCTTCCTCATCGCTGACCACACGAGCATCACACTTAATCCCAACACTGACATCACCTAGGAAAAGCAAATGGAGGCTTTGCTACCAGATGGTACAGACATTTCTAGCCAAACGGCCAGCACGTTCCCATTTCCAGGAGCTGCTCAAGTCCCCTCGTTAATTGATGCAACAGATCACATCACAATTCATTGCAATGTTCTGCTTCCCAGGGTCTTCGCATGAAACAAGGAAAACCAGCACGAAACAGGACATAATCCCCCACCTTGCATGACCCGGGGTCCTGGCACCACCACAACATCCCAGCCTGCCTTTACCTTCTCCCGCATCCGTGCAGTCCACAGTGAAGTGGGTCGGCTCACTCGCTTTTAAGCCAGTTCTCTCCACACCAGGTCCAAATACTTTCACTTTCTGAGGATGACTCCCTTGACCTATAAGGACCTACATGGATTCAAAAGGGTCAGAATCACACATCTGTGTCACACTCAAGATCAGAGTCAAGTGGGAGCATTGCTTGGACAGAGGTGACAGGAAAACAGTCCTAAGGCAGGAACTAATTGCCCCAACTCCCCGAGGCTGCAGCTGGACTGATAAGAGACCTCCACCATCTGAGCTTGAAAAAGCAGAAAGCTTTTTTCAAATGCATAGATTCCTTAAGAAAGGGAGCCAAAGGACACACCTCCTTGAAGTGCACAGGAGGGTTTTATCGTCCTAGTTGTAATGACAAGTATTTGTGAGCACAAATGTCCTACTTGGCTAGAACTAGTAATAATCCATCTCTATACTTACCCTAAATGGGCTATTGGGCACGTTGGCTCCTCCCCAGACAACAGAAATTGTATGTTTGATTGGTTTAACTGGCACATAGGAACAGGCAAACACACCATCAGGCTTGCTCTTTATCTGGATATCAATAGGGTTTCCTTCTCCATCCTAAAAAGCAGCAATACAAGCAGATGGTTCAGGTATTTGTATAGTTTGAACAGCTCAGGACTGTTCCAAAATGTAGGGTTTTTTCCAGAACTACACCTCAGAAATAATGAAGAAACACACAAATTACACTCCTGTAAGTCTTCCTCACCTAGCACTTGCTCATTCCAACACCATCCTACAACACATATTTTAACAAGCTCCCCTGAGATTCACAGGCTCGGAGACACTTTGGGTGCTTCCAAATGACAACTCCAGGAAATTACAGCTTGCTTGGGCGAGGAAACTCCAAGTAAGGAAGCAAAGCCATGTATTTCATACGCCCGAGAGAAGTCATCTCGTCTTGAGTGAGGTTTGCTGTCTGACTACATTACACAGATCAAAGCACAGTGCTTTGAAAGAATTACACATGCCCAGAATTAAGTGGTGTGTAAGCGAGCAGAAATACTTAAAGCATTTTTTCTCAACAGTATTAAAGACCTTTTGCCGAAGTTTCTCATAGATGCCTTTGGCTTTTTACCTGTGCATACATCTTCAGAGGTGCTTTCCCAGCATCCTTGGTTTCAACTGTGAACTCAGCAGGATTGTTCACTATACAGCCAGTCCGTTCCAAGCCCGGGCCATAAGCCTTCACCTAAAAAAAAAAAACCAACAAACATCCCAAGAGTCTTAGCTTGCAGTTCAGAAGGAGAAGTAAAACTAAGTGATTTATTTCCAAAGACCTTCCCCTTCCCACAAAACCCGTGAAGCACGGGATACAAGCAGAGGCTAGTGTGAAAGTTGAGAATTTGGACTAATTCAGCAAGTTCTCATTACATTAGATCAAAACCACAACAGTGTTATTAGAAAAAGCTGAGTAATATCTGGCTGGAGCATGGTAAATTCAGAGCCTTAAGTAAAGGCAGCTGAAGAGTGAAGTCTGTTACCAGAGGCCTTCAGAAACATCTCTACTATAGATATCAAAGACGTGCTATGCCATGGGTGAGCTCTTATACACCACCTTATCTGGGTTGAAGTCTCCTGAAGCTGGTCGGATGAAGGCCATGTAAGGGCTGTCTTTTATGTCCTCATCGTCGCACATGATGTGCACAGCATATTCACCGGGCTCTTTGGGCCAATACTTCACATCACATGAGCCATCGTTCTTGTCATCACACTCAATTTTAGCTTGAGAAGGGCCTTCTATTGCAAAGCCTGAAAAAGGAAGAAGTAGGTTCCTCATGTTAGGTTTGTGGTGGCTGCTAATTTAACGCCACTTCCCCAAACTGCTTTTTATTAGCCATACCCACGCCTGGTGCTCTTTATCACCCTTCTTTAGCAATACAGGAAATAATCCATCATTCCCTTCTGGATCTCATCCCGCAAAGCCACAGATTAACATTCCCCATCACACACATTCTTGTCTCTAGGACTTGATTTTGATACTCTGATATAAGTTTGTGTTTAGACCAAAACATCTTGCAGACGTGTTTTTTTACTGCTGGGAAAGCTATTGTTTCTCAAGAGTCCGTTGCTAGCACCGTAATATATAAATATTTCAGGCAGGCTAAGTAAGGTTACATACCAAGAGAGCCAACTTCTGTGCCAATGGACTCTACCACGAAGTCAGCCGATTTGCCCACAATCCCTTCATGCAGCCCTGGCCCCCAGGCTCGCACTTTCTGAGGACCTGCTTCATGACCCACTTGAACTTCAAAGGGGCTACAAGAGAAAAGCAAAGCACAGGGTTAGAAACGAGGACAAGAATAGCATCCATGGTTTTTTTTCCCCAGGCATTTTAATGAGGTTTTACATTGGATTTCCCAAATTAATAGAAGCTATCATGCGGTGGCACAGTGCCCAGCAGACTGCCTTTCTAGCAGAGAGGTCATCCAAGCCATCACGTGCTTACGTCTTGCACCACAAATCCTGACTGTCAAATATTTGGCTTGCACTGCTTGCTGTAGCCTTGGACACCAAAATAACAGATCCCTTCAAAAAACTCACAGTGAAGTCCAAGCTGCGTGATCCACCAAGTTTTATTACTTTTTGTATTCATCATTTTGGGTTTAGCAAGACTGATGCGAATCACTTGTCAAAGCTCTCCCAATATAAGCCGCTGTAGATAAACTGTCACAGCAACTGCTTGCCTTTAATTTTGTAAGAGTTTCTTCGAAGGTCAGCATTGTTTTAAAAGCCCACCAATCACACATGCCACCAAACGGTGCAAAAACTCCAAAAAAGCTACCTCTAACTCACCTTTTTGGGATGTTGTGCCCACCCCATGTAATCGTGACAACGTATTTCCCTGGGGTAGCCGGGTAATACTCAAATGCATATACACCATCCATAAAGCCTTTTTGTTTCACCAGCTCCTCCAAGCCCTCTGTTGAAAGATCAGTTCAGCATTAAACTTAACAGCTTCCATCCTGCCTTCAATTACTCAGACAAGTTCATGTTTTCTAGTATTTATTTTAGCTTGCAAGAATAAATTTCTTCCACCAGAGACAAAAAGGTCAGGTTATAAAGGAAGTTAGTTCTGGTTGCCCTCTAGGACAAAGACAGCAAACACTTCCAGAAGAAATACAGCAGAAAGTATTTTAAGTTACCAGACTTAATAGGTTCCCTTGTGTTTTATTTTCTTAGTCTGCAGTATGATGCATGTCATATGTTAAAACAAAAAAGCTTAACATTTGTCAGACTTTGCAACCACAAGTATGCGGGGAATGCCTACTTTTCATTTTCTTCAAGATGAAGAATTTAGGCAGAAAAGCTTAATACGCTAAAATTTACATCGATATGTCTGTTGCTCCCCCTGCCCCCCCCCGGCCTCTAGCCACATTAAGCCACACAGTCAGAGCACTGTGCGTGGGGAGGAGGTGAAGGCAATACAATGCACCTTTTAATACCGTCCCAGCCGGGGGGAGGTGACGGGCTCACAAGCACAGCAGAAGCACGGCAGCTCCCCGGGAGCAGCAGCACGGCCACCGCTGCTGGCAGCCCCAGGAGCCACACACACGAGCCAGCGGCCACCAGCGCTCCCATCGCCCCCGCCTGCCGTGCTCCAGGCAGAGGGCCACATCCAGAGCTCAGGACACAGCAAAGGACTGGGGACAGATCCTGGCAGAAGGTCTCCATGTCAGCCTACACATTCCCTCGACCCTCTCCCTTCTCTGCTCATGTACTCGAGCATCCCGTGCAGCCAGGAGTGCTGCTCCGAGCCTTTCCTAGCTTTACAAGAGTTGGATTCCCACCCTGGAGCATGACTTGCTCCCACAGATCAGATGAAGTTGCAATGGGAACCCATAAAGTTTGGAGGCCACAGCAGGCAGATTCATGGAGTTTCTCAGTTTTGCTAATGGATATGCATTAAAATGGAGAGAACTAAAACCAGTCCTGTAGATTGTAATCTTACCCAGCCGTGCAGATTCAAACTTTCACACTGGACAAAGGATACCAGAAAACCCTTCCAAAATCTGAGGTTTTTTTATAAGGATATAAATCCCATCAGTTCCATCAGGCCACCATCTCCTCACTGCTCTTCCTTTCACAGTCTCCCCTGCTTCCCCTTCTCCAAAATGCATCCACAGCACAAATTCACCCAAAGACTTACTTGGTCCCTTTATAGTCACTCCAAGATCTCCGCTCCCTGCTGCCCTCGTGTCCACCTTGAAGTCGGCCGTCTCCCTCATGCGGACGCCCTTGGGCTGCAGACCTCTGCCAGTGGCACGGCACGCATTCGGATTGCAGGCTGCAAGGGAAGTTCAGACATCAATTCCGTCTTTGATTCTCAGCATACCCAGAGCCTAGCCAGCCTGGAACAACCTTCAGCTCAATGTTGACTCAGGGCAACCACAGCTTAGCTCTCAGCACAAGTTTTAAGGTTATAGCATTAAGGGAGACACTCAGGAGTCTGCTCAGCCGTTGTCTATGTCCCATGGCTTTTGGGCAGTAGCGTTCGGTGCAGGCAGGCAACACTGACTCCCTGCAAGGGACATTTTTCACAATTAAAGCAAACACCGAAGCCCTGCTGCTTTCCAGTGTGATGCCAGTTATCAATATAAAACTTTTACATGGCTATCACACACACAGATATCCACTGTCCTAGGCACAATCTTCTTGATGCCTTTCCCATTGAGGCACACTGCAGCCCAGGGTGAAGTTCCCCTTTGCAGGTGAGCCCCAGTGAACAGCATCATTGTGCTGTCCGTTCAGAAGCACACGACTGCAATAACTGCTATTGGCCAAAACGAGTTCTGCGTGTGCTTCGTTAAGAGATGTCACATCAAACCCCCTGCTTGTCGCAGTTCACCCTTTCAGAAGCAAAGCCATCAAGCCCTCTGCAGACCGAAGGAGCCATGGGCAGGGGCAGCAGGTTACATATGGCTGAGCTTAAGCTTATGCTTCAGTAGGTTACATATGGCTGAGTCTAAGCTTACACTTGACCCTTTTACTCCAAGTGCTTCTGCAGGCCAGCAGAGTGGCTACGTAAATCAACTAACGTGCACTTCTGAACAGTTTTCCTTACACAATCCCATTACCACGTGGTCTTCAACTCCAGAGACCTGAAGGGTTCGAAGAGACTTACAAATAATCACAGCTTCCCAGCAGTGTAATCACAACATGCATTTCCCCAAAATATGCCGTGCTTACAGCCGGAGCACAACTCTGCCAAGCGGCTCATTAGGTTTCCACTCGTTTTACAAGTTTTACCCTCACCCCTGCAGCAGCCAACATCACTCCACGTCCTACACCGGACGGTGTAAGCGCAGATCGCGTGCCATCTGCTCGCTCTGAGAGCTCGGTGGGAGCACAGAGGAGAGTGCCCAACGAGGAGGGGGACAGGCTCTCAGAGCCCTCACACGACTGAGTCAGGCGGGTGGGTAAGCTGGGTCACACACCAAGTTCACTTGCAACTTTCTTCCCCAACCCCAACAAAACCAAAAAAACCCTTGTGGCCAGGACAAGCTGCAAGCTAGAAGCTTACGAAAAGCAAACATGACGGAGCATCCTGCACACCTCTTACCAACTATGAAGCCATTAGCAGTGAAGTCCAAAATTCCACAAATGGAGGGTAGCTCAGGAGAGATGAGCAGAGATCTAAAAGCATAGGAGCACGTAAGGATGGAACAGAAAGCAAGTTAGGTGTCAGTTCAGGAGGAAACCAGTAAATATAGTCATTTGAGGAACAAAGGTGGAAAACAGCAAGACACTGCATAGCTGCATAAAACACTTCAAAAAAATACAAAGGGCAGCTTAACGTTCGGAGGTCTAGGCAGAAAGGAAACTCTAGCAACAAAAGCCATATTACTGTTAGAGAGCACTACAGTACCCTGCGAACACCCGTGTGACCCACTGAATCAGGTCTAAGATGCTGAAAGGTACAGAGAATGTCCGGGGCAAGATTCAAGCATATTCTGTGATCACATCCAAGGTAAAAAGTGGCCATCTACATTTAGGTGCATTTTTAAAAAGCATACCCTCTCCGACGAGCACAGTGCAAGGAGTTTTGGGAATTGCCTCCCCAGCAAAAGTCACTTTGACAATGTGAGGACCAGCTTGAACAGGTTTGTAGGTACAACGGTAGACTTGGTTGCCTTTGTCTTCTACTACAACTTCAGCGAGGCTTCTCCCCTGGGGATCCTCCACTTCCACAATCACGTCACCCACACCAGCACCTGCAGAGGAAACAAGCCCAGCTGAGCCCTGGCTTCCCCAGCAATGTGCTCTGTGTTTAAGATCACAGGCAGCTGCCCGAGCTCAGCCACCCCTCCTCTGCTACCATTTCTGGGCACAGCCACAACCTTCAGCTTCTGCTGACAGCAACCAGGCATTTAAGTGGGGAGGGGGGTAAGACAGGATGGCGGCATCTCCATGAAGCCACCAAACTGACAGGGCTCTGCTGCTCCATTCACAGGGTTTCACAACAGTATAATAACAAGGAACACACACACAGCCTGGTTACCCCATTGCTGCCACCCTGCAGCACCTCTGTCCCAGACTAGCCCACAACTTTGCCAGCCAGTTCCATCTCTCAAGCTTTAAAGTCATTTAGATTAAGAGGTTGGACAATGTGAACACTGGTCTGGACAAGGATCCTTCTCTTCTGGACTACAGATATTCACTTTTGTTCAGACACCTGCTCCTCTCACATTTTATGCAACTCATCATGCAACAAAAACAGTTTTCCAGCCACTTTCAGAGGCCAGACATGTCTTTACATGATTCAGACCACTCCCTCTCCCAATTAGAGGCTGAACATTACACTTCCCTTCACTATAACCACATTTAATTTTACTTCTAAGCACCCTCAGGCAGAAGGCAATTTAAAATATGCTACTCAGCATATTTCAGTGTTTAAATACTTCAAGTAACTGCTCTAAGTAGTTTCGCATTGTTCTAAATGAATTAGCATTTGTAGCATCTTATTGAGTCATTCCTCTAGGCTACAGCATTGGCCTAATAATGTGATGGAGATGCTCTAATGAAGATAGTAGCCCTCTAATAATTACAAGAGAGGTTGAAACCAGTTTGCCATTGAAGTATGAACTCGAAGCAGCACTGCGGCAGATTCTTTCTGTGAAGCTAAATGCAGAACACGTGAAGCATTTACAGTTTACTCACAGTTCATCCTTCAGAGGTGGGCATTTCACATTCCTATTTAAAATGAGTTGGGGGAAGAAACCAGCCAGGAACTCGCCTGCTGCTATTCAGCAAGTTCATGGCAAATTTCTGGGTAATGCTTTGCACCTTCCTGCCCCAGCTCAGCTCCATACTTCACGTATTTCATACACAGCTGAAGCTTCCAGAGCAGCCTCTGAACTTGATGGGGTTGCAAATCCTCATCCCCTTTTCAGTTCATTTATCCCTCCAAGGCTTAGGTTCGCCTCACGTTTGAGGAAGCTGCGAGATTTCAGCACTCGTTCATCTTGCTTACCTGCTGTGTAGAGGTCAAAGTAGGTAGGCTTGTTGGCAATGTTCCCTGTGGCCTCCAGTCCTGGTCCCTTCGCTGTTACTTTGCTCGCATCTCCCTGGGCTTTGTCAACATTCACTTCAAAAGGGCTCTTTGAGATGTGCTGCCCAGCAAACAGGACTGAAACCTAGAGACAGACAGCGTCAGCTCCAACCCACACAGAGCTCAGTGTCACCACCACAGAGCCAACCACAGGGTGAAGTGCCTGCCTTCCCAGCACAGAGAGTCTACGTCTCAGAGGTGAGAGAGACCACCCATCCCACAACCTTCATCCTGTCCACACAGCGTAAGTGCTGGCCACCTCCCTGCAGTGCTACTGATCGCAGGTCCAGCCCCAACAGAGCGGATGCTTGAATCTGGATGTGCCAATAAGAGGGAGATCACCATCTGGCAATGAAGCGACAGCAGAAGTTGCATTTATCTCTCCAGGCTGCCTCTGAAGACCAGCCATTCAGGCAAGTGCCAAGCCATGGGACCACCCATCATAAACCCGCTTCTGCAGGCACCTGGGGACAGAGCTGAATGGGGAAACCTTCTCTGCAAAACCCGTATGGCAGACAATACCATCAGCAGAGGAAGGCCTTACAGAAACAACCTGGTGCTTTCCTCTGCGACAACCCACAAAACTGGCTTCATGAGCTGCAAGAAGTGGCCCTACGTGACAGGAGAGTCAGCTGTAGGACTTCATACCCAAATAACCACGGACATTATCTCATCCCCCTTGAAAAGGGGACAGCCCCACAGCCCAGACTGAGGACTAAGGCCACACCAGGTTACCTTTTCTTAAGGATGCCCAAAGTGGCCCTTACACCATCAGTAAACAGGCAGCCCTCAGGGGCTCATGCTAACAACCAGGAGAGCAGCTCATTTAGCAAGAGAACACTGGTTATTGACACAAAACCTACCTTGTGAGGTCCGGTAACCCTTGGCATGTACTGAACTGAATAGGTCTTGTTTTTGTCACTGGACGGCGTTATCTTTGCCTAGGAGAGAAAGCACATCCATCGATGAGCTGCACTTACATACACCAGCCTAAGATTTTTCTGGGTAATGCTTGATACTGCAAACTATTTCCAGAGATTGTAATGTCAGAGATGTGTTTCTGTGGGAGCAGGGACACTTGCTACCTCCTCTTCTCATATGGAAAAACCTCCATTGATTTTGTCTTTACATGAGACGAAGCAAGCTACCTTCTCCCCAGCCCTCTTCCTTGCTGTTAATTGCTCTACTAAGGCAGGCCAAAACTGAGGAGACATTAAGTCCAACGTACAGCTGTATTTTTCTGGAATGCTGTAACATGATCAAGTGGAGCACTTGGATGAGAAGTTTCTATAAACATTAAAACCAGCATTTTAACTCAAAATGATTCATGGCATCTAAATAGCTGCTTTAGCCATTCTTGCAGAATGAGTAAGGGCAGACAGTGATTTAGTGATGTGTGTTATCTAAAGTGTGTCAGAATGTACTTGGCCAGTCAAGCTAAAGCACTGCAACTACTGGACATTGGAGTTGTGTTGCTTAGTTGCAGATAGTGATATTTTTTTCAAGTTCATCCAGTAAGGCAATTATGAGGAAAAGCTTGAGGCTTGCACTTTTGATAGATGTTTTTTCGCAACTTCTTTTCAGATTACTTATCTTTTAAGACCTCACTTGTGAAAGATGTAGTTTACTGCAAAAATTTCAGCATTCAGACCAGCTTTACTTTTCCACGCTGAATATTTAACATACATACCTCCTCTCTGTTTCCTTCTGGATCCTCTACGAAGACCATCAGGTCTCCCTGCCCAGCACTGATGGTGTCCACTGTGAAGATGGCAGGCTGCTTCACCATGTTCCCATGAGGCTCAATCCCTGCCAGGCAAAGCGGCACATTAGCTGTTGCTACAAAACCCAGAAGGTAGAGCAGAGACCATCCACAAACTGTCCAAACTGCCCTCCCACACAAGTCCCCAGCACCCAGCTGCCCAGAACATCATGCTCGTGAAAAACGCTACTTTTATAGTACAATAATTGTTAAAAATTGGTTAAATCATTGGCACTCAGTGCATCCCAGGATCTCTCAAGAGCCCAGCTGGCATCTGGTTTCAGGTGAAAACAAGTTACCCTGTTTGCCAGAGCAACTTCCTGAGGGTCACCCGATGGTGAATGCCCAGCTGACGTGGACAGTGAGCAGAGTACGTCCATGAGTTGCTCTTTAGGAGCTGCTCTGCTTCACATGGGTAAATGCTGCAATGGTGCTGCACCACAGGAAGGGCAACCAGGGAATTGGGAGAGAAATTCTGGCAAGCCTTTTGGTAAAGACATTACCCTAAAGCCAAGGGTGAAAGACTTACTTAAGCAAAAGAGTTCTTACCTATACTGTCCCATTTTACTCCATTTTCAGAACTCAGCTCTACAGGCACTGCTCAGATTTATTATTCTTTGAAAGCTGCCCAAACTACTTTGCCAGAGTGAACACTGTACAAATGGCATGCAGGAACCTCTTAAAACCACGAAAATCCTGCAATTCAGTGTCACTTTCATTTAACTTTTAGTCAGAGTTTCCTTATTCCTCAGCACAGGGCCTGCTACAGCGTGCATTTACCAGCAGGGTTTCATCATCTCCCTATACTTAGCCCCAGGTCATGACACCTGTCATGGTGGAGTCAGACTGAGTGGGTGGAAGAACTTCCCAAAGTTGCTGGTTCCAGACTAGCCCAAACACATATACCCCTTCCTTCCAAGGGAATTACTCCTCGGCTTATTCATAAAACCGTGGGCACTACTGCTCCATAGCACAATTAGTGGAAAGTGCAATGTCTGATAGATTATAAAGGAAGTGGTTGTGAACAACAGAATTCCTGAACTTGTTTGTCTTCAGAAAACAATAACTTGAGAGCAATGCAAGGAAGATAATGTTTTTACTAGGAAATCTGAGCATTCTGATAAGGTGTTAACAATTGACATATTCATTCTTTCAAACTAAGCCCTAGATTATCATCTAGTTTAAACAGCTATAAATTCGCTCTGCGGATCTTCAGTCCACCACACAAGCATTAGGATGTGGTATTCGAGTTAAGTATCCCTCCTCCTGCAAGCACAAGAAGGAGGAACGCTTAGCCTCAGACACCAGCTTGAGCCAGGACAGCATTAGTCACAGCACTTTCTTAGCCTATGTTTAATCTTCTACATTCTACTCTCTCCTCAGAGATCTGCTTTAGCTGGGTAAATGAGAACTCCTAGTGTGTCAGTGATATCTGCACAAACGAGTACAGCACCCCTGCAGGCTCACTGCACATCAGGTCTACACACGGCCACCCTAGGAGTGAGCCACCACAGTGTCCAGGGCGATGGGCTGCAACTATGGGTCACCTTGGGAGGTTAGGAATTACTTACTGTAGCACATGGAAAAACAGTAATAAAAAAAAAGCTAAGGCTGACCAACTTCAGACCTGACAATCACCTTTTTTCTGGAAGCATGAAGACCTGTTATTCATTTGTCCAGCAGACCCTGCCCAGTTTGGCAGCGAGCCCCTCGCTGTAAGAGTCACCTTCTGGTTCTGACATAGATTAGCAGTCAGAATTGTCAATTATGTTTTATGACTCTGTTTTGGCAATTAACTTTGGGAAAACATCAATCTTTCAAGAAGAGCCACTCACTCTTTATCATTTCTGTTACCATGGCTCCAGAGCACTGCATGCACAAAAGTAGACAACAAAATAATTCCAGTTTTTGAAAGAGTAAGAACATGACTGAAGCCAGACCTGACAGACTGAGGCAGGCTGATCAGTCATTTACACCCTAAATGGAGCATATGTAGTCCACTTATTTGGGATCTGGCAAATGTGTCTATGTATTGTGGTTTTCTGTGGAAGGCACCAATGAAGGAAATGAACCACAAGTTGGCTAAGTGCTAAACCCACTTCTGACTACAGTGACTGCTCATCAGCACAGAGATTGCGTCCGTGTCCATTCATTCCACCAGTTAAGTTTCAATGGAACTTGAAAAAAAATGGAAGGTTGAAAAAAACCAAAACACAAAAAACAGGAAAAAAAAGAAGACAGTTTTGTTTCTTTCCATTACACCCTTATACACCCAATTCCGAAACCCACTAACTCTAGAAATCTTGAAGGACCACAACTGGCCCCAGATCTAAAAAACAAGATGGAATGGAGAAAAAAGTGTAATGTGTAAGTGACGTCTTGCTACGTGCCAAGCACATTAAAGTTAAAAATCTGTTATTCATTTAGTTGTGACTGTATTCCAATCTAGAACAGAAGCACCTCAGAAGTTACGGGAATTATCCATTTAAAAAGTGAGTTAAAAATACTAATGTCTATGTAGATGTCCAGTTGCATAAACATCTATGGACAAGTCCTTCCAATTAGCAAGCACAGTCTTTACAACAAAAGCTTGGCACTATTTAATGAACGAAGGGTTACCAACCCAACTTCATGCATGTGCAAACAAAGTATTCACACCTACCAACTAATTCAAATATCTTATTTAGAATTAGTCGACCCTAATACACGTCTGCCACCAAGCCTGGGAAACTGGAGACTCTGCCTCTATAGAAAGCCTGCCCACAAATAAAGATGTAAAAAGGTTTTTCCTCTTTTTGAAGGAGTGCTTTATCACAAGAAGCATTCATGGCTAGATCAACCGCTGTCAGCAGCAATACTGCTAGCTTAAATTTCACACCGAGGTTGTTTTAGCCCTGCATCATGCTCCTTCTTCCAGCTGTGGACTGCAAGGCTGGCAGCTTGCAAAACAGGTTCCGAGACTTGGGGGAATTTACATGTTAGAACGAGGAGTGTCTTTTGGACTATATCCACGTATTTCTGAAACTAGGCACCACACCAAGAGTATACAAGTGAAACTTTGAAGTCAGTTACAGTAGGTCTGGAGTTCAACATAAGCAAAAAACCCCACCCAGCTTTCTGAAGAGTTAAATGCTCTCTGCAGCTTAAGCTCACCGAGTCCTTACCTCTGCCATAAGCCCTTGCTTTCTTTGGATTCAGTTTGGGTTTTAAAGGAGCTCCTGGTTTCAGCTTGGCTTTGGGGAACTGGGACAGGTAAGTCATTACAGAGTGCTCATCCACATCAGGGTGGATAATTTCTTCAGGGGTAATAACCTGAAAGACAGTGCAATTAAGTATATTGTACCAGTGCTTGGTTACCGCATGTCAACACAGAAACAGAGCTACAACAGAGTCCTACATTTCAAAACTCCTGCATGCTAATGCAATTTCTTAAATTTATTTTGCCTTTGATACACACATCATTTATTATCTCATGGCAAGAAAATCAAGAAGCTCATTGTGGTTTGGGGGCTTTTTGTGTCTTGGTTATAAGGAGTTCTCAGGAGACTGTGACAAACTAAACGGCAGCAAGGCAAGACAACAGTAGCTATATTCCCCTGGAAAAGCAACACAGGGATAATTGGAACCGAAAGAATTAGTAATTCTTAATCCTGTGTGTTAAAGCTCTGAAGTGCAGTGCTTGCAAAGTGAAACTTGTGACCAGTCTCTTCTCCTGCTCCCACGACACAAGCTGCTCCAGCAGCTTCAGAGACTTCAGTGCTTTTGTGCAACTTTATCAGCGTGAAAACAATTCTGTTTGCAAATACATTGTTCTCTGTATGGAAGTCATCTTTGCAGGTGATTTCCGAAGCCAGTGAGTTTTTCTCCTGTGGAATTCAATGCAGCAAAACAAACTCACTCCATGAGCTAACAAAGCAGGCACATGCACTTTTTTTTTTTCCCTACCAGAGATGCTGCAACACCGGCTGTCTTCAGCGGAGACACCTACACAAAACCTTACAACCACAGCTCTGAAATGTAATAATGCCTTTCATTACAATTTGCCTTTTCTCGGGCAATTTCGCCCAAGTACGCTGTAACTTTTGGAAGTGTCCTAGCAACTTCACCTGCTTTCCTCCATCTACACTGAAGTTGGTGGCAAGTCCAAAGCCATCCACTGGGCTCCCCGCAGGCACAGCCTTACCTGTGGCACACCCAGCCAGTCATCCGCCTGCTGCATGGCTTCCCGAGCGTTGTCAACGGGCTTCTTCGGATCCCAGGTCTCCCAGTCAGGGCACAGGCCTGCAAACACGTTTCAGTTGTTAGGTGTTGTCTGCAAAGGAGCTTCCCTAGCTGAAGGAACCAAGTACAGACTCCACAGCCACTTCTTTACACTGCTACACAGAAAAGACATCCAGAGCATTGAAGAACTAACCAAAACAAGGGCATGGGCTCCTCACTGAAATGCTTCTGAGACAACCGCCAGCATCTCCATGGGCCCTTATGGCACAAGCAGCTGCAGCCAGTTCAGAAAGACTCCCACCCACCTCACCTATCAACTGAAGATGTGTAGCTTTTCCATCAGCCACACAACTGTGCCGCTTTAAGTTTAAGCTGTGCAAGACACCGCTCTAAATTCAGCACAAATACATCTAGCCATCCTTTATGTTTCGCTGGCTCTCCTGCAGCAAATTTAGACAAGAAAATTTCAGCTGCTTGCCATAGCACCCCAGGTTGCATTAGATGAACACCAGCAATCACACTAGCAAGGCTGTTTTACAAGAGGGTGAGGAAACTGTGCCTTTTTCACACTTCATCACATTACTCGCCTTAAGTAGCACAGCCCCAGCTTGCTAAACACTGAAGTTTCAGGTAGTGTGCAGCTTCTGGCTGCTCTGTGCTCCCTCTGCAATCCTATTTCAGGAGAACACATGAAGCCTCCTGCTGCGCCCTGAAGTTGAAAGGTTGTTGGCACTTGCTGTGGGAACAAGTCTTTTTTGCATTTAGGAGCCAGCATTTGCGCCTTTGTCCCTTGCACCCAAGACAAAGCTCAGACGCGGCGCCTCCAATAATGCAATCACACATTCTGCTTTAGGCCAGTATTTCTCTTGGCCAAGTCATTTACAAGTTGCTGCTTCCCACAGCTGGCCTCTTTGGACTCAGGTTTTCTTGAAATCCTCATTCCTGTCTCCAGCTCAGCAGTGAACACCTCCTCCCGTAGCAACAGCAGAGTGGCCACGAGGTCAGCCAGCAAGGAAAACACTGACCATCAGAGCAAAGGACTCACCTGGAGCACAGCTGTCAACAAGAGCCCCCAGTGCTTTGCCATCCTGCCAGTTTTGATTGAAGTTTGTGATTGGCAAGTAAGGAATTTTGTTCTGGATCCAGCCCAGCAGCCTCTGCTTAGGGGTCTGCTTCTTCGCATCATCATCACCTTCATCCTCCCACACTGGCATGGAAATGGAGTAGTGGAGGATAAGGGTCCATATCAGGCCCAGGATCAACTTCAAGTTTCCATCAACTATGGCTTTACTATCTGGAAGACAAAAGACATACATCCGATTATTTCCCACCTTAAAGGAAAGAGGCATGTTTTAAAAATCCCATGCCTGCACTTGTGGCCAGGTAATCAAGGACACGAAAAACAACCCAGGTCACTGCAGGCAATTGCTCAGGAAGAGACACCATTCTTCATGCCCTGCATTAGACAGGCGGAAAAAGAGGAGTCCAAAGACTCAGCGCTCTCCAGCTATTTTGAGAGCTCAGTGCTCTCCAAGGGTCGCGTGACTTGCCCTTGAAGATTTACAACGTTAAGCTCAGGAGAACCGGCACTTTAAGATCTCTGGTATTTTGCATTTGGATGATAAGTGCCACCTGGTATTTTTAATGGCACTTGCATCTTACAAAAGAGGCCAAACAGCATGTGACGGGAGCTCACAAGAACAGCATCCCAACAGGGGTGAAACACCCCAGGGCACACCTACAGCACCATTTAGGAAACTGCACTTATATACAGAAACGCGCATCCCAAAACACCTCAATAGTTTGTATTAAAAATGGTGGGAAAAAAAAAAAAGTGCTATATGATGAAGTCCAGCAAAGTCAGAGTCTAGAATTAGAATAAAATCTGGATACATCATGACCTGGGTACAAACAGCAAAGTGAGGAGCAGAGGTCCATCAGGCACCCTTTGCACTGTCACACTCCTGCCTGCACAAAACGTCATCCCTTCACACCACAAACTGAGAGGTAGAGGAAAAGGAAAATCTAACTCTGGCAACACCACATCATGCTCTAGCCCAGGAAAAGTTTATCACCGCAGCACCCACACTGCAGCTCTACTTTAGGACACGCCATTCAGCTAAGCATCAAGATGAGATTGTCGTAGAAGCTGTCTGAAGGGACAGGGCATTTCTCTGCATCAGTTTGGCCTTACGAACTGACCTCTACAATTTTGTGAATACTCTTGCAATTTACTTTGGTTTTAGCGAGTCACTGCTCAGATGCACTCCCTTGTAGCTGCTACTCAGGCTGCATTATCCTTGTAACAGCTCCAGTCTGTCCAAGCTCAACCAAACCGGGATTGTTAAGGGATGGAGGACCTCAGCCTGACTGATCCTGTCATTCTTTCCTCCGTTACAATGAAAACTACTGAAGAAACCCTCTTTTTAGTCAACAAAACTTACGAGTCACCTGGAAGCTTTTTGCTGCCCTCCAGCTCCCAGAGCAGATGATGGAGTAAAGACAACCACAGTGATAGAAACTCACTTTCATGCACTGAAATAATTGTACAGGGATCTTAATGAGCGTTCAGTACTTTGATGGCCTTCTCCAGTTCAAATTCAGAGCGTTTACAGGCCAAGCCAAGCCTCACCCCCCAGGCAGGAGGAGAAGCAAGTAAGGCTTCTCCTCCACTTCAGAGACCTCAGTAGCAACCCAACACCATCTTATCAATACAAAAAGATCTCCTGACTTTCAAAATAAGTGATTATACAGAATAGCAACCAAGAACAGTAAGCACCAGGGTGTTCCCTTTAACCCAATGCTCAGGCAAAGTAGTTAATATTTACGCGGTTTCACAATAGGGCGGTATGTCCTGAACAGATAACACTGTAACTTCAGACCTTGAATGGCGTTTGGCCTTTCTCGATAGTTAACGTCTGGTTTCTACTCAGATTTTATTTGCACCGGATTTTTTTTAACATTAGTTTTGACTAAACTCACAGGGTTACGATAAGTGCCTGTCATTTGACTGCTCACTGGTGATTTCACATCCAGTCCGAGATATACAATAGATAGCTATGAGGTGATTAAGCCCTACTGGATTTTAATTACAGGTTCCAAGGTAAAAGTCTGCATCACTTAAGTAATATGTCTCCTAGCAACAGCAAAACAGACAGTCCCTGCTGTTACCCATTTCCCACCTCTTTCCAGTCGAGCTGCAAACTGGCCAGGGAGGGAAGACGCTCCCTTACAACCTATTAAGGAAAGCTTTCTTGAAAGAAATCGTACCAGAGCAGAAGGAAGAGCTGCATTGTACCTGAAAGAGAGATCCCAAACCCTGCTGGCAGGCTCACCACGGTGCCCGAGCTCCGCAAGCTGGAATTAAGGGCTGGAGCGTGCAAAAACCAGACCGTTGGTGCGAGCCCCTGCTGCCCACTCCCTCCCTGCATCCCACAGCATCTCCATCCCGCACCCCGGGGCTGGACCACCCGCTCAGCACCCTGCCGGCCAGAGCATCCCCAGCCCAGGAACACCCCCCCAGCCTCAGATTTATACTGACATCAGCATTTTGACTGGAGTGGACACAGGGATGATTTACTACACTACAAGTAAACTCATTTCAGAAAGCCGTCCAGCATTCATTCCTGGGGAGGGAAGCCAGCGGGACAGAGTCACCTCGAGCACACTGCTACACGCACGTTACTCGACACAAAGAATGGCCCGTTTCATATTTACAGCACATAAATAGCATCGTATGTGGATGTGCCGTGGTTACTGCAGCAGCTGTCCATGGGCTCAGCTCAGAGCTTCCTCCAGCACCTCATCACCATCTCCCAGGGCACAGCTGGGCAGCAGTCCTTGACCAGGGGGAAAAAGAGACCGTGGACAAGACAGCTTCACATCAAGAGCAAGAATATCCCGTCTCACCAGCCTCATCCAGAGAGGCCGGATGCAGGGCTGCTGCCCTGATGACAGGAAAAGGTCACCACAAGAATGGGACATCTCTTCCTCCCCGGGGCTGGTGCCATCCCCACAACTGCGCTTCGTTAGCAAAGTTAGCAAGCTCTTACAGCCTCCCAGCTTCCTGACAGGCATAGGGATCTCATGATGTAATTTTTTCCAAGCCTGCTGGTAGGAGGGCTTGTCTGCTTTCATTTGGGGTGGGGAAGGAGGGAGGGAGAAGAACTTCTGGGCAGGACAGGAGACCTTATCAGCCCTCAGCAAAGCTGCCCGCACCCTGTTCCCAGCCACAGGGGATCCCACCAGCAGCTCGGCCCCTGGCCAGCATGGGCTCATGATTTCTACCACAATATAAAAGGACTCTCCAGGTTCAAGAACAGACCAGAGTCCACCCCGAAGCGGGCTGGGCTTCCAAGCTCTGGAGTAAAGCTCAGCTCCACCCAAGGATTCAGCCTCTCCAGAAAAGCCTCCGCTTTGGTGCTGCCTTCTTAATTAACTGACTGAAAACATCCAGTGTCTTCGCCGCGAGGTCTCTCGGGCATTAAGATGCAGGTATCTGTTAACAGGTCCTGCGCAAGGAGCACAGACCTGTCCAGAGAACCCCAAAACCCACTAAGTACAACCCCATTTCCAGGCATCTCCCACCAGCTCCCAGTGCACACTGCTGGCGTAACACAGCCAAGATTTTGGAACAGTGAAAAATAATACGTGTTTCCAATGATGCTTAAGCACCAACAATTACCACTGCAGACGCTGCCAAGTACCCCAGCTCAGCTGGCTTTCCACTGGATTCCCCCCATTCCCTGCTCTCCTTCAAGACACATTTTCTGGCCCTCCCAGGCTGGGAAACAGATTATAGAAGAGCAGACCTCGCAACACCACTTTCCTACTGCAAACATTACTTTTAGGCATACTTATTACTCACACAATCTATGCTTTGAAGCTTTACAGAGCCTTTTAAGCTATGTGTCTCAATTACTCTTGTGGAGCTCAGAGTGAATTTGCAGCATAGGGATGCACACTTGTGGTCCCTGCAAGTGCCCATCCCCTCGAGGACGCACCTCCACCGCTGGCAGTGTGAGCAGCTGTGCTTGGCACGCAGCTTTGATAAATTAGGTAGATGGGAATAAATTGTCTGCTTTCAGCTGAAAGGGAGCGTGTGTTTACTCCATGGCACCAGGCGAGTTTCCGCAGACTGAAGGAGCCCTCTCCACCAGGCCACAGCCACCGATCCCGCCTTCCCGCGCCTCGGAGGAAGCGAGCTGGTGCATCTTGTCCACCAAGATAACTTAGCTGGGCTGAAAAAATTCCTTACAGCACCACTGTAGATAGCTTTAATGTAACTTTTTTTTTTTTGGAGAAAGCGTGGCCATCTGCAAAATTTTCTTTATTCAGGTTACAATGCCTGTGTTAAGATCTGCAGGATGCCCTTACACACATGCCTGAGCACACTCACTCCCTGCTTCCCTGTACCCGGTAGGAGCTGTGTGCTTTGGAGATCAAAGTCCCTGCAGAGCTGAGTCACACCACCACACCGGCAGCAGAGCAGGATACCTGCTGACACCGATTTGACTTGCACTTTCAAAGGACAGGTTTTTATAGGGAAGGCGGCATGAAGCAGGAATCCATGGCTGGAGTGCCACAGGACCTCTCGCCAGCCCCAGACCAGTACTTAGGAGGACTTCAGCTCAGTGGGAAACACAGGCAACCAACGTTAGAGTTGCCATCTGGAACAGCCAAAGGGCGAGGGGTTTGGGGTTGGTGTTGTTTTTCATTAGAAGTCAGAAGTTTTGGGCTGTTACATGCAAGTCCTGCTGATACTCATCATCCAAAATTGTGAATGCTGTTAGATGACCACTTTTAGACAGCCTGCAAGTATCACTGCAGAAAAACATGGTCCAGAACCAGCAAGCAGAAGAAACACTCTAGCCTGGCTTTAACAGGAACCTTCATTCCCACCTAGGCTGTCCAACACACGTTTTAATTTGGGCTACCCCAACTCTAACTTTGCTTTCCACCTCAAAAAGCACCCGATGGCAACCCGGCATCAACGAAGCAGCCGTGGCTGTGCAGCAGGAGGCAGCCCAGGCTGGCCACATGCTGGCAGGACCCGTCTGCAGGGAGAGATGCTGCAGCCAGCCCGCCGAGAGCTCCTGGCGTCGGGACGCAGCTCGATGGGACCCGCACGCTGACTGCTGGGGAAAACCTGCCAACAAGACTTAAGCTGTTCTGCAGAATCAACACCAGCATTGAATAAGCCAGCCCTCACTCTTCTCCAATAAAATAAAATAATAAAAAAGAAAAAGCCTATATATAGCCTACAACATTAAGTTTTATGTAGGAGTATCCTGCTTCTTAGTCAGCTATTAGGATTTAAGTGGCTGCCTGGTAGGGTGAAGAGGAAAACAGACTGAACCAGAGCTCGTTTGCTTTCCCCATCACACCTCTGAGTCTAGATTGTAATTCTTACCCTTTTATTATCCTATTACCTAAGTGGCAACTGGCCCAAAAAATGGATTATGGCGATTCCATAGGCCGGCAGTACACGCCACCAGTCTCAGTCTTGAAAAAGAACCAAGTTTTAACTGCTTGAGCTGATTTATAATCGTTGCTCTATACTAAATATTAATACGATATGTTACTCTTGGACTGTTAATATCATACTCCTTAAAGCACAAAGAAAGACGTTAAAGTACCCAGCCTTCAGCCAGCAGGATGACTAGCGTGAGCCAACAATGTGACCACCTCGAGACAAACGTGTGTCATTTTTACAGCTCGGGCCACAAAAAACTTCCCACCCGAGCCTACCAGGTGGACGACTGCCAACGCTGCAGAGCTTGGTCCTCTGTCTTTGTGCATTTGCCCCAGGAGCAAGTGCCAGCACTGAGACCTGGCATTGATTTGAAGCTTGCAAATTCATCTACTCCAGGAGAGATCCCTAAACTCTACCTGGAGTGTTGTGCCCAGCCAACAGGGTGGCAAGATCTCTCACTTGATGTTGGCTCTTTAGATAGAGCTCTCTTAGGGCCACTAAGTCACTTCAGCATCTTCTGACTTCAACCTTCATTTAAGGCACATTACAATTTAGTTTTAGGTGTCTTCAGAGCTGTAGGAATATTTATTAGATTTACAAACCATCATCACTTGATTTCAGGAGCTAGCGCTGCAAGAGGAATTTCTGTAACCTCATGCATCTTTCAGAACAGCTTCACTTGTCCTTCTTGGGTTTTTTCCCAGCCCAGTGCATACACCCTGTATTTCAGTCAGCTCTCTACTGGAAGAAGCACTGTTTCCACAGGGGAAAAAAATATATACATATATTTCAAAAGATCTTGCAGACTGGGAGCCCCCTCACTGCTCTGCTCAAAAGGGTTTCCAAATTGCACCACGGAAAATTCCGAGCAGGTTTTTGGGAAAAAGGGAAAAAGTCTTCTCCATAAGGGCTGTTGCATAGTGGAACAGAAGCTCCGAGCCCATAAGGACTTCATCCGCCGGAGTACGAAAACTGAACCAGGCACACCCTTGAGCAACGCGATCAAGCTGGGTCTGCTCTGAATACGTGGCTTTAGCTAGATGACCTTCATTAGGTCTCTGCAAAACTAAATTATTGTACAATTAAAAAAAAACAACACATCCACTGTTACAAACAACTTTGCGACTAGTACCTCTTGCTCATGTGCAAGCCTGCTGTGCATTCAGATTAAGCACAAGTACCACCCGAACTGCGGCAGCGCTCCCTGAACTCTGCCCTACAGCACAGCCCCAAGTCATTTTCTGTCGGACAATTAGTGGAAACAAGATAAGCCTCTGCAGCCAGCGGAGAGCTTCCTTACTAAATCCAGCTAGCCATACACACTGCACAAAGTCTCGTGAAACAAATGAAGGACTGAAAAAGCAAATTTTGAGTAGTGAGCTTTTTTTTTTTAAAATACAGCTTCTTGGCCAAGGTTGCAGTCAACACTGCTTGTGCACTCTGAGCAAGGACATCTCGGAAGTTTTGCTGTTGATCTTCACATGTGGAAGTTCTACCACAACCAGCACTGATCTTTGCATCCAGCTTCTCTAAAAAGTGGTCACCCTCTCCAAACTTGATGCCTTCCCCATTTACAGCTTTGTTTTATGCATTATATGGAGGAAGAACCTAAAATGCATAGTTCTTAATGCAAAACAAAGGAGCAGTCTCAGCACCAGCCCTTACTCTCTATTTCCAGACACAGAAGGAACTTTGTATAGTCCACAAAGTTCATCTCAGTTATGGATCATTTATGTACAGGCTGTAAGAATTTCAAATCCTGGTATCTTGAAGTTTCTGAGTGCTTTCCCACCTCTAATTAAGCAGCTAAAGCAATTGGGGGGCAGAAAAATTAAGCACTCATTAGGGCTTAATCTTCTGCGACACTGAGAACTCCACATTGACTGGAACTCTTCCAAAGCCCTGCTCCGCACCATGTGGATGCCAAACAGAAGTATGCAGATTGGATGGAGCTGAGCAAGCTGTCTAAGGAAAGCCTTTGCTGAAGCCTACAGTATGTGTTCACAGGCTTACCGCTCCTGCTAAAGACATTAGTGACATCCTCTGTAGGGATACTGTGTCTTTAAATCAATTACACGGGTTCCTCTGTGCTTTGAAAACATACTGCAACCATTTCCTCCAGTGACCTTGGAGCTCAGGTCTACCTCGCACCCTGGAGCTCAGGTCTACCTCGCAGTTTGCTGGGGCTCGGCGTGTCTCCTGGCCATGCACAGCCGGCTTTCCTGGTGAAGGGACAAGCTGTGCCCCCTGCACAGAGCTGGCACTGGGGACACTGAACTCCAGCCAGCTCCGTGGATTCCTAGCCGTGACCCACTAGCCTCAAATGGCAATGTGCTCCAGCCCCACTACATCTCGGCTGAAAGAGAGATGCTCCTCAGCATCCAGCTGACCTGGGCACCAGCGGGCATCCAGCCCATCTGTGCTCCCAACTCACTCCTGCGTCCTGCCAGGACACGGCCAGCGGTCTGCTTCACTAACGAGCCCCAGGGTGATCATTAGCCAGGAAAGTGTATCTTCAGGAAGTGCAAGTGATGCACCAGGTACCCAGCAGGTCTGATAAGCTTTTTACAAGGGCAGCTTTTCAGAGAAGGAATGCCATTTCATGGGAGGGCTGTAAGAACAGACTGCTGATCTGGGCACAGACAGGAGGATGGGAAAAAATGCTAGGTGGGTTTTTTGGGGTTTTGTTTCTTTTGTTCGTTTTTTTTTTGTTGTTGTTGTTGTTGGTTTGGTTGGTTGGGGATTTTTGTTTGAGTTTGGTTTTTTTTGTTTTTTGTTTGGGTTTTGTTTTTTTTTTTTTTACAAGGGGACAGAAACCATTTCCTTCTATGCCTACCAGGGTGCCTGCGTATTTAAAAGAAAAAAGATTCCTTTGTGGGACTCATTTTAGGATTTGAGATATTAAACACTACAGTTCAGACGTTTTCCATAGTTTTTGCTTTAACTAGGTTTGAAACATCCAGAGTGCCCTGAAGTTCTCTGGCTGATACTGCAGCCATCGCCCTATACTGTCTACTGGTGCATGTTGGGCCTCTGGAAATGATGTCTCATGAGGTGGAACAGGCAATTGTAAAAATAAGGCAAAATCCAGCCTTTTCACAGTAGGCTTGGCAAGGAAAAAAAAATCCTACAGACTTTTAATACAGAAAAGAATTAAAAGAATCAAGCTAGTGGAGCTCACAGGAGTGAAATACAGGTTAAAATAGCTCTGCCCAGGTTCTTAATGGGCACCCGGAGCCCACTAAAGTCTCACATGCAGAAGAGAAAGCCGTAACGTGAAGCAAGTTTCAAGCCAGCAGTGTAACAACAACAGCAACAAACCCAGCTTGTGCAAGAGCAAGTGGAAACCCAAGGGAGTCGGAAGGAGAAGTCAGGAATTTCAAAATTAGGAATTGTTCGGGTGGGTGGGGAAAAAAAGGTCAAACTGCGGGTGGCTTAGGATCAAATTCCTTAACACTTTCAGTCTGAATACACCTAGGCTTTCTGTTGCCTTAAGAGCCATACACCAAGTAATGGACAGGAGAATGTAAAGGTGGATCTGACGATGAGAAGAGCCCCAGGCAGGAGGAGCAGGAGCACATCTGACTCTGGGAGCCAGCGTTCCTGGGGAGCATCTCCACCCCCAGCACAGGGCTGCTGGGACGGGACCAGCAGGGAGCAAGGATGAAGCACAGAGGAAGAAGAGCTGCCAGTCACACCGGCTGTTTCAGACGCAGTCGCTCGCTGCCAAGCAGGTCCCCACTCACAGGACGGGGGTGCAGACACCCAGCCGAGCCGCACACAGGAATGCTGTGCTAATTATTTGAGATCCTTTTCAGGGGAGAAAAAAAAAAAAAGGAGAGAAGAAAAAAAAAGGAGTCTGAATGTCCAGCCTTTGTACAGCAGCAAGTTTCCATGAGTGCTGCTTTGTTTGCAGTGAGTGAGCCCCTCGCCAGCTCCGAGGGCACCCCGCCGCCACACTCTGACCCCAAAACCCCGGCTGGGCTCGTTAACTGAGCACCCGGCGGCACCGTACTGTTCCCGTAAACCCCCCGGTGGAGACACGGGCTCCGGCCGCCCCGCCGAGCGCAGGGCCTGCCGCGGCACGCCGCCGTCCATGACATCATTGCCAAAACCGCCCCGACAATGGGCCCTGTGAGTGCGGCCCCACTCGCGCCCGGCGAAGCACATTCCCCGCTGCTGAGCTCATCCCACCGCCCCTCCGGTGCCGGCACCGGGAGCAGCCGGGACACTCACGGGAAGCACCCCACGCCATGGCCGAAGGAGTTCAGTGCCCTCCATTGCAACCCATGGCCATGAACTCCAACTGCCGCGATTGGCGGCAGCATTTTGGGGGAGGAATGAGCGGAAGGTGGGCGGCAGGGGCAGGAATGGGCTTGCAACCCCTTCATGACTCACCACGCAAAGGGAGCCCAAGTCCGCTCGAGACTTTCTTGCTCCCCGCCGGTTTGGGGTGACACAACAACCCCCCATCCTCCAGGGTGTCATGGCTGGCAGCGCCCAAAGACCGGTTGCATCGACCCCACAGGCAACAGGCAGCTTGGGAAAGTCCCTGGAAAGGGACAGGCAGCGTGGGATGGGGCCGTGGGAAGGGCTGCAGGATTGCACCCACCGCCCCAGGGTCAAACACCGGAGGAGGGAAGCACCAGGAAGCCATGGGGACAGGTCAATGCAAGCAGTCTGAGTGCTGATTAATCATTCGGGAATGACCGGTGAAGGAAAGTCCCTGCAGCGGGGAGTGAGCATCCCGGAAAGTGCATTTCTGTTAAATGATGGAGGGAGGGGGGAAGAAAGTCTTCCTGCATTTGCCACACTCTGCTGAGAAATACTTGGCTCGGCTTTTGAAGCCGAGTGGCATGACATGGGGCACACCTCCATCCCTGGGGCATGGGATGGGAGCAAGAGGGGAATGACCCTGTGCCAGGTCTCTGCTCAGGGGGTCACTGCATTCACCACCACAGCACTGCAAGGCTTTGCCCTCCCATCACAGCGAGCTGCTACCACTCAGTGACACCACAACCCAAATCACAGGAAACAAGTTCCACTTCAAGCAAGACATGAAAATTTTAATCAAATGCAAAATCACCTAAGCTTAGCACGCAATACTTGTCCAGGAGTCTGATAAACTAGCAGTTGTTCTTTCATGCATACATGCAAACAGAAGAGCAGCTCATCACAACACATCACGTGCTTACACAACTGGGAAGCCAAGCCTCGATCAGCAAGGCTAGACTGATAAAAAACAGCCGTAGAGTCAGATTTCTGCAAGTGTAACACAACAAAACTAAGAATTGCCTCTGAAGGACGAGAGCGCTGTAACCATCTCTGCAGGATTAAGGTAATCCTAAATCTCACAGGGTCACTTCAGGTTGCATCAAGGTTAAGAACCTGGCTAGGTCTTGCAAAGACCTCCCTGGGGCTGGCAGAGGCACTGCCTCATAGCCTACATCACCGAAGAAAGGTTACCAAGCTTCAGTGCAGGGGACCCAGAGGAAGGTCCACCCTCAGTCACCAGCGTGCACTGGAGAAAAGGTGCAAGGAATGCAGCTGCAAGAGAAGTGCCACAGCAAGGCCAAAGAGCAACGAGTAATCCAGAGGTTTCCAGACGCCAGAGTGACCTCGGCATTACTGAAGAGCGTATTTACTCACACTGGGAGTAGGTCAAGATAGTTGTAAGAAACAGCATGTAAAACCCTGCCGAGATAAATGAGCCCATTCAGATAGGGCTGCCCCACATCTTCTGTGTGGCAGACGCCAGGCATGAAAGCTGCAATGGATGGAGCTTCTGAGGCCAAAACCAACACATTGGAAATTATCAGAAGTGATTACTGTTTGGGGAAATCCTTGGCCACAACATACACCCAGATTCAATTTTTCCATCTGAAACCAGAATCACTGTACTGACTGTGATTCACTGTGCTGTTCGAAGGAAATCCCCATTCATCCAGCTGTGTGTGGCTCAACCCATCTCCACTCCACGCTGCAGCACCAGAGGGCTCAGGATTGGAGCACACTTCGTGCTTCAGGGTTGGTGACACATCAGAAAACACCCTGCCAGTTACTTTAGCTATGCAAAACGTTTGTGGTTTGTCTCAGTACTGATAGTCTCTGATTTTGAGCACCTAACAGCACAGCTCCACACAGGCTTTCTTTGAAGCATTTAAGTGCAGATACCCTGATACATAAGCTCTGTAGCCCAGTTACTAAAGTTATTCCAGAGTTTATCAGCAGGTCGGCTATCTCTGTTCTACCATTTCCCTGAGAAGCAATAGGAAAGGTGATTAATCTCTAACATGCAATTGTACCCCCACTGCAGATAAGAATGGCCACTTTGAAAATCTCCCTCCAACATCTGAACCATTTCAGCCATTCATTTTGACATTCAGACACAAGTACGTGCTCTTAACATGAACACACTGCACCAAAAGCAGCCTTACACGCTACACTGCCACAAGAACGTGTTTCACCACACCGCTGCACCTCAGTGTTGCCATGATGGTGCAAACCCCCTGACATCAGCTGTGGTCCTGCCTGCGAGCTGCAGCCACGGCACTGCCACCGAGTGCCTGTCAGGAGGGGGTGACACATCCACAGAAGGCAGGCTGCAGCCTGCACCCATGCACCAAGTGGGGATGCTCGGGGCTGTTGCACGGCCACTACAAACACGTGCATCCACTGCACATCCCTGGCAGGCTTTTCCATGTTTTTCCAGTTGCTTTTCCATGACCACTATGAAGAGGTCTTAATGCTCTTGTGTATAAGCCACTTAGATGTTAATTCTTGATGAGCTTTCACATGCAGGCTCCTATCCTCCCCTCCACTGGAAGCCACGACCATACCTGTCCAAAAACAAAGGCCATTTTCCTCCAGGAAGGCCAATCCTTAAATAAAAAATATTCAGCGTTGTGCAGCTGCTGCTCGAAGGAAGCAGCTTTCCCCTCTTTCTGGAGAGAAGAACGAAGTTGTTTGACCATATTTCTGTGTACTCACACAACCCAGCAGCAAACACACCTCCATCTGCACATAGCACAGGGCTCACCCCGGCGGGGTCGAGATTTGAGCCATGTGTGTTTAACATCCCACACAGGACAGGGCTGTGTTTATACGGTTTCAGCTACAAGCCGCTAACAGAAGGAATAAGACGCTTGGCTTGAGGCCCGGGTAATTCATCCGACAGTGGCAGCCCCTATCAGACAGACCTCTTTTGAGAGGAGCCTCCACCAGCAGGAGCCCGGCGGTGAATCTGCAGAGGCACAGACTGCACGGGTGGTCTCCGAGCACCTTAAAGAGGACCATATGGGATTAATGGTGCAGCCCAAGCACATATTAGCCGCAGCTGTGCCGACGCACGCCTCTGCGGACCAGGCGCCTGCTCCTCCCACCCAAACCCACTGCCCACACGGCCACGCTTCGCTCTGGATGGGCCAGTTCTGCGTCCCCCCCACGGCACAAGGAGGGACCCCCAGCTGCCACAGGCTGCTCTCCCACACCGTGGGTCTGGTGCCATGCGTGGGCTCTCCTCCGCAGGCTTGAGCTTCCAATCTTCCAGCTTAAAGGCTTCAGGCAAGGCTCTCCAAACTTCACAAGCTCACAGCTCTCGCCCCGCTCCGCGGGGACAGGACTCCACCACACACACGGACCGAGCAGGGTGCAGGCAATTACCCAAATCCTCGCCAGCTGCAAGATCTCATTTTTAATCTGCAGTCTCACATTGTTCGCATTTGCAAGCCTATTGTGTTTCACATTTTTAACACGACACACAAAAAAATAAAGCACTGGCTCTCGGGGCAATTTTGGAATATTTGCAGCAGCAGCACTGCAAGCTACGCTGCTCTGCCTCATCTCCCATACCCCTTCCAGTTACTGACCAGGTTAGCTACAGCATTAGGCCACCTCATTTGCTACCAATTGCTCCATTTCACCATGAAAAATGTTTAGTAACATGCTATTACCTCCATCCAGACAGAATAAAAGCCACACAGGTGTTTGTCCTACTCCTAGATGAAGAACAGGCTGCTCCTTTCATCTCCTACAGCTGAGTTTGAGCACTTTTGCTCTCTGGTACCACTTCAGAAGCCTGAGCTACTCTTCTTACAGGTAGAGTATGAAATATTCCACAGCTTGTTAAAACCTATGTTTAAGTAACAAAGCTAGTTAATTAAAATATTCAGGCTTCCTCTGCCTTAGGCAGTGTTTCCAACCAATAGTTGCAGCACTTGGTGTGAAGGAGTTTGTTTTTCCTCCTTGCAATCGAAAACCTGTCAAAGGTACACACTTTTCATCAGTTACTCGTCTGTATCAGAAGAGGTATTTCTTTTGTTTTAAACACCAAACTCAGAGCTAGGCTACAAAACCACAGTAAAATCTGAAGTTGATTTGTTGAAGTAGGTTTTTATGCCACTCACTTCAGCGGGCGCTTCCCTAGTTGGGCCAGGGCTGCTCAGCAGAGCTTTCCACCTGGGAAACCCCAGACTTCTCAGCTGTTTCCAGGGCTTGGACTAGCAGCTCCACACTGGAGTTTGCTGCTCCTGGTGCTTTCATGGCAGAGCAAAGCACCTTCGTGAGATGACCCTTACTCCAGACTGTTTCCTCCCAGAAAGTGGTATATTGGATATACTCAAGCGAGGACACCGGCAGGGATGCAGTTAATTCTCTGGGACAAGGTCTTTGCAATACCCTTGTCCAGGAGTCCCACATGCTCCTATCTCTATAACTGCAGATGTCTGCAAGTCATTAGCGTACTCAGTAATGCTCATTTAGCAGCCACTAATCATCCAGTGAGACAGCACCAAGGGCAGGGCTGAGCCGCTTTACTGTGACAGTGGGCTGTACACAGAATTCCCATTAGTGCGTCTTTACCCCTAGATATTGGAGGACAAACTCAGGCTATTCCAACTCCTTTTGGGTGTAAACACTATAACTGGGTGCCTGTGAGCTGCGCCTGCTTCTGCACAGCCCCAAGGCACACTGCAACCCAGGGTAACAGGGATCTGCAGGTTCTCCTCAGTAGCCTGATGTTGCAGCCCCTCAAGTAGCCCCTCTCTTGGCCTTTGGTGACTTTATTGAGCAGGCAATTCTTGCTCTGGCTCACTGCTCAGGTTGGGTACAGGAGAGGGGTTACCAACACGCAGCAAACCTCTGCCATCCGGGGTGTGCTCTGACAACAGCTGTACTGGGCTGTGGTTGGTCACCCTCCTGCCTTTGGCCACCCACATCTAATGTAGCTGTTCAGTTGTCCAGCACACATGCTGCATCCTCTGCTATGAATGTCAAACTTGCTTCAGCCAGCACTGGGTACCACAAGGCTACACAACAACACAGCACTAAGAGAGCATTAAGATGGCACCACTACAGAGGGTCCTGTGGTCCCAGTTTAAAAGCCTCCATCCCTTTGTCCTGACATCTGACATCCACAGCGTCCAGCACTGCTGAGCTCAGGCTCTGGCACTGAGCAGAAGTCACCGCTCTTTCAAGAGGCACCACAAATTTTCCTAGCAGTCACCAGCCTCATTTTTCTATTTCTTCATAGCTGCATTTTTACCACAAGCCTAGAAGACTTACCAAAAGAAATAATTCTCAAAGACAACTAAAGCTGTTTCTATTTGACTTTCAATTAGATCATTGATCTTGTTCAAGCAGTTACATAAGCTATCAGATATTTGCATGCAGCCACACTGTTAATCAACAGCCGGAACAAAGCTGAAACAACACGATTAGCATCCTAAATCTTCCCACAGCCAGTACGCTAATTCTGCTCTCTTCCCCCACAGGGGAATTTGATAACAAGCAGTGTCTCAGTAAGTGACAACAACTGCTCAGAGCCACCGTGACCAGCAGTGACACCAGCAAACAGCAGCTCTGCTGGAGCATCCAGGTGTTGGAGCAGGCTCAAGGGTGCCCGGGCTTTGGATTATTCAGGAGACCAACAAGTAGAATTACTCCAAGTCTTGCATAAAGAAGGAAACTGTACAGAAATTCACTGTTTAGCTATGAAGGTGAAGTAACACTTGGTATCTTGCATCATCAAGACGGCAGTTAGACACCAATTCTGTTTAGCAAGCCAGTGTTCCCCATTCTGCAGTGAGGATCAAAAGCAGCCAGACTAATCCAAGGTTTGTGTCCCACACCATGACAGACCCAAGGCATGTTTGTCATCCTGCCAGCTCCCAGCTGGGGAGATGCACCAGAGACAAGCACAGGACCCTGCACATCCCCCCCAGCTTGGGCTCTTCGCTCCTGTGGTCAGAGCCCAAAGGGACCTGCTGCTGCTCCACTCACCTCACAATAACGGGAGGATCTGCACAGAGGTACAGGTCACCTCCAACACATACTCGTCAGTGGTTTAGCCTTGAGACCTCAAGTAGCTCCAAGACCTGGCTTGCCAGCATTTGCCTATGGGAAGTCCACTAAAATTGCTGCACCTACTGCTGCAAGGTTGTGGTGAAAATGGGGAATGTAAAACAGTCGATTATAACTATTAAAGGAAGCACAGATAGAGTGTGTTAGTATCTAGCCAAGGGGAACAGTATTTCCTCTTCTGTGTTTAAATAACCTTCGGATGCACATATCACGGGTGTTTGCTCAGAGGAGCTCCCTGCCCTGTGCCTTCTGCTGCCGGGCTCCAGAGGAGACTCTCGCAGCCTGTTCCCATAACATGGCTCACCGCTTGCCACCTACGGCTCGCTTTGGGCCCACCAGCCACGACAGTGCCCTTTAACGTCGGCTCAGACATACAGACACCTACATTGTCTCCTCACAAGAGCAGCCACAGACTAATCAAAACCAGTAGGCAGCCGGAGGTGGCCGTGGGCCGGGAGGAGAGCCTACTGCCAGCATCCCACCCCGGGGGTCAGGCTGGAGCAGCCCCCACCTCCAGACACGCTCTCAGCACCTCAGCAAGGGAGCTGGCCTTGCAGGGTGGCACTTCACAGCTCAGCCCAGAGCTCACCTCGCAGGCAGACCCTCTGAAGTGCCACCCACCCCCCACCCCTTCCACCCCCCAGATTTCGGCAGAAGCAGCGGTTGGAAACGCGGCAGCCCGTGGGCTGGCAGGAAGGGCGGCTCCACTGCTCGCAGCCGCCGCTCGGCGAACGCCCGCACCCCACCCAGGCTTGCAGAAGACAGCAAGGGCCTCCCCGGCGGCGTGGGGAGAGCAGAGGGTGGCTCAGCACAGCACCCACCCACGCCAGCATCCTCTGCAGCCATGCGATGCACCCCCTGCGCCCAGGCAACGCGGAGACGTGCCACTGCCACTGCTCTTGCCCAATTTCCTCCCCCCCCCCGACAGGGCGCTGGCTGGGTGACTGTCCGTCTGTCTGTCCCCACCTCACCCTCAGAGGACCCGGCATTTGGGGGCTGTGCAGCCCGGCCAGCTCACGCTGGAGCAATTCAGAGCTCTGACACATGAATGCGTCATGATTTACAGCATGCCCTGAAGCAAGGGAGAAGGAGCCACGGCCCATGATGTCATTGCAGCCCCCAGCCATTTTTGTGCTATTACTGGGAAACGTTGGCAGGAGAGTTCATGCAGCCTGCTGCTGCTCTTAGATGAAGCCAGCTTGCCCCTTTGCGAAAGATATCCCAGCCTGGATGTTCAAAGCTCTGCCACCACCAACTTGCTGGCCCAATGAGTAAAACTTGATATATTTCAGTGACCCAGAGAAAAGAACTCTGAAATATCAGCTGAATTTATGCTTTACAAGTTAGAGATTACCTTCAGCATTTATTGGTTCCTTCCCACTGTATTAGCTGTCTACTGCTAGTTGCAAGGGACAGCAGAGGACCATCACCTATCTGACTCAGAGGAAACATCCCATTTGCAACCAGACAGTGCAGCTGTATGTGTGGCCACTCTTCTCAGATGGTTTCAGAGAGCCATGCTTTCTTCCAAGGGCAGTACCAGCAGGAGATCCAAACAACCCCAACCCATCACACCAGGGGAGACAGAACTCAGCTGCTCCATCCCCTGCCCACCCGCAGGCAGCTCCAGGGCAGTGTCTGCCGTGTTACTCAGCACAAGGGTGGATGAGCAGAGCAACCCCTGCTTCCCCAGCAGCTTGGGCAAAGCTGCACTTGGCTGTTGTTTGAAGTGGCCTGGCTTGGTTTTGCTAACACACAAAAAGAAATAGATCCAGTTTATTCTTGCAGTGGTTGCGAGTATTGCAGTTGCCATGTACTAGCACAGTAGGAACCAGACATGGCATATGTCTCCATACGGATGTTAGGCTTCAACTGCTTACAGAAGAACACTGTTTACACAAGGAATTGCCACAGCCGATCGAATCCTCCCTGCGATGCACCAGATGCCATGTAGACACCTCCAAAACTCAAGGTTAGTTGCAGGAGGGACAGAAAGCTGAGGGAGGCTCACAAACAGGTTAGAGACCATGTCAGAGCCCAGAGAACCATCTAATTATGATACAACACGCACTCACTGCAAGGCTTTCGAGTACAGGAACTATGATTTATCACCTAATGATGACCTGGAAGAAAGTGCCTTCCCTGTTAGATTACAGAGTACTGGTCCTTCCTCAGAAGGAACACAAACAGGTGGGAGTGCAAGCTACAAAAAACTTGTGCCTTATGGGGAAAAGCAACCTGCACCAAGTTCCCAGAAGGAAGACCTAAGGAAAAAACCTCACTCCAGCTTCATGGCATTAATCGGGCATTAATCAACAGGCAGATCTTGCTTGGCCCACTGAAGAGAGAACCTCAGATCTCGCTCAACTCAACTCTGAACCCTAGGTCAAGTTCCCAGGAAGAGCAAGGGTAGCTCTGCTCACCCCACCCAGGCGGCAGTTGCAAGATGGGTGGGTGAGTATCCACCTCTACCACAGACACCCTGCCATCGAGAAAAGAGACAGCAGCAGCTAGCACTGGTTTCACAGGCACAGTATTTTCATTAAAACTGCTACTTTCATTTCTCCAAACACAACATGAAGATCTAGAGCTGTTCCTCGCCACCGTCAGCATGAACCCAGCCTGCAGCAAACTAAGCCTTGTGAGCAGTGCCATATGGTGAAGGCTATAGCAAAGACTGCTAGATCTCCTTACAATGACGGGCAGTGCCTTCCCTGAGCCTTTTCTACGTATATTTTGCTTTGGATTCTTCCCCCAACAGTTAGCTACACGGCATTTCCTTCCTCCAGCATAGACACACTTGGAACATCTGACTGCTTTTCTTGCCAAGTCCAAGCAGATTGCAACAATACAGCCTCACCTACTTCCACCCACCATGTGTGCCCATCACTTAGCTGGGTTCACCTGCACAGAGATGACTCCCCCTCCCCATGGGTGGGTGCTCTGGAATAGGACCCATGGTACTATCACACAAAAAGCAAGAAAATCTCACAGGGTCCTACAGGTTTCCCTACAAAAAGCCTGGCTACCTCACCAAGACCCAAGTCAGGCTTGATGATTTGTAACCAACAGCCACTGGGAGTGGTTCTTCAGGCACATCACTACCGAGCACCAGAGCCAAACCTTGGGTTGCTGTATCTTCATTATTGTAATGACCTACAGGTCAGGTACCATATTCGTGAGCTGTGTACCACACCAGGTAGTAAAGAAGACAGGTCCACAGGCAGGTCCACCTGATGCCGGTGGCAGAGACCTGGCAAGCATCACAGTATAGCAGAGGTCTGCTCATACCAGCATCACCTGCAACACTCCATTTCACTCTGGTGTGCTTGCTTACCGTGTATTAGTGGTCTACACTTGGCAGGCCCTTGTTCATATCCCAGACTAGCTGCACATGAAAGCCTGTTTCTGAGGGGCAGAGAGAAAACAGAATTCCTCTGCAGCCTGGGGGATTCAGAGATCATTGTTTTACTTCCCATCGCTTGGAGCGGACACTGAACAATACTGGCAACACAGAAGCATGGCCACACACAAGGCTAACCACATTCTTAGATTACAGTCATAGGCTAGAAAAAGTTATCCTGACCCATTTAGATTTAAACATCCCCATGTAAGTCAATACAGGACATGGCATTAGAATATGGAGCAGTTAAGACTTCAGTCCTTCTTGAATAGCTGGCATGGTGTTCAGTGCCTTAAATGAAAAAGCTGTTTAGCACATTAGTCTAACTGGTCCCAAGTAATTCTGCTGAAGTTTGATCACTTTACAAGTTTCCGCTCATATTTAAAAGAATGCAAGAACAGTCTGTGTAAGCTACCTTAAAGTTTCCTGTAACTTGGAGCAAAAACCTCATGCAGAGTCACTTTTGCTTTACACCAGCAGTCCAACTATTGAAACAGAAGGCCCTGAGGAGACCAACCACTCTCAGAAACCAAAGCCACCTCCAGGCTCCAGCAGTGAGGCCCGCTGCCAGTCTATCAAAAATAATTTTTGAGGGGAAGAATTAAGTGTCACATTTCCAAGAAGCAGAAAGCTGCTTCCAAGACACACTGGATATTTTCCAGAAAACAGCCTCCAGGGAAGTCACAGGTAAGTGGCAGACAAAATGCAAGTGTATTTTGACTACCTTCTTATGATGTGTTAATAGCACCTGGAGTGAGACAGAGGGAGACCCTAAGTGTATACAGGCTAAACACACATTTTCCATTTTTCCGTTTTCAAGCACCTAGCTCCAGGCGTTAGAGGACAATACACTTAACAAGTTTTAGAAAAGATGAATTTTCCTCTAAAAAATTTAAGATTTGCTTTGTCACCCTTCAGGGAGTGTATCAGCAGCTTAGGGAAGAAAGGTGGTTTTCAACCACTTTCCTAAAACGAGATTTAAAAAGGGTGCTCAAAGGACTCGCAGACCAAGACACTTTGATCTTTAGAGCAAGCTGGAGGTCTGCACTACGGAGCATGGTGCATACATCAAGTACTTGGTCATTAACCACAAACCCACCTGATCTGCAGGTTAGGCTCAGTCAGAAACAGACAGCCCTTCCAGAAGCACTCCTGCAGTTGGGACATGCCAAGACCACCGAGATCTCCATGAGGCACATACCAGCTCAACTCACTCCAGGCATTGCAGGGGGATCCGGGACCAGCACAAAGACAAACCTTAAAAACAACCACACAACTGTAGCTGGGGCTGGCACCGGATCCCAGTGAGACCCTGCAGCCGGCAGGCAAGCCAGAGCTGCTCATTTACCTGGTGAAACCACAACCCAGCAAAGGGAAACTACACATTTTTCAGTTTGATCAATCTGACTGCTGCAGTCTAAGACTGCAGTTTTACCAAACAAGCCAACCGCTCAGCACCCATCCTGCCCCTGCCTGTGACACGGGCTGCTGGGCAAGCAGTGGCCACAAGGACACTGCCAACAGGCACTGACCAGCACCAGAACACACACCTAGGACCTGCCAGCTGCAAGTTTGGGTCCAACTTGGCAGGCCACAGCCCAAAACCACCTGCCAAGCTTCAGACACTGAACTTCTCTATTTCTGAGCTAAATCAGTTGACTCCTATTGCCCAGTATCAGGGTTTCCAGGGGCAAGCTCTGTGCCAAATTATCTTCAACCCCCCCTTGTCCACCACTTGCTGCAGCTTTTACCAAGGCACAATGTGGCTCTGGTACAAAGCAATCTGTGGAGTCAATCAGCTCCTTCGGCCAAGAGCAAAGCCCTTGTGCCCTGCATTCCTGGCGTCCTACTCCGCAGCGCCTGTCACGCCGCATGCCACTCAGCACCCAGGAATCTGCAATTATCTCAGTCTAGCAGACAAAAAAAAAAGCTGGACTTAATACTTGTTAACACTTGAGTAGCCCAGCAGCTACCTCGAGTTGAGCAGAAGGCTCACAGAATGGTAAGGGTTGGAAGGGACCATTGCCACTCATCCTGTCACTGGGCATCACCGAAAAGAGTCTGGCCCCATCCTCTTGACACCCACCCTTTAGATATTGGTAAGCATTGATGAGATCCCCTTTCAGTCTTCTCTTCTCCAGGCTAAGTAGACCCAGGTCTCTCAGCCTTTCCTCATAAGAGATGCTCCACTCCCCTGATCATCTTCACAGCCCTCCACTGGGCTCTCTCCAGTAGTTCCTTGCCCTTCTTGAACTGGGGAGCCCAGAACTGGATGCAGTATTCCAGATGTGGCCTCACCAGGGCAGAGCAGAGGAGGAGGATAACCTCCCCCAAACTACTGGCTATGCACTTCTTAACGCACCCCAGGATAGCACTGGCCTTCTCAGTCACATTGCTGGCTCATGGGCAACTTGTCCACCAGGACCCCCAAGTCCTTCTCTGCAAAGCTGCTTTCCAGCCGGTCAGCACCCAACCTTTACTGGTGTATGGGGTTATTTCTCCCTAGGTGCAGGACTCTACACTTGCCCCTCGTTGAACTTCATAAGGTTCCTCTCTAGCCTGTCCTGATCTCACTGAATGGCAGCACAGCCTTCTGTTGTGTCAGCCACCCCTCCCAGCTTTGTGTCATCAGCAAACTTGCTGAGGGTACACTCTGTCCTCTCACGCAGGTTGTTGACAAATATATTGAACAAGACTGGGCCCGGTACTGATCCCTGGGGAACACCACTACTTACAGGCCTCCAACTAGACGCTCTACTGCTGATCACAACCCTCTGGGCTCTGCCATTCAGCCAGTTCTCAGTCCACCTCACTGTCCACTCATCTAACCCACACTTCATAAGCTTACCCATGAGGATGTTATGGGACACAACGTCAAGAGCATTGCTCAAGTCAAGGTAGACAACATCCACTGCTCTCCCCTCATCTACTTAGCCTGCCATGCCATCATAAAAGGCTATGAAATTGGTCAACTCCTTCATGTTCAAGTCACCTGCCCTAACAACAGCTTTTCCAGAGCTTTCAATCCCATCTTTGCTGGATGGCACAAAGCACCTATGTGCTACATGGCTGGTTTTACAGTAGACCACACACATGGTCACATCTGTGCTGAAGTGAAGGCCCTTCATGCCTAGAACAAAACCATCTTGAAACTACCAACAGACTCTGAGTCGAGACTAAACAAGGGGTAACAGTGGCAGGAGAGGTTGGACTCTTAACTGGGCACTATAAATTTAAACTGACTTCTCTGCCTTGAGGCAGACTAATTTTAAATGGACAAAAACTGAATGCCAAAAGCTTGCTACTGAAAAAAGTTTAAAAGTGTGGTTGTAGTACAGGAGCGGTAGCTGAGCCATAATACATGGCTTCCAAAATGTTCCTGGAAGTTAAATAATAACTGGAACAGGCACTGCATCCACTTAGCAGAGGTCTGATGGCATTATTAATGCTAGAAATCCAGCCGCCGCAGCTGTCAGGTTTTCCCGGCTGATTTGGCTCAGAGCTGGCCCCAAACACCCCAGGGCCTAAAAAACAACCTGGTCATAAAAGTTCTCTACCTAAAAGCCTTTACTGGTACATAGCTCCAGACCCCACAATGGCCTTGTTTTTGTTCAGCACCACAAAAGAAGAGACTAAGAACTAGAAACAAAAAGAAAACCCCAAGTTCTTCAGAACCCACAGGGAAAAACGCATCCAGGGAAGGCAGCAACCCCAGGACACTGTGCCTGCAGGAGAGGTGGTATGGGCTTCAGCCCCTTCAGCTGAATGGAGCAGAGCAAGGTTTGCTTTGAACGTCTTTTTTGGAAAGCGAGTTCAGGAAGTTTTTCCAGGCTTCAGTTTATCCAGGACTGTACATATAGTAGGGCTCCTGTGCTACCACTTGGCTCTGGTGGCACAGCACGGATGGAGCTATAAACCCCTTCATGCAGGGGGTGGGACACGGCAAAGGCACTCAAAGCCATAGATATTTCATTCTCCAAAGCTTCAACTACAGGTTTTTTGGGTTTTTTTTTTTTTGGTCGGGTTTTGAGGTTGATTTGTTTGTTTGTTTAGTTTTTAATAGCCAACACAATGCAAATAAACTGCAAAACAGTTAGCCAAGTCCCAAACGCTCGGGGCCAGCCCGCGGCTCAGTCTCACCCCACACGGGAGCCGTCTCGGGAAAGGAAGTCGCTGGAAGCCAGGCCCGGCCGGAGTAACCTTGATCTCCCAAACCCACAGCCCTCGGGAAGTCCCACAGACAAACGGGAAGGCAGCTGGAGCGGCAGCATTTTTCTAGGGCAAACAATAGAATAGGAGGGGAGTGCTGGGCCGGCGTTAGCCCTGCGGCTGGCAGGGAGCTATTCCAGCAGCTGAAGCCACAAGGTGAGCTCCGGCATTGGCAACAGCCAGCTCAGCCCAGGAGTCAGCAGCTGCAACTCGAACCCCACTGCATGCAAAGGGAATGCATCTCTGAGTAAATAATTAGCCCCAGCTCCGTTCCCAGCTGCAAGTACGTTAGCTGTTTTGCCCCAGGAGGAAAATCAGCCATTCAGGACCCAACAGTCCCTGTTTCTCTAAAGCTGCTTTTACACATTAGGAAAGAGGAACAACAGGGTGCCCACCTACTCCACCCAGCCACAGGTTTCCAGAGGGGGCCACGTCTCTCCCAAACTGGAGAAGTTTCTATTTTCTTGCTATTATAGCTAAAGCATCTAAAGGCAAACAGCTTTCACCTTGGCCAAGAGTTTTAGGCAGCAGAGCAGAGCTGCACTCACCCAAATTCAGCTGTGCAATTCACTGAGGCCAGAGTCATCAGGAGGCAGTAATTAGAGTTATCTGGCAAAGAGCTAGAAAAGGCATTCACATTCCTTCCCAGAGATCTCTCAGGCATTCAAATTATTGCTTTACAGAGTGCTGTTGCAGCCACACCTGAGCTATTCCCAAAACGGTTACCACATGCATTCCTGAGGGATCATCTGCAATTTGACATTTGTGCATGCCAACAGCTTTTAATTTCCTGAGCAGCCCACCAGTTATCTAGCAATGGCATCCTCCATTATGGCATGGACAGTCAAACCCAGTGCCAGCCAGGGCAGGCATGAGCTCAAACCACCCATCTCCAGGAGTCAGCAGAGCTCCTTGTGCATTTTCTGCTACAGCAGAAAGATTAAGGAGAAAGTGCAGTCTGTTCAAAAGCTGCAACTGCGCTAAGCAAGCGTCCACATTAACCTGAACGCTGGCATCATCTACTGGGCTCTAGTGATCAAGAAAAACCTCCTTATGCTCCTCTACCGCTCATGGTAGTGAGTATCTCCCTGCAGCTCACCCCATGGTAGGCTCCAGCACCCTGCCAGGGTCCCGGTACCCTGGACACAGGCTGGGGGCAAGCATCATCCCGGCCACATCTCCCACCAGGGCTGTCGGAGGGGTCAGCACCTGGGGAAATGGGCTGCACAGGGAGAGAACGTGCTCTGGCAATGAGCTTCTTCAGGAAAGGAGCTGAAAGCAAAGCCTCACCTCTGAAATAGTGACTGAGAGAAACTGAGATGGATGGGACAGCACTGACAACCAGGCCCCACAGCACACAGAGCTTTAGACCATCCCAACGCTGCACCCCCAAAGCTGCTTCCTTAGAGAAAGAACGAGCAGCAACTCCTCAGCTCCCAACCCCGCAGCCCCAAGGAGCCCGGCCGGCAGCACCATCCCCTTTCCACGGGGCAAAGGTCCAGGGCGGGGGGATAAAAAAAAAAACACCCCACAATAAAATGGAAAAAAAAAAACCATAAAAAAACAACAAAAACCCAAACCCACCGTCCGGGGATGCACTCACCGATGGAGACCAGCTTGATGCTCTCCCGCTCCAGGAACTCGAGGGCCACCGAGACGTTCTCCAGCTGCATCTGGCGGAAGGTGGGCCGCTGGTGGTACTTGCGGTACATGCGCTTCTGGCTGAGCACCTCCAGGAGGGCGATGAGGCGCAGCCCATCGCTCAGGTCGTGCTGCAGGTTGCCGATGCGCTTGTTGACGCAGCGCAGGTGCTCGTTGCACCAGCGGGTGAAGGTGTTCTGCTGGATCCGCTTCCAGGGCGCGTCCTCCGCCAGGTCCTTCTCGGTGGCCGGCATCTCGCCGTCGGGATCGGCCGCTCTGCGCCCGCCCTGGCCCCGCGCCTGCGTGCTCATGGCGCGGCTCCGCTCCGCCTCCTCCTCCTCCTCCTCCGCGATCCGCCCCGCCCGGCCGCGCCCGCCCGCCTGCGGGGAGGGAGTACGGAGATCAGCGGCGGCCGCGATCCGCCGACTGGGCCCCGCCGCTGCTTCTTCCTCCTCCCCCTTCTTCTTCTCCTCCTCCTCCCGCCCGGCTCCGCGCTGCTCCTCCGCTCCCCCGGCTCTGTGCCGGCCCCGCGCCGCCGCC
>NW_015090851.1:2180079-2245769 GCF_001431845.1 Calidris pugnax | reverse complement strand
CCGCCGGAGCCACCCTCAGCCGGGCCGGCGGGACACCCCGGGGCTGCGGGACTCTTGGGGTGCAGCCGGTGCCTTGGGTGCAGCACCGGGGCGCAAGGTGCGGGGCACACCCCCGGTGGCACCAGCGCTCAGGCCATGGAGGGCGACTCACCTGGGCTAGTGCGGGGCCAGGGGCGCTAGCCCCCTTGCACCGAGGCACAAGCACAGCTGACACCCGCAGCGCGGCACCCTTCCACCAGCACGGGCAGCACCACCCGACGGGGAGCACCTGGGGGGGACCACGGGTGGGTCACCCACCCAGCATGGAGCGGTTGGGGGGACCACGGGTGGGCAACCCACCCAGCATGGAGCGGCTGTGGGGTGGGGACCACGGGTGGGTGACCCGGGGCTGGGGGAGGCCGGCAGAGCCCGGTCCCTGGGGGCTGGGGAGGGATTCGCTGCTGCACGTCTATGAAATCCTGGATCCATCAGGAACGCCGGGTCAGGAGCGGGTGATGGTGCACCCACGGGCTGCAGAAGGACAGCACCCTCTGGGCTGGCACGCACGATTTTATCGACCGTTTAGAGAAAATTGAAACTTCAAAAAGCCTTCGAGTAATTGAATTGAATTCTCCAGAGGTTCTCTCTTTTTTTTTTTTTTTTTTGCCCCCCGGTTTTGCGGCTGATTTCCTGCGGTGCCACTCCCTGCAGACATGCAGGACTGTGACTTCCCACTGACTCATCTGATGACAGCAAAGAGTCAACAGAACTACCCCATCTGCAGTTGCTACGCGCTGACTCTCTGCAGGTTGCCGAGACATGTCATGACATTTATTGGTCAGTGAAAGCTGCAGAGAGGTGTCCCTGCGTGTCCCTGCCCCGGGGGAAGCCTGTGCCCACCCGCTCACCCTCCCCTCGGGCACTGATCCTCCACACACACTTACAGATCCCCTGCTGCCGGGCGCTGCTCCAGCGATGTCAAGCAAAGTTTATGGCTGTGTATCTATTTACATCAAGGCCGTCACACGGAAAGATGTGAGAGTCTGGAAAAAAAATCCATTAAAACACAATCAATAAAGTCTAATTCAATTAAACGACCATAGCCACTCGCAACTAAAATTAGAATAGCAATGATTTTCTTTCAAGGGTTTTTCTTCTAAATCCTTTACTAAAGCATGGCACTGTGGTTTCTCTCCGGTGACCTAACAACCCCTGCCCCCAGACTATGCAAGTTTTATCAGATAAATTTGTGCACCAAAAAATAAGAAAGAAGCAAAAATGAAGATGGAGTCAGGGGGAGTTATGCCTAAACTTCCACTGCTCCCCAAGCAGCAGGCAGCAACAGCTCCTTTTTTAAAACTATCAAAGAAATTGGAGAGGAGATTTAATACACTGAAATGATGGGGTATATCTCATGGCACAGCAGCCACTGCCCTTTCCTGAAATTATTGAGCCAAGCAGCAAGAAGGATTCGAATAAAAACTGACTTTAACAGAGTGATTTTATTTACAGAGCAAAGTTGGTGACAGGCCACGGAGGTGCCCCAGCAGGGGCAGGAGGTGCCTCCACCAGCAGCTCCACCAGCAGCACAGGCTGGTCCAGCCCAGGGGAAAGCAGCTGGAAACATGGAGCTTAGCTTTTTTTCAAGGGCTTTTCTCCCATCATTCTATACTTCATCTTTTAATAAATGCTAATTGCTTATCGACTTTGGCCTGGGTTGGGACTCCTTAGCAACTATTCCACATCCGGATAATCTGATTGCTTACACCATTTTTATTTCCTTTCCTCTCCACTCCCACACCTAGCAGTGCACACTCTCTTTAGTATCCTTTTGAACCCAGGCCAAGTGAAAGTTGAAGGTTCAGTCATTTTTTTCTGTAGCAAAAGAAGTGAATAAAAGTTAAACAGGAAAAAGGCAGGGAAAAGGACCTTAATTTTTAACTTAAATATTTAGCTAAAATTTTCAATAGAGGTCATTTTTTCCATAGACCCAGCAAAGAAAAAATTCATCCCAACAACGTATTGTGCAACAACACACTCTGCACAAAAAGGACAGTGGTTTCTTCGAGCGGTTTTGTACCACTTTGTCCATCCGTCCCGCCAGCGGCCTTCAGGCAATAAACCAGATGTGAAGCACTCAGCAAAGCGCTGGCACGGAGCTGTAACCCCAGCTGTAAATCCAGCCTCGGGAGAAGGGCAGCGGCGCAGTCGGGGCTGTTGCTCCTTGGGACCATGGGGGATCAGTGGGATGTTGGTGCTCTGGGTGCAGCAGCCCATGTGGCAGCTGCCCTTCCCTGTACATCGCAGGGCTCTTGAGCAGAATTTGGCCTTTTGCATCCTGGTTGCTTTCAGGATTATTGGGAAACAAAGACTGCTTTATGGGTAGAGAATGAAAAAAAAGCAAAATCATTTCTGCTCTGAGGAACAGATCTTGTTTCCTTCCTTCCTTCTTTACCATTCCCAGATGACCCTCCCAGCCATGGTCTGAGCAATGGAGGGGGGCAGCCCCAGCGTGCCCCCCATCGTCTGCACGGGGGTTTGAGATCAGGAGAGGCACCGTGTCTGGGAGCTGCCTGGCCACCAGTGTGTCACCTGATGGTGGCAGTGACCGCTGTGCCAGGCAGCTCCACCAGCACCCTCCTCTGCTGATGAGAGAGCCCCCCCTGTGCTGCCCTGTGATCGGGTTGTTCTTGGGGTCATGTTTGGCCTGAAAAAATGGATTTCCTTTGAAATGAAGTCGGATGACACTTTAACACAAGTGAACACGTGTTTCAAGTTTTCGCCAGGAGGCAAAGAAGTAAAAACAAGCTAACCTGTGAATCCGTACTTGCTGGAATGCCATCTTGGTGCTGTATATTATTACAAATGAACTAATGTATGCCTTGCAGAAATACCTTATGTGTATATTTATACGGGTAGATGTTTGTCTGGATGTATGTGTATATGCAGAGAGGGAGAGAGATTTCAACACCGCTCTGGGCAGATACTTTTTTCTTTTAGATTGTGCTGTATGACGAGGATCTTTCCATCCTGGCTCTTCCTTTGCTCACTAGATGCAGATATAAGGAAGGAAGAACACTGTCATTGCTTTTTTGGTTCTCTTTAAGCAGTTGCAAAAGCACAGCATTGAATTTTTTCCACTGTTTTAAAAATACTCTTCCTCCCTCTTCATGATAATTCACTGCAAGACCCTGTTTATTCAGCAGCAGACATCTTCCCCTGCCACATACTTAATGCTGTATCATAGAATGGCTCAGAATATTTTGCATTTGAAAACGTATCCTTGAAATTTGGAATGAATTGTGATGGCATTTGGTTTCTCTATTTTTAGCTAAAAGACATTGAAAAATGTCTTTCAAACCAGAGAGACCAGGCTCTGTGAATTTGCAGGGAGTGAATTCCTGCTTCGTAGACAGGAATAAAAAAACTAGGAGCATAGTTTAAACTGTAAAGGTAAATAAAAGTTGGCTGGCCTTTACAGGTCTGCTGCTGCTCTTGCTGGAATCCGTGATAATCCTTAATGGAAATTTAATCTCAGCACAGATTTTTCATCACATCTTTCGGGGCCTTGGAAGCGTTCTGTGGGACTCTGCAGTGGACATTTCCCATTAGTTTTTTGGAGCATCCTAAAAGCAGGGGGAAGTAGCAGCTCTGACCACCGGCTGTTCTGCTCAGGAAAGGTCTGTTTTAGCCTGGCTTGCACAAGCAGAAGGGTGTGGGGAGCAGCGGCGCGGGCCCTCGCTGACATCAGTGGACAGGCAGCGCATGATGGGGTGACTAATGGAGTCTGGTGTCTGCTTCAGTGTAATCGACTTTATCACGGTCTCATGTGATGATATGTTCTTGGATTCCTCCTAACCACGGGCTATTTATGAGAGATCCCAGCCATTTGGGACACCGTTCGTGTTCTCTGCGTTATTCAGCAACAGCTTTCTTTGATCGTAAGAGGACAAGAATCGGAATTAATATCAAATGTTAATCCAACATCTGCACGGTTTGCTTACAGCAGGAATGGGCTGTGGCTGAGCGTTCCGGGCTGAGCCTTCGCAGGTGGAAGGGCTTTTCTCCACCACTGGCAGATCAGGGTTCAGCTATCGTCTCTTTGAGCATCTGTGCAACTAGAAACGTCATCTTTCAAAGATTTCAGTGGTTTTGCTAACACATGAAGAGCACTGATTTTTTTCCCACATTACAGCTGACCACACACAAATGACTTTGAAGGTACGTCACATCTCAGCAGAAACGTGTGGTGAAAAGCCAGCAAGATGCGTCCATCCTTTCCAAAAGCTTGTGTCAAAGCCATAGCACCCTGAGGGTCTGCACCCCGGGGCTGTTGAAGCTTGGGAGTTGTCAGGGCAATGCCCTGGAAAAAGGAACAACTGGGCCCTGGGCTATAGCACCCAGCTAGCTTTAGAAATTTATCAGGAGATTTTAAATATTTATAAGTTTTTGGCACATAATAGCCTTATCCAAACACAGGACAGCATTGTGCGCTGCAACAAAAGCCATGTGCAACAAATGCAATAAAATAAATTATAGCGCACTCAAAACACTGTGCAGATGCTAATCCTCGCAGCGCCACGGGGAGACTCAGCCGCTAATCCACCACTCAGCCAGTAACTTTAAAGACAGAGAAGCTGAGGCTCAAAGTAGTTAAAGGTTTGGTTTTTCGGAAGCCGCAGACAGCGTAACTCGATGGGATTTCATGACTAAGTGACCATAAATGGCATTGCCGCGCAGCCAGCAGCACCCATCCTGGCTCAGCAATCACAGCCAGGTCCCTGGGAGCAGCACCCAGTCTCCTACGTCAAAGGTTTCCAAACACACTGCATGTTTTCTTCTCCAGGTACACTATTTACTGAGTTTTAAAAAACAATAGAAGTGTTTCTTCTCGATTGATAAAGTAGTCGTTAAGCCTGTCCTTTTGTTACCGCAATTGCTACCAAGCGAAGCAAAACCGAGACAAGTCGTTCAAGTCAAAGCATGAATTCAATGGATTGCGTCATGGATCGCGTTTTCCTTATTCAGCAACTCCATGGAAGGCAAAGGAGTTCTGCATTATACAAATATTGGCTAGGACATTTGATACAACTTGTTCCGAGTTTTTCCATCTTCTTTTTCCTCCTACCTCTGTTATCCAGGAGAGACAGCAACACGAGAGAACACAGCAGCAGTTCATCGGACAGAGGGATGTCTTTAGGCAGAGAAATCTCTAGAAACGTACTGAAAAATATAAGACTTCATCCTGGAAGTTGTATGGAAATCTATCATTCAAAAGTCTATTTAGGCAACAGTTGCTTGTAGTAGCAGTTGTGTCTGGTCCATTTTTTTCATCTGTCTGTGTCTGGAAGAATACGATTTTTCTTCTGTATATAGAGGTCTTTCTGCATTATATATGTGTGTGTGTATATATATATGTCTTGCTGCATTAAATATGTATCCAGAAGCTGAAACTGGTGCCAAAAGCAGCCATCCATCTGGCAAACACAGTGCTTTGCCAGAACTTACAGTGCTGCTGTTGTTTTGGATCCTGGAGAGGCTCGCAGCTGGAATTTAAAGCTCTGGTTTTGACACAGGCTGCAAACGGCCCAAAAGCAAGGCTGCTCGTGCTTTTTGCTGTCCTGTGACAGCTGAAATCAGGGGAGACAACCAAACTGGAATCCATTTAGCACATTCTGGAAGAGCAAAGACAGGGCTTTCCCTGGGAGTGTGTCTCATTCAGGAATTCACCTAGTTTCTCTGTCCAAAATACTCTTGCTGTTATTCCTATGGAAATGCTGCAAAGTTAATCTATTTTTCCAGGTTCATCTATTTTTCTGATCGATAAACTGCTGCAGGGGGTTTCATTTTGCTTCTAATTTGTGAAGGCGGTTTTAAGTGAAAAAAATGCATGCTCACAGCCATGGATAGCCAAGTCTGTCTTTGCAGAATCCAAATAAAAGTTGTGTTGGTACCTGAGGACGATGCCTGGCAGTGCAAACGTCCCCACAGCAGCGCCTGCCCCGGCCAGAACCACCCCCCCCGAGCTCCAGGAATGCAGGGACGGCCGCGCTGTGGGTGTCTGAGCAAAACACAGCTTACCCAAATAAATGTGACTTGGCATATCAAACACGAAGTTGAAAAATAATTTGAAAGAGCAACTCATTTTTAAAATAACTCAGGATCTGATTTCACGACCCGGGAAGTCAGACCCTATCCAAAGGCACACAATGCTCCAGTGTGTGCCTAATCACAGCTTCCTGCCCCTATCAGATACCGCAGGCACCGTCCTCATTAGGCATTTTCTATGCTTGCTCCCAGCTTCACCTACTGCTTGTGTTTGCATTCAGAGTAACCATCTTAAGAGGGTTCGCCCCTTTTTCTTCAGGGTTTGAGCTTCTTTTCACGTGTTTTTACTCCGTGAGTTGGAGCTCGCAGGAGTGACGGTATAAAATCAGAATAAAACATCTCACATCTGCCAGAGCTCGTGGACTGTACAGAATTCCAGGTGTTCCCTGGTCACACTTGGGGTGTTGCTTTAACCTGGGGTACAGATGAATAGTTGTGTTTGACTGTGGAGCAGCAGCCAAGCTCCTCCTTGGGACAGCTGGGTGAAGGGGAGGAAGGAACGCTTTCCGGGGGAACGCTGTATATTTTTTAAACAAACCAAAGCCCTTCTGTGTGACATAAACAGAAATGTTGACCTACGTGCAGCCAAAGGGGGAGGTCGTTGGGGTCTCCTGGCGCACACCCTGGGATGAGGGATGAGGATGCCCGTGCACAGAGTGAGTGGGACCACGAGTGGAACCACGCTCACCCCAGCTGCTCCAGCAGGAGGGCACCACGCAGCACTCATCTCTACTGTCCCCATTGCGGTGTCCTCTCACAATGGTGAATAATTAACCAAAAAAAAAAAAAACCTCCACACTTTAAGTGGATTTGCTTTCTGCAAAAGGCTGAAGTCACTCTCTTTTTTTTTTGTTAGACTTTTCTCACAAAAATATTCCCAGACAGAAATCTTGCATAAGAAGCCTTGAGTCTACTGACTCATTTTGAAAGCTACTTTATAAGCCCCTACACGGGCTGATAAGCCTTGGCTGGCACATAAGGGCCCTACATTGTTCTGCTGCTCAGCCCAGTGCAGTGCTGGCAGCCTGGTCCTGATCCAGCCAAGCCATTAGGGTATTTAACTTCCTCCATAAAGGCTTGTATGTGTGAGGCCATGTATTTGGGGGCGTTCCTCTGCTCAAAAGGCAGCTAACCTTTTAAACATGTTGCAGAACCAGAAGGAAAGGCAGAGACCTCTGTGGGCAGCATCACATTGATTTGGGTGAGAACTAGGAATAATATAAGGTGGAAGAAAAGCACTCAGACCTGGCCAGCAGTCACCAGCCTCAATCAACTCCTCCTCTGAGCAGTTTAGTCACTTCTACCATTAATAGAATGTCCCATGCCTCATCTCTGCCCAGCAACACTCTATAAGGAGGAAAGGCGGAGGTGGGGGTGCGGGTGCAAGAAGCACCAGCTGGGGAAAAAGGGCTGCTGTCCCAGAAAATAATGGGAGATGCCACAACCTAGGAGTAGGCAAGAGGAAGGCGGCAGCTCAGGAAGCCCTGGGCTGTGTGCTGGCACAGCCCCCAGCAGGAACTGGGGGGCTGGGTGTCCAGGGACAGCTCCACAGGGTTTGTCCAGAGAAACTGGAGCCCCAGACGGGAGAAAACAGGCCAGGAAGAAAGCTGAGCAGATCACCCATCCCCACAGGATGATGTGGGCCATATCTATTCTCAGGAGCTTTTCTGAGAATGAGTTTTTCCGTTAAACCCCGAGATTCCCTGTGAGGACCCCTGCTCTGCTCTGGCTCTGGCCTCGTCTCCCAGGGCAAAACCTGCAATTCCCATGTTCCTGCCTGTCTCACTGTAAAATGAGTGTAACAGTGAGTCCTGGCTTTTGCAAAGCAGCTCCAAAATCAACAGCTAAAAAAAAGGCAATATGCCCAGTATGCTACCGGGAGAAGACGGGCATCATAAAGGTGTTACTGGTGGCACTAGCTGGGCAGCTGGCACTGCTTGCTCCTTGTGTGCCTGACAGAGACCTGAAATGGAACATACTACCAAGAATGAGCCCTGTCACCTGCTGTCTGATTGAAAAGGACCAAAAGTAAAAATAGATCCTTTTCCATCAAAGAACAGCGTATTTCAAAGGGCAATTCAGCCACACTGCAGGAGTTGGCATTGCACTTCACATCAACCATCTGGTACAGTGCTCCCAGCAAGGAAGCTTGTCTTTGTAATCCAGAGTGGGTTGTGGCTTCCCTACAGGTTAAAACACCAACAGAGGGGCTGGTATGACACAGAAGGGAAACAAGGAGCCCTACCAAGCCCAGTCCTGCTAATTGGAGTGAGCAAGAGCAAAATGTAACAGGGGAACAGGGTTGGGGCAGGTTTGAGGGTGGTCACCATGCCTTAGTCCCAGCTGCCTCATTACTGCAATGGTGGTGTTAGAGAAGGAAGAGGGAAGAATGAGATATAGATATGGCAGCCACAGGTAGGTGGTTTTATCTTTACAGCCGTGGTGATAACACGGATTACAGCAGGTTGGAGGCCATCCAGCTGGGGCCAGACATGCTACGTGGGAGCCCCGTGGGGGCCTGGCAGCAGGGCCTGGGAAGGGCTGCAGGAGCCCTGCAAAGCTCTGGGTTATCACCGCTGCCCTCTCAGAGACACTGGGTGCTTGCACAGGCACAGCACTCTGGCCACCCAGGTGCCTCCAATGGCCCTTGTTTGCTTTTGGCCTCCCTGAGGCTCGAGCCCGGGGAGGGAAGTGGCAGCAGTTCTGGGGACCAGAAACCCCCCAGTTTGCAACGCACACCATAAGGGCCAGGCGTACCCACAAGAAGCACCCTTCTCTGGTTTTCCACGTGGCAATGGTCTTCCGGATATCTCTCCTTCTTGTTGGACTTCGTATGTAAACTTTTCCTCCTCTCTGCACGGACTTCAGTCCCTTGGCACCAGCCGTCACTGGCTGGCAAGGTCCTGGTATGACTGTGCCCTAAAGGGTCGGGCTGAGGGGGCGAGCGCCAGCCCCCTGCCTCACCTCCCTCTCTCTGGGACCAGCAGCTGGAAAGGCCCGGCAGCGAGAGCCTTCGCTCCTGTGAGAAAAGCACAAATCTGACCAGTAACACACTGGTGCTGCCAGTGCCCAGCAGGCACGGTAACCACGGTGCAGCCACAGCCTGGGGTCTGGGAGCTCTGTACAGATGGACGAGCCATGCCCTGCCCTGTGACAGGCTGGCTCGGCCCCACAGGAGCCTTTCTCCTCCTGCTCCTTCTCCAGCCTCAGTGGTGGCGTGCCCAGCCACGTGCCAGACCAGGGAGGCACTGGCCCGCTGTGTTTCTGCAGTCCTCACAGCAGCAGCAATTTTTCCTTCTGCAAAGCAAAAATCCTCTCCCTGGTTCCTTGACAGCAGCAAGTTTCCAGTAGCAAAGAGGGACGGTGATGAAGTGGTTGCAAAGTGGTGAAGTGCAACTGGGAAAGAGCTTTGCCATTTGTACTCCAGGCTGGAAGGCTCAAGGCAGGAGAGCAGCGGCCGGTGCAGTTCATAGTTTCCCATCCTGGCAAATCCCAACCCCTTCAAGGGTTCTTAGAAACACTAATTAGTGCAAAGCCCCTGTAGCTGCCAGTCTTGGAGGATGAAGGGACACTATAGAGGCAACCACTGCCCCACAGGGTTCTGCAAAGGGCACTTCAACCCGAGGCTGGAGAATAACTTTACTCTGCTCTGGAGTACTGTGTGCAGGTCTGGAGCCCTCAGTATAGGAAGGACATGGACCTGATGGAGCAGGTCCAGAGAAGGGCCACGGAAATGCTCAGGGGGTTGGAGCACCTCTGCTACTAGGACAGGCTGAGGGAGCTGGGGTTGCTCAGCCTGGAGAAGAGGAGGCTCCAGGGAGACCTAATAGTGGCCTGAGGGGGCTACAGGAAGGCTGGGGAGAGCCTGTTTACAAAGGGCTGTAGTGATAGGATGAGGGACAATGGCTTTCAGCTGGAGGGGAGCAGGTTTAGATTGGATATTAGGAGCAAGTTCTTTACTGTGAGGGTGGTGGAGCACTGGAACACGTTGCTCAGGGAGGTGGCTGAGGCCCCATCCCTGGAGACATTCAAGGTGAGGCTCAACGAGGCCCTGGGCAACCTGGTCTAGTTGGGGGTGTCCCTGCTGACTGTGGGGGGGTCTGACTAGATGACCTGTGGAGGTCCCTTCCGCCCTGGACCACTCTATGATTCTGTAAGAAGCCTGTCAGCGGTGCGGGGGTTAGAAACGGAGCAGTTTTGCCGTGGGACACGGCCAGGGAAGGACCACCGGGAGCGGGTGCCCCAGGACCGAGCCCAGGCTGCAGGGGGTCCCTGCGGGCGGCCGCCTCCCTCGCCCCGCCACCGGCCGGGGAGACCCCCCCCATCCCGCAAACCCTTCCCGATGCTGCCACCTACCGCCTCCAGCCCGCACGGCCCCGCAGCGCCCGCGGACGGGCCCGGGGCGGCGGGACCAGCCCCGGCCGGGACGCCGGCGCGGCGGTACCCAACCTGCCCGCACCGCCGCTCCTCGCCCCGGGGGCAGCGGGCAGCTCCCAGCCGCGGGGCAAACCCCAGAGAACCATGTGAAACCCCATGGTTTCACTTCATTAGTTTAATTCTATAAGATCCCCCAAAAAAACGAGCAGCGGGGAAATCTGCGCCCGGGGAAGGGTCCTCTGGCTCTCCCCGAGCTGCGGCTGGGTGGGAGGGAGGGAGGGAGGGAGGAAGGGGATGTGCTGCCCCTGCCGCGGCCTGGGAATATCTCCTAATGCGGCAGGAATGCGGTTATGTCATGGCGAGTCCCCCACACGCCCTGCCACTGCCTCCCAGCCATCCGCCAGCCCGCAGCGCCGGGAAGCATCGTTACAGGATGAAATGGAGGCACAAATTCCTGCCGTCGGGGCTCCTGGCTGAGGAAACTCATAAACCCTAACAACCGCTCGCGGCGACGCAGTTACTCCATTTCCCACGTACCTGTCCCGTTCCTGCAGACCTGCGGGCAGGAGGAGGGGGGAAAAGGTTCTTAAAATGACTTTTCATTTTCCTTACATAGGTTGAGCGTTACCGGGGGCGATATTTCTGACCATGCACGAATCCTTCCAGCCCAACTCACTGGGCACGACGCACCCACGGGAGGGGAAAGCACGGCCCAGACAAGAGCAGCTGAAGTACTCTCCTGCCGAGCTGCTCTTTCAGAAGGGCTGTATTTCTTTTTTCAGCTGAGGAGCTTTATTATTACAGAAAGAACAGGAGGTTTTTATGAGTGATTTTACAAATTAGTTTCTCAAATTCCTTGCAGCAGCACAAAAAATGTTGCAGTCAATAAAGTTCATAGAAAGTATTGACTGCTCCAGCACGGCAAAGCTTTTCCCTCTACAGCAGAAACAAAGCAAAGTCTCTTCTGGCATGTTTAGACATCTGACCCTAAAACACTGCTCCTCATCTCTCCACCGTAGCCATCCGGCCACTCACCCTGCCCTTGTACACATCAGTGCAACCAGCCAGGAGCTGAACCAGCACAAACCCAGCTAAAAACATGATTTTAAAAACAAATAACTAATTATTTCCCTTCACCACATTTAATTTGGGCTCATGCAGAAACGCTGTTCATCCAATAGTCCAAAATATGTCACGTATTAGGAGCTAAAGGGTCCAACCCAATGAATGAGTCATCACCCAGTGGATGAAATCCCATATCTTCGTGGCTGCTCATAAATAAGACAAGCTCAACTTTGTAGTAAGTCATAAGTAAACAATGAACTATATGAAAATCAGAATCAGCTGTGTTATAACTGCACGGGCACAGTGCCCACGCAGAAATGAAAAGCGAATGTGATACCATCACCGCTTGGCTTCGGAGACTGAATGTGGGGCTGAAACTCTTAACAGGGGTTTTGATGTGTGTGGCAGGGCGGTCGGACATCCAGCCCTTCAAGGCCACTGCAGATGCCTGTTTGCAATAAACAACACATTATCCTGGCCATTACCACTTCTGAACGCAGCCTCACATCCCAACGGGCAGATTTTCTGAAGCTATCATCTGGTACCTTCTCACTCCAGCCCAACATCTCCCGCTCTCTCCTGGGCGGAAAAGCAGGGCAGCAAAAAGCTGCTCCTACACCCTGCGATGAGCATCGGTGTATCGCATACATCCCCCGTAACCGGTACCCTGAGGGCTGGGCTGGAGTCACAGAGCTGCCTGGGGATTTTTGGAGGGAGGGGGAGCTGATTTGTTAATGACAATTTGAACCAGCGTTGTAGGAGATGGCAGGAAATAGCAGAAAGTATTGATCAACCTCTGCCTCACTATAAAATTAACAGCAAATAAAATGCAACATTGCAGCAAGCGGAAGCCTGACCGCAGCCAAAGGGCCGGGTGTGAGAAGATGCACTCTCAGCATGGGGAAAGCTTCCAGTGAAGGGACTACGAGCAGCAGGGGCAGCTGAAGCCACCTCCAAGTTCAAGCTCCATCATCCCCATGGGGAGGGTGTCCCTGGCCACAAACTTCTCCTGAGGCTGTGACTTGGCTTTGCAGGGGCATTTACCACAAAAAAAATCTATCTTGTGGAAGACTTTGGGAAAGGAATGTTTTCTCCCACCTCTTCTTATACCCTATTTATGTCCAGGTTAATGGTGCAGGCGGGATACTCAGAGTGTCAGAGGAAGCAGATCCTTGGATTTGGAGGAAAACCAGGAGGTGCTCGGCCAGTACTGGAGGGGAAGCAGCAGGTGGACAACGTTGACCATCTCAGAGGATTTACAGTTTTCATTAGCATGACATCGTGCAGGAAACCATTAAAGGCCGAGGCATCCAGAGCTGCTATTGCCTGAAGAAAGTATTCCAGGGATAGATGCTGGATGGAGAAGCAGCCTTTAAAGACTTCCAGGTTCATGTGGGCTCAGTGATGCACTCTGAGGTGGAGATGTCCTGCTGCTCCCTAGCCCTAACCTTCTCCTCTTCAGTACAACGAAACAGCTCAGGCTGCCCTGGGAACTGCTATAGGGCCAAGACAGTAGCTGTCTGGCTATAGGAAGGGGAGAGACCAAAGCAGCTTTTTCCTGAGAGAGCAAAGCTCCAGCATCTGCCAAAATACACAAGGACACAGACCGCCTTGCGACTGTCCCTGCAGAGCAGGGGCTGGGGCAGATCAGGATTTCCTTTCCATAGTGCTGTGTCTAGACACAGGGGATGGGACCTTTAAGATGTATCAGAGCAATGAAAGGCCAGAAGAGGCACAAGCCTAGTAATTGCCACTTGGTCCACCCCAGGGGACGCAGGATCTCACACTGGGGAACAGGGCCTGACTCTCTCTCCCCCTGCAGCATTCCCACCACCTCAGAATGCATTGCCCTAAAACAGTGGGGATGGCGGGGCCCTCTCAGGACTACACAGATGATTGCCACGTCCTCTCAGGAGACATCCAAAGAGGTCCTCTGGCTCTGGTCCCCAGCTTCCTGACAGTCCTCAGCCCAAGCGGCTCCAGCTGTCAGAGCAGGGTGGGCAGCACCACAGCCCCAGCACAGGCTCTGCCCCCCCGGCACGCTCCAACTGGGGAAAGCAGTTTATTTTCTCAACCCCGTTATAGTTGCAATAGAGCAAAGCACAAACATAATCCAACCAGAGATGCGACTGCAGAAGCCCAAGTCTCTACTTTCTGTGCAGGCAAACATCGCCCATATATGTTCTCTTTTTAACATCGGAAAATTACTGTACCTTGTTAATAAGGCCCTGTAAATGCATTAATAATTTCCACAAAGGAAGGAATGTAAAACTTGCATCAGAACAACATTACTTCTAATCAAGTGATCTTCATAATTCTCCAGAACAAACGGAACTTCATATTTTCCATATGTAACCGTCTTTGTCACCCAAATCACTTTGCATTCAATAAAAATACCAGCTTTCATTAGAGAGAAAAAAAAAAACCACCCTTCTGGTGCAGAGTTTTCCTGGCATTGCACGTCGCTGGTTCCCTCACTCAACATGTTTAGAATTAAAACACAAAACCTTAACTCACCCTCTAATGATCTGTTTGTTTCCAGATTCATATTCCCACAATATGTTTGCTGACAGCAGTTGGGCTCTTTGACAACAGACAAGTATTTTTTTTTCCCCAGCGATGTATATTTGCTCCGTTCTGGTGCGTTACAGGGGAAGGGCGCAGGCTGTACGAGCTGTCACCGACACCGTGACTGTAAGACCAAGTGTAATTTATTTACTACGGACTAAATGTTTATACCAAGTGTTCTTTGTTCCCAACATTACCACTTGAAGGTTCAGCTTTTGAAGAAGAGAGCTATGAGAAAGCTTTAAGAGGATTTTTAAATTTAGCATCCCTGGCATGAGTCAGAGCCAGGATCCCAACGCCAGCCGCTCTCAGGAGGAGGATGGTCAAAAGCTGCGTCAGTTTCCGGCACTTCAAAACTTCTCAGCTTTGCCTTACATATCAGAACAGAATGAGAGAGAACCCTATTCTTGAAAGGATACATTGTTTCAAAATAAAGCCAAAATGTTACACCCAAACAGGGTTGGATACAGTGTATTGACGCTATTTGCAGCTTAGCTCTTTCTTCCACCTTTAAATTAATCCCTTGAAACTCATATCAACCTCACAAAGTGCTTTGATCTCAACAGAACGGAACACGCTGGGATGAAATCTGGTCCCACCAATATGTCCTCAGCCTTTCCCACCTGCCCATCGACGGATGGGGCTGGGAAGGTGTGTCCCCCCTTGGTGTCCACACGCGGCCACGCTCAGGCATCAGCGACAACAGGGCATCCTTTAATAAGCTATGACATCCAAACACAAACCAAACCTAACCCTCTAATACCCAGAGAGCCCTGGATGTGGTCTCCTTTAAAAGCAAAAATTGACTTGTATCTTTCTGGGTCAAGTGCGAGTTTCTCTTCTGTCAGCTGAATGTCGCACCTGGCTGATGGCACGGATAACCCCATCCCATACAAACATACTGGAAAACTGCACCCAGGTGTGGCAGCCTCCTCTCGGGAAAGACACGAAGGAAAGGGAGAGCAGCGAGGAGGATGGTGAGGGAAACCCACCTTGTAGCACAGGGCTTCAGAAGCCTGATCTGCTGCTGAGAAGGTCGAGGTCAGACGTGGCCAGGGTCTGCAGCGCCTGCAGGGGGAAGATCAGTGTCAGAAATGAAGCGTCCTCAGAAATTTTGCCCAGAGGGAAAAGCTCTCACTGGCAGAAAGCTGCAGCCACGCAAAGCCCAGGGAAACACAGTCACCAGGAGCAAGTAGATCGTGTGAACAACTAACTGTACCCTTATCCACCTTTTGTGGTAGATCCTCCACCACTACATATGGAAAAATGCTTCTCTAAAACGCACATAATTTAAATAGGAACTACTGAAAGTGGTTGTCCCACCTGTTAAATTATACCTTGTCTCTGACTTCACAGTCCCTGTTTCCTTGAGACCAATTTGTCCTGTGCAGAGGTATTCTAAGTTTTACTCCTAGAAAGAATTAATCTCACTGTTAACTCCATTTTCACAGCACTTAGAATTATTCTTATTTGTTTAATTAAAAATATTTTAGACACAACAAAGGAAAAACCTCCAGGTTAATCTGAAGAAAGGAAATCCTTTCCGTGGACTCCCCTTTGCTCCCTGCTGAGATGATGACTCAGAAGACTGCAAAGTCCCAGGAGCGTGCCAGGGTGTTTCTCTGGGGTGTGAAGCTGACTCTCCTTTAGTAGAGATAACAGCTTTATGGCACAGGCATTGTTCTGTTATACCAGTGCCCTGTTTTCACAAGGTATTTAATGAATAGACTTTCAACAGCAAAAACATAGGCTGAGATCAGGAAGGCAAATGACCTTTGGGCTTGTGATTGCATGTTCACATAGTTACACTTATTTTCCTCATTAACATACAGCTATCCCTTTTTTGTTAACACAATATATTTAATTTTACGAGACTTTTTATTGTATTTAAAAATGTGGAGGAAAACAGAAAAAAAAAAAATCCCATTGTTCTCCCACATGTTTGTTTTCACTACAACTACTAAGAGGAAAAGCCCTTTACAAAAACAGGATACAGCAGACTCCTCTGCACTGCGCGTCCCCCGCACACTCGCACACTCCGGGCACGGTTGCAGTGGTAATCAAGGGTCCATAGAAAGTCATAAATAAATGAAAAACATCAATAGGAGTTTTATTACCCACTCAAATGAGAGTAGCATCAAGTCCCTCCTGAATAAACCCCACCAGCGGGGGTAGGTTGGCCTTGGTCACATCACACTCTGCCTACAGGCGTTTTTTCCCTGTGACTGCCCTTATGGACAACCAGAGGCAGACAGGGATGTCCCCCGGGGAAACCCCACTGCTGTGGGAAAGCCTCGAGCCACAGGCTGCATGGCAAAAACTGTAGCACCCTGCACCCCTTTGTCCTAAGAGACAAACCCCCAGGGTCCCATCCAGTGTCACCGACATCAGATGCTGCCTGGTCCCAGATGTCCCCAAATCCCCCATGGACCTTGCTGAGCAGTCACAGCGTGTCTCTGGGGTGCCTCAGAGCGGGGCTCCCCGTTGCATTTCTACTAATGACTTTCCAGAGCTCCTCTCCTAACGTACCCCGCAGCTCCTTTCCCCCCACCTGGATTATTGCTTCCCCTGCCTGGTTTTTGCCCGGTGGGTGGAGGGGTCCCCGGCTGTGCCAGCCCCTGGGAAAGGCGCCGGGGCCCAGGCAGGGCTCACAGGCTGCGCTCGCTGCGAAGCACATTCCTGAGGGCTGTTGTTAAGAAGATAATAAAAATTGCTGTTTTCTTTCTCCCTGCACGTTAGCATTTGGAGGAGTTCATGCTTCCAAAGAATAACACTGACTTGTTCTCCGTGATACGGAAGAATAAATCAAGCGCAGTTACCAGGAGATCTGCATTTCTGTAATCCAGAGCCTCATCTCTGGCCAGAAAGTACCTTGTGGGAATTGGGTTGTAGCAACTGGAAGGCCAGTAAAGAGAATTTGAGCTTTTCCGACTCGGAAACACGGTGATTGCAATTCCATTTGCCTGGTCAGAAACTACCGTTTTGCAGTCATCTGCCTGGCAACCTCCTTCAGACACCATCCCAAGATCAGTTTAATAATAATAAAAAAAAGAATCTCAGATTCTCAGGAAATATTTTTTTATGGTTTCTTTCTAAGGAAAAAGATGTAAAGCCATAAGGATTGAGGTATTCTTTGAGGAGAGGAGAACAATATGCTATTTCAGTTTTAGTTTTGTTGGGATGTGGTTGTACTTGTTTTCTTTTAAACTGAGTGTTATCCCTGTTTCTTCAACAGAAATGACTGTGGATTTTTATTCAGCTTTGATTTCTGAACAAGAAGAATTGTCACTGTAACGTAAAATTATTACGTTTTACAGTGTAAATGATATGATAAATGTTTACGCAAATCCTTAGGTAAGACTACACCACTTTATTACTGAAAAATAAACATCCGAATTACTGACGGTCCCCTTGAATGAATGAGTATTTCCTTTCATTCAATAAACAGAAAAGCCAGGGAGGCAACACAGAGTTAGCGCAACAGGCTACGCCTGATATTACTTAGAATCAGATCACAATGTTTTCAGCTCAAGGAAAAAAAAAGCCAATTTCCCTCTATAGGAAGAAGGTCTTTCATTGTTTAGAAACTGTAAACTGACATCCCACACTTTTTGCATTTATTGGTAAATAGCTGCCAATTATTGGAGGACAGGATTAAAGAACATGCCCGTCAGAAATAGACCCACAACGTCCTGCCTTGCTGCACACAAGGAGCTCAGTTACAAAGCCGTGCTGTTGCAGAAGCCCCGGGATCCACCAGCCGTGTGTCCCAAAAGGCAAGAAATCACAGGCTGTGGTCGCTCTGCCGTTCCCCGGGCGGTGTTAGGACAAGCTCGCTTTGAGCAACCCCTTTCCCAAAATCGGCTCAGGGACAGCCCTCCCGGTGCTCCCTCCATCCCAGGGACCATCACACCCCGCCGTCACCCTCCCTCCCCATCCCTGGGGTCCCACCGGAGCCGAGGGCAGGTCCCGCTCGATGCCCAGCCCCGACACCCCTGGCACCTACCGGCCACCGCGACGGATGGGATGGGACTGGGACTGCCGGGCTTGGGCTGGGGAGCTGCTGCTGGCCCGGCAGCGGGAGGTCACCAGGCTGCTGGTTTGATCTTCAGTTCGTTTTCCATCCGAAAAGTTTAACTCCTTCACGCCCTGGGAGGCGAAATATCGTCAGGGCCGGCTGCACCGCCGCAACGGTCCCTTGCTGGGGACACTGAGCACAGCCCTGTGCCAGGCTGCTGAAGATGAGGACGTGCACCTGAGCGGAACCAGGACGTGGCGGGGAGACGCGCTGTGGGCTCTGAGACTTGGGGGTGAGTTTGCTGCAGAGAAGTCCAGGGTGAGACGTTCCTCTTAATAACTTACACTGCCCCAAACCCGGTCCCGTATTCCCACGCATTCCTGTGGCTGCCAAATCCCCTCCAGAGACCCCAGGGGCTTATACTTGGGAAGGGAAGGGGAAAACCTTTGACAGCACTTTTTTTTTCCTTTCTCACCAAGCCCTTGGGAAATTTCACAGGGTGGAAATCGCTTCTGACAGAGGAGAAACATGGATCTGCGAGGGCATGTTGGGAGGTCGCCTGAAGACACCCCAGCCCCACTGATGGGAGCCCTCAGTGGGACCCAGCCTGGCTGTGTCCATTTCTGGGCACCCACCTCCCTCCTTGCTTTGATCAGAGAGGGGTTCCTGGGGACAGGGATGGGCTTGGTGGGCCAGACTAAGATGAAAGGGCGTTTGCTTGTGTGAGAGCAGAGGGAAGAAGATGCCCCTGCTTGGCCCTCGCAGCCCACTGGGTTCCCCGCTCCCTGTCTGCTGGCACCAGCCCCTGCATGTGGTACTGCCATAATGCACAGGATGGGGTATATTCCAGCCACCAGGAACTCAAAACACTGCTATTCCCAGGAAGATACATAAAATAGTTATGTGATGATGTCAGCCCTGACCTCCATGTTCCTCTTGCCCTTCTCTGCTGTATGACCGTTGAGCAATGGAAACACTTTCTGCGTTTTAGGGTGTTGCTTCTGCTCGGCTGCCCCACACTTGGGCTCATCCTCACCTTTAGCCACCACCCGCAGCCCGTGCAGGCTGGTCAGAGGTGGAAGATGGAAATTTTTAGGCTCCTGACCCCCCAGGAAAACCAAGCTAAGTCTGGCCCTGACAAAGTCTTCTTCAACCACTGCTTGTTAGGCATGAAATCATGACCCGGTATAAACTCTGTTCTTGGAGTTGCTGTCACACGTGGGCTGTCGTCTCGCTCCAGTGGTTGGAGGAAAGGGACAGGCATGAACACTTACCAGCTCCTGGGCAGGAGGGTGTGTGGGGTGGGACAGGCTGCAGGTCGTCACAGGGAAGGCCACATGCAGCAGGGACAGGAGTGTTTCACGGGGCCATCAGGAAGGCTGCAGCAGAAGTTTGCTCATGGACCTGACGGGCCCCGGGGCATTGCAGTGCCCCAGGGATGGTTCACGCTGGCACTGGCTGTGCTGAACCCAGAGGTTACCCGCTTCCCTGAACCTCTGCACCCTTTCCAGGGCCTCAGCCCCACATCCACAGGACTCTACACAGGTCTTCATTGCTGGCAACAAAGTGCTCAGAGCAAACAACAAACACCAGGCTCCAGCAGCTCCCAGCTCAAACACTGGCATGTCCCACCCCTCACCTTGCATCTGGGCTTCACTTCTGAGCTCCCCAAGAGAAAACCTTTCCCCGGACCCTTGGATGAATTCAGTGCATTTTGGCGACATATAAATAACATAAACCTCAGCCAGCCCCTCTGGGGTGGATGCACCCATCAGCACCTCCTCCTGCCCAGGTGGCTCCCAAAGGACCAACAGTGCCACAGCCAGGCTCCTCGAGCACCCAGGCACAAGTTACATGGACGGTGACTTTTGTCCCCAGTAAAAGGAGCCTCGATGAAAGAGGAGCTCAAGCGAGGGAAGGGAGAGGCACCCTCCTGCCCTTTTCCCCTGGAGCAGAAGGCTCCGACTGTACAGCACTGTAGTGCTGTAATTCCAGGTGACACACAGCATCCCCAGGACTTCGCCGTCGATGGTGCACGAGACGGCAGCCAACACGTAATCCCTGCGCAGACACCCTTATCGAAGGGCTGCAGCAGCTTTTCATCTCATCCCTGAGATTAGCCCCACAACTTGACTTGACTTAAAGGCCAACATTTAAGATAATTTTTCAAACCTTCCTCTGGAGGGAGGGCAGCTTTGGGGCTTTTGATTTCAAGTGTGAAAAATGTAATTACAGATAATGATGCCTCTTGCTGCAGCGCAAGCAAGAAACCTTTCTGTGTCTCATGGCTGGTCCCTGTGTCCTAAAGTAAAAGAGGGTTTCTGCTTTCATTACAAAACATATTTGTATTTCAGCCTGAAAGGTCTTCTCATCTGGGAGCTCTCTAGCGGCCAGCAGTCTCTCCTGCATCTGGTGTTACTTAGCCAGCAATTTTTCTTCTGTGCTGCCTGGGGGCCAAAAGTACTCCCCAAAACACGAAACACAGGTTAAAATTGTTTAGAGAACAAAACTCTGTTAGAACGTTTTATTGGAGTCCAGGGAAATTACTTTTAAAATACATACATATAATATTAGCAGCAATAATATACTTTTTAAAAGTCCACTGTAAAAGTAATGATCTTTCAGAACGGAGCCAGCGTTTCAAACCCATCTGTATGGAGATCACATCAGACACACGGCTTATGTTTCCATTTTCTGCAGCGTGAAAGAAAATATGTTGCTAAATGTATGTACCTCTAGCTAATACGTTTGCTAAACTTGGATAGTTGTGTACTTGCTGGACCTCAGAAAGCTTTACTTTAACAGAAAGCTAAAACTGGGGTTTTTTTAATTAATAAATACAGGCTTCTCACCTTGTATCAAAACCACCCTCCTTCATCCTTACTGGGTTCTGTTGCTATGATGCTTAAACCCACTGGTATACTTAAATTATTATAAGGTGACTAAGTCATTTAGGAAATGAATAGTGCAGGCCCTGTCCCAGCAGCTGTCTCACAGCATTACATCGCAAACATTTAGGCTCACCTGGTTGACATCAACCTTCCATCTTCCTCTACCTATGGTTAGGAAGGCCACCCTGCAGCACCTTGGCCCTTGCTGATGTTAATTAAACAGTTGCACTAAACGCCAGTGACTTCTCAGCTGATAATAGGGAGGTTGAGTTACCTCCACGTGCACTTCTTGTGAGCAGAAGCAAGGTCTCCTATTTTTCACCTCCCCACGAGGAGCAGCCCAGTGGGCTGAGGGCATTTGGCAGAGGTGGTTAAAGGAGGTGCAATCACAGCTGATTTGGACCCTGCCCAGGGTACACTAGGTCCAAGCACATTCTACATCACCTTTGCTTATGGTTACCTGCCCTTGATGGCATTTTCTGTGGGGAACGGGAGCTCCAGAGGACTGCTCCCATCAGCAGAAAGATGCCATTGGCTGGGGTAGAGATGGGTGGTGCAGTCGGGATCTGCTGCACATGCACTCTAAAGCTACTCTGACATTACCACATCAACTTAAAAAAAGGGTAAAAAAATATAAATTATAGGAATAGAACGATGAAATCTGAGCAAACAACACTAGTGGACTTATCTCCTAATTTCTCAAGCCACCTCCTATGTTTATAAATCAAAAGGAAACATTCAGACGTTCCTAGTTTGAGATCTCATTTCCTTCTAGTCAGAGACACCCAAATACTTCAAACTCGCTGTTTTCTGAACTTAAAGAAACCCTTCTCAGAAGGGGTGGAGGTGTGAAATATTTCTAAGATGCAGTTTTCTTTGATTTCCAAAGAATTTGATTCAAATGCTAGAAAACTATGGAAAATAATCCCAGTGAGAGAGGAGTAACAGAGAGCCAGGTTCTTCCTAAGCCTCCGAGACCCTTTCAAGTTGGTCTGAAAACCCTATTGTTAATCAAAATAATTGCATGAGAACCAATCAGGAAATCCTGAAACATTCAAAATGAAAACTTGTCATTACAAATTCACCATTGTGGCTAAAAAACAGATTATCTCTGTCAAAAGCTGTGGGAAAGTTTGCTTTGTAGCAGTAGGGGCAGAAATAAATATTTGCCCAATCTGTTTTGTTTATCCTAAAAACATACATCCATGTGCAGCGCTTCAATTAAACACTATTTTCTTTTCCCCAACGTGTGCACCATTTGAACTGCCCACGTGAGGAGCTTTTAAAGCAGGAGCCAGGGCGATGGCTCGACGCCAGCGAGTTACTCAGAGAGTTACGCCGCGGCGGGGCAGGTTGGGCTGCTTTGAATTTTAAGCCTCATTTCTTCAGTCTCACCTCTGAGCCCATTTAAACGTAGCTGACCCCTTGCTATAATTTAAAGCAGACGCACAAAGTGCCACTGAACACATACCTGTGCACGTGCTGTTATTTTCGCCGGTAGACGCCAGGCGTGTCCATGTGGCCAAGGCTGGCACTTGCTGGGGACCAGGCACAGGGTGAAGGGGTTTGGGTGCTGACAGGGTCTGTTTCACCAAAAGAATGTTCAGATTCCCCAGATTACAGTATTTAAAACATTTAGGAAATTGCATTTTTTCTCAAGGAAGAGCGGTGCTGGGGATGACTGAGTCAGTAGAAGAGCTTGACTGACCCGTGTTGGCTCTTCACCACCCTGACCACCACCAGTGCTGCTAGCTCCTCTCCTCATGGATCTCCTTCCCTGCTAATGGAGTCCTTTCCTCTCCAGAGGTTCAACATTTTCACCAAATTCAAGTGATTGCTCAAGCAAGGGCCCAGCTTGCTTGTGGACACCAGGCTAAAACAAGCAGTTCAAACCACAGCCATTTATAGCCCTGTGGTGGTCAGGAGTGTCTTCTGCACGTACCTCAAGAATAAAGTCCTCTGCACCGACCGCTGCTTTTGCAGGGACACACTCAGAGCTGCGGATGTGAAAGGTCTCCAGTCTGGGCTCTCTTCTGTAACAGCTGTTCACAAAGTTAATGGCACGCTTTGTTTTGAAAATAAGGTCCATACTTATAAACATGTCATTTAAAAATGCAGTTGTTTAAAAAGCAATCAGAAAAATAAAAGGACAGAAATTCCAGCCCAGTGGTCCAACCCTCCTGGTCCACTCCCTTGTGGTAGCAACGTTCAAACAGGTGAAGAGGAGAGGAAAACAAGGGCTAGAAAAAGAACGAATGGTCACCACATTTAAAAACACCTGCTGGAAGTGACGGCTGCAGAAAATATTTCAGAACATTTTGGGAAATACACAGATGATGCCCATAACCCACCACTGCTCCTACGGGAGCTGGGGGCCTCTGGGTGCTTCACCCCAGGACCCCACCACAGCATCTGCTGATCCCACTGGCATCACATGAAAGGGCAACAATCCTCTGTGAGGTACAAAGATCCTTTCAAAAATCTCTTCTCGCCTGAAATAACTCACAGCTAAACAAAAGTAGAGCTTATTTTGTCCGGATTTAGCAAGTCTTGGCTCTTCACCATCTCAGGAGATTGGGGTCTTAGTGCTTCTCCCACTTGAGTCATCAGGAACGCTGCCACAGGCTCCAGACAGCAACCAGACTGTATCCTACAGGCTTATCTGTCGAGCTGACACCTTTTAATTTCCTAGTGCCTATCGTAACGATAAATTTGCCAGAGCTGGGCATTGCTACAAGTAGAGAAGGACAGACAGCACCTTTGGGTGCTCCCACCTCAAACCCCACACCCACTGCCGAACAAACCATCTTCTGGGACCCCCCGTGGTGGGGACTGAGCCTGAGGGACACCTGGGACACCTCCAGCTCTGGACTCATGGTTGGGATTTCTCTTTCCTGGCCATGGGGCAGCACCACAGCTGTGATATGTGTTTCAGGAATGACAAATTCTGGCATTTTGCTCCCGCTCTCCCTCCTGGCCCTTGCAGCGTGGTTAAGGGCTGGCTCACCCCAAAGTGCTGCAGTTGGGACCAACCGGTCCCGTGACAGGGAGGAGTTTGCACATCAGCACCACCACTGCCATGGGGGAAAACAACTGGTTCCACACAATGCTCTCTTTCTGAGTAAGAAGCGGTGGCATCAACCTGCATGGTTGAATTTAATTTTCAACCCATTTCTGTAGGACACAGCAGTAAATTTTTGTAAAACCATGGAAGCCCCCCCTTGCAGGACCATCACTTCTGGTGTCAGACACCAGGAGCACTTTCAGTCCTGCTGTGCTGTGGCACCTCACCAGCACCACGAGCTGTTGCTGCAGCCAGTGACCCATCAAAGCCAACTGGTCACTCTGACCAGCTATTTATGCCTCCACGTACACGCAGACAGGTCTGCCCCAGCAGAGCATGCAGAGGAGGCACACTGCTACCAGCGGCAGGCACCTTCTTCCCACCCCTCAGAAGAAATGGAGAAACCCAAAGGGAGTTGAGGACACCTTAAGAGAGGAACAAAAACCAACGGGGAGCTGTGCTGGGAGGGAAAGAGGCCAGGGAGCAGGATTACAGATGAATAGCATGTGCAGTGTAATTAATCTAGATTAGTTTTTATTTCCTAGCATTAACAGCCCATGGTGATGTGGGGCTGCGAGTTCCCAGTCCCGGGGCTGGGAGAGCTCCAAGCACGGCCTCAAGGGTGCAGGAAGCGGCGCTGGTGACTCACCGGCTGCTCGCTCTGAGACTCATGAACTCATACCCGGCGCTCCGGCCCTTTCCACGGCCCCCCTCCCATTAATCTTCTGCTTAAACAGGCCCAGCGGTTGCTCGAAGTGGGGGGAAATTCCCACAGAGCAGAAGGATTTGTGCCGGCAGCCCCCCCCCTGCACCGACCTCCTTCGTGCAGCCAAACATCCCACTCCTCCGACCCGGCAGCCGCGCTCGGGAGCCGCTGGGATTTAGGGCTCTTCCTCCCAACGGCCCTTGGAGGCTGGGTCTCCTGCAACGCACGCCGGGTGATGGGGGTTCAGGCTCCAATTCCTGTCTTGGGAATGAAACGCAGAGGCAGGGTCTCGCCCTGGTGTCCGGCAGCTCACGATGACATCTTTGCTCCCGTAAAAGATTTATCTTGGCACTTTTAGGCAGATTCCACTTTCTGCAATAGCAAGTTGCCCATCTGAAGTGCTCGTAGCCATCCTCACCACCCTCTCAGCCTCCCCCCTCATACAAACCCTGGAGATTTGGGGTTTTGCTTTCCCTAGATTGGAAGTTGCCGCATGCTGTCCCATCACCAACATGTATTGGCTCTAAGAGGCCCATGTATCTGTTCTGTCTGGAGCAATAATAGAGCTTTTCCAGCCTCAAAAAACCCAATCCCAACCATGAAGCATGGTTAAAAATTCTTTCTTAAAACTTTTCAGATACAAGAGCTGGAGCAGCAGGAAAACATGAGACAGAATCATAGAATCATAGAATTGTCCAGGCCGGAAGGGACCTCCAAAGGTCATCTAGATCTTGGAGACAGGCTCCACAGGTGAACAACATGTGACAGAAGTCGATCTGTACTTCCCATTTCATCCAGGAGAGACTGCATTTAACATCATATCATCATGTGGAAAACTCCTAAATCATTCTAGGGATGGTAGAGACCTGTAACTGCAGTCTTTGCCCCAAAGGCTTTGCAGCCTTGGGGAATGGGACAACCAGTACAACCAGGGACCAGGGTCCAGTTACCACACAGCTACTTTACTCCATCCTTTGACTTTATTTTATATTTGTATTTCTTCAATATAATAGAATACAACTTATTTTACATAATGTATACAAACTATATCACAATGCTTTACAGAGCAAAGCATGAATTACATGGTAAAAACCTGGAGAACAACGATGAGGTCCTCTGCACTGCCAAGCCCCCTGTTTTCTCCATATTTGGTGACCTCCCAGGACACCCTCAATCTTCTGGAAGACTCCCACCTGACTAATTACTGGCCCCAAGGTGAACTTCTCCTGTCACCAACACAACCCCTACTCTGCAGAGCACAGGCAGGGCTGGAGCCCCACTGCTGCTGCTGCCTGCCCCAGGGCTTGTAACCTCCCCTTGTTCTTATCTGCATATCTTCCAAAAGCCATAAAAAGTAGCTCTCCTTTTAAGCAACACAATTATTCCCAAAATAATTACTGCAAACTCAGGGGAAAAAACAAAAAACCAAAAAAAAAAAACCAACCACCTTGTTCTTTTCTCTGAGGATGAGCTATTTCTTTGCACAGCACATGGGTGGCCCCAGATAAACCACTGGGTTTGGCAACGCTGATCGCTGCATTTATGAAAGCAGTAAATCCATCACAGCTCCACAGCAACAGAGCCGGGGCAGGATGTGGACCTGTCTCCTCTGATAGTGTCTTTTTGTAGCTGCTTTATGAACACAGCTACAAATGGGATGTTGTAAGCGATGTTAGACTGACGACTGCCAGGTCTCTAAGACCTAACGATGAGAGTTCCGACAAGGAGAAAAGGGAGGGCTTCAGATGCTGTGAGAGCACGGGGCAGTGGACAGCAGGAGCTGCCGGGAGTCACACACACAACAGGGAGATGGCAAGGACAGACAGAGGGAGACTGACTTTACGGCCAGAAGAAAAGTTTTCAGATGGATCCCCAAAGGAATCCTGTAGGAATCCCGAAGGAAACACACGTACCTATGCAAACACACACACTCGTAGCAACAAAAAGAAGGTCCTGGCTATGGCTTCCCCCAGCGCCTGCGTTACAGCAGAGCATCCCATTGTGAACAGGGCACTATCCTAACAAATATTTTTAATGAGTAATAAGAATAATAAAACACCCATTTTTCCATTCTCTAACCTAATGGAATAAACGTATAAGTTCACAGCATCTGTACAACAATGTCATGTCCAGAAACTTCTCCAAATATGGAAAGATCGGGATCCCTTCCTGGAAGAGCAGAATCGAACACACCCATGGCAGAACCGGTGGCAATGGGCAGAGAAAGGCAGCTGTGTGGGAGTAAGTTTCTCTACAACACTTAAATTAGAAACATAGGCCAAATATACATTTGATGGGTAGGAAAAAAATGGTTAGTGGACAAGAAACCAGAGAGTTTTCCTAACTTCAGAGTGTACTTCCCCTCCTAATCCCTTTCATTCCAGTTCCACGTCAATGAATCAGACTTTGACCTAAAACCTTGCAGCAGGAGAATTAGCCAAATGCTTGAATTAAATATTGCTTATAAAAATCTATTTCCTTTTCGTACTTTCCAACTGGGAAAAGCGTTTGAGGCCCACATGCTTTCTAAGTTTGCAGAAAGAGAAGTTTCTCTCCATTATACCCCATCCCTCATAATCTGGAAAAGATACAGCCTTACACATCGAATTCTTTTCCAGGAGAAACTCAGCAGGATATTTGCTTAACCAGGAGGAATTCTCTACATCTAAACGATCCTTGAATGATCTCTTCATTTTTGACCACGCTTCCTGTAGTGCTTGAAACCACTCCAAGTATGATGGGTCTCTGCTGACCCTGGTGGCTGGAATTCCTCCTGACCAGGACCTAGAGTATCTGCTGAGGCTCTCCTGGGCCCAGCAGCCAAAGGGACGAACCTACCTCAGCTTGACTGCAAAGTCAAGTACTACTGCAAAGTCATTCCAGCAGAAAACAATAATAATAATCTCAGGCCCTGCCCGCATAACTGCATTTACCAAGAAACCCCCAAAACAACCCAAAAAACCCCCCATCTCCCTCTCAATTTTGTAATATATTCACATTACATAGTTATAATCTCTGGAGAAGACCAGTCTTGGCTTGTTGAGTACACACAAATTAAGCCCACACAAACAAATTAAGCCTTGCAAATAAAATAAACACATTGCCAGATTACATGAGGACACGCTGGCAGAGGTAGATGAACTACCACTTACAACACCTTCAAGAAGAGAATAAGACTTGAGGGATGGGAGCGGGTCCTGCCCGGCTAATTTTGCTTTTAATCTATGGATGTATATGAGCTTTTATCTCTACTTAAAGTTTGGACATAATGCACAACTGATAAGATGGTAACTGTAATCTCAAATACTAAAATAGCAAAGTGCTTATTAAATAAGTACTGGCTAGTCCATACAAAGCTTCTCTTCCAGAGAAGGTTATGACAATGATTAAAAAACACTTAAAGCCTAAATAGGACTTTGGTGGCTGTTATGGTCTCATTTTCTTAGTCTATCAGTCACCACCCTTGGCTCAGCTTATGAGCAGCAACCATTTCTCAGACCATGGAAAGGAGGTTGTATCTTCCCTACAAGCAAGCAGAAGACCATCACGTTTAACTAACGATGGAGCTTTGCCTGTGGAAAATATCATCATTTAAGTTTCTATATTGGTGGCATAACTGGAATATCTAAGTAATCGAGTGAGTATTCTCTTGGACTAGTTTTAAGATTACTGCATAAAAGGAAATGCTTTGAAGTTCTGGCAAAAACGAGAACTGGAACTGGTGGCTTTATATCCTGCTGGGACTTTCAGGGGCCATAGGCATATATTTAGAGCAGCAATTAGGTTAAGCTTTTCTGTCATCCTCAAGAAATGTAAAAGCATTTCTTGAGAATTATTCCTTAACAGGAGAGGAAAAGAGAGGCAGCTCTTCATTTCACTCCTGACTTTTAGAGGGTGGCTTTACAAGATGTTCTGCAAATGCAGGAGGACAGGTTCAAGGAGCACATGTAGTCCAGGGCCCACTTCTACAGACCAGCACATGCCAACAAACCTGCAAGCACTGTGGACTTCAAGTGAACCCATTGCTGTGGTCCATGTACATGTCCTCTCCACCACGCAGGCATGCTCCAGCCATAGGAAAGATGTCCTGTAGACTTTGTCCAGTGAGTTTCTTTGAACCTCTGCCTGGGGCCTGATGTTCTTGCAGAAACACGGGGCCACAATTCAAGGCAAGGTCACAACACAGACCCTCTTAAACCACCCCAATGTAGATGGCACTCTACCAGATGGCATTCACTGCACACAGCATCAATTCCCACCTGCCGCATCCTGCTGCTTCCATAAAGTAGGAAAGACACATACAGTAAGAGTCCCAGACAAGTTATTTTGGTGGGTAAACAACAGCTTGTGGACAAGACACACAAAAAAGGCAAAAACTTAAGAGTTTAGTATGGCACCAGTTAGCTTAGAATATTCTTTTTGCTTTACCTCCCTTGCTTCAATTGAATCAGTACTTTTTAATACAGTCTTTATCACATCTTATTAATTAAAACATTACTCAATTCTGTTGAAGCAAAATAGATTGCATCACAAAGTATAATTTCCTAGGATTTCATGGTCATGGCATGCTAAGTCATACTGATTCCTGTTCTAGACGTGCAAATGGAGATGTGTTGAGTTTTGAAGGACACATAAGATCCTACTAAATACCCACTAAATAGCCCTTCTTCAGAAAATTCTATATGTAGATATAAGGACCACTGAAAGAGTCCGGAAAACACAGACCGTATCCTAAGGCAGTGATGCTTCAAACATGTGCTGAAGCCCATAAAAATAAGTTAAAGGCTGTGTTGACAGACAGGATGAAGGGAAAATCTGTTTCTGGGATTAGTAGTTACAAAAGGTCTTCCAGATTCTGGAGTAATCACAGGATGAGATTTCCAGATGGCTAACCAGGATCTTAGTAAGATCTGGGAAGGAACACGCATCCCTAAAGTTACCAGGGCATAGCAAATCTTCTAGATAAACGGTATCTCAAGGGTAGTCCTGACAATAGTCACATGAAGGTGGCACTCAAAATCTTCTCCAAATGAGGGCCAGACTCACCAAAACTGGTCAAAATCTCACCTTCCTGGAAGCAGGTGGTGTGAAAACTGTTTCTTGCCCTACGTGTCAGCCAGGACACCAGCCCCTAGCCCTGGCAGACCCACGCCAATGGAGGGGCACACTGAGCCCCTTGGGGAGGATTTGCCTGGGGCACTGCTGTAAGACAGACAATCCTGGACCCAGCAAGGAGCTGGTGTATGTTTCTGAAATGCCCCAAAACATCTCACTTCTGTCCCCATGCCAGCTGGGCTCATCTGCTTTTAGAAAAGCTGATATTTTGGGAGGAGGGTGAAGACACTTGATAAGCTCAAAATAAGGCATGAAGTGCCACATCAGGGAGTTACCCCTCCCACAGGGAGCTGAAAAGGCAGGACATCTTCAGATGTGGTCTTCCTCAGATTTTAGTGTGAGACTCAGGCATTAGAGCAAGCGAAACATGGCAGGAGCCATGAAAAGCAAGTTGGTGGCTTCCTCCAAGCCCTCTTGGCAGCACCGGAGCCCTTCACCGGGCCAGGCCCCAGGCCCAGGGGTCGGTCCATGAGTGCTCCCCTGGCTCCAGCTGACAGCCTGGCAGTGCTGCGAGCAGCAGTGGGAAAAGGCAACAACCAGATGAGAGAAATCAGGAATCTGACACAAAAGTTTGCTGAGCCAGCCCTGGCTTAAAGCAGGCAACAGCCACCACACAAGACAGGTTTTGAAAACACTGTTCTGCCCCTGGAATAATGCAACATTTGTCTTCATTTACTGAGGAAACAACTCAGAGAGGACAGCAGGTACGCAGGCTTAGGACACAGCTGGAGGATGTTAGGACCATGGCATCCCCCAGTTGTGTGCCAGCACTGTTGTACTGCACAGCTTGTCTCGCAGAGAGGGCTCCTGCTCCTCCTTAACAGCATCCAGCAAAGTCCTGTGTCGAGGAGGGAAGGGCCCTGAGGCTGAGGGGGTGGCAGAAGAGCTTTCTCCTAAGCTTCAGGAAAGGAGAAAGGTCAAGGATTAAGGATGAATGAGCCTGACTCCAGGCTCTCCTGGCTCTGCCCCCACCCCAGGAGGCTGCAACACTGGCCCTTCACATGGCACAGGTCAGGTTTGAAAACAAACTCACTGAAAACAATCACTAATGCTTGCTAAACACTACTTTTCCACTTTTTTTTTTAACAAACAAACCCAAACAACTTTCAGTCTCCTGTCCTTGCATGACTAGCAGAGATGAAGTTGCTCATTGACAGCGAGGAGAGGCACGCTGAGACCACATCCCCGCAAAGGTGGGTGCGAGGAAATGGGGAGCATACACCTACTTTCCTCATAGCAACTCGCCACAGGACCAATTCTTTTTGGTAAATATGGCCTAGAAAACCCAGGTGAGGAGAAACGAGGGCTTTCTCTCCCCAGCAGGCAGCAGACAGAGCAGCGTGTTGCTGCCCACGTGCCGCTGGCAGAGGTGCAGCCTGCCGGTCTGCGGCTTTCCCTGCCCAGCCAGCTATCTCCCATTCAGGTACAAAACAGACGCAGGAACCCAGCCAGGCCAGCGCTCTTGGCTGCTCATAGGGCATCTTAAAAAAAGCTGAATGACAAGCTGTAGAGCAGATGTTCGCCCTTGGCAGCAGCTCCAGCCATACTGTGGTGTATCGTTTTGCTTCTGCAGCTCTAGCCAAAAAGGATGCACATTTCCTCCTCGCTGTGTTACGTAGAGGAGACTAAACCTGAACGTGGTGATATTTTCTAATAGACATCAGCAAACTTCTCCGGTAGGAAACCAAGCGCTTTACTGGCAGCTCATCAGTGCCCTGAGCACCACTGCTCTGAATGACTAACACATGGAATCCCAGAAATGAGACAGCGGTTACCGTTACTTTATGGTTCAGGCATCATTTACAAAAGGCTTTTGGAGGAGTGCAAAAGCAGATTTTCGGAGGAAGCTGGAAGAGGACAAAAGAGCTGCCTGTGCTTTGCCTAGCGCTCCCCAGCAGGCTGCAAGCACCACTTTTCACATATTTTAAAAGGAAAAAAAAAAAGTGAATAATTCTTGCTAATAAGTTACAGTCTGAAATGGAGTAAAGTCAGATTCACAGAGCTGATTTGGCTCAGGATACAGCGTCTTTCTTAAATATGCACACTTGAAGATGAATCACATATGTCTCATAAGGACACTCTTCCTAAAATTTGCTCTCCCGTAACCGTTTAAGGTTCCCCTTCTGCAATAAAAGATGATGTCATTATTTATATTAATAAAGGCAATGGTGCTCAGATCAAATCTAGGCAATCAGTCTCTTCCCTCTTAAAGTTTAGTAACCACGTTACTTTCTTACCAGGTCAGAGAGCGTAAGAACTGGCCAGGGTATAAATAGAAACACAAAAAGACAAAAAAGGTGCAAAAGTGACCCAAAACACATAGTTGACACATATTTCTTTTGTTCTTAGAAAACTGGCTAAGTTAAAAGTTATGTAGTTCTCATTGCTCTCACTCTGTCCATATTAGGGAGATTAAACTTCTGCACAGGAGAGCTGCAACTGAAAAATATTGCCATTATACTAAGCACAAATAGCTTTTTCTTGAACACCAAGCATGCATGTGGCCTCCCCTCTCCCCCCCAGCTTACATTTTATGAGATTTTGGACAGTCAGAGAAAACTCTCCTTCCATATGTTCAGGATGTTAAGATTTCAACCTCCTTGCAGCAGGAAAATAAAGTCATCTTCTTTGTAATGCCACAGCACTGAGCACACACACAGCACTTAAACAGTAATGCATGAACTGATCTCTGCCATTGCCGAGAACTGCAGGGATCCCGGAGCAGGTCTTGTCCTGTCATGTCTGCAGATGCTCTGTTAAGGACTCCAGGGACATAGAGCAATTACTAGGGTTTGTTTCTGCTTTCCAGGAGCAGTTCTGTTTAGGAGAGAATAGAAAGGGATTACTTTTACCTTATAGTTTGGACTTACAGGGTGTGAACTGAACTTTTCTTCCCACAGAGATACATCGTCATAACAACTAAGTATTATAGTGTCTTGTACCAGGGGGTTCCTTCTGAGCAGTGTACACAATCCCAGGGGCTAACGAGGGTGAAAAGCAGGGCCCAATTAGCAGCGCAGCGGGGGGGCTGCCGAGACGAAGGGACTGCTGCATTTGGGCCACACACTGAGGGTTGCCTGAAGTTTTTTTTCTTTTGTTTTGGGGGGGCTTTGTTGGTTTGTGGGTTTTTTTGAGTCTGCTATGCTTGACATCTGCTTTTGGTAAAATTAACAAACTCTCTCATTTTATTTAACATTAAATGTAGATTAAAACAGTATTGTGAACTGCATTGTCTGAATCTGTGGGACTGTAGGAAGTGTCTGTGAAGCATTTTCCACTCGCATGTGTACAGAGAACAAAACATTTAAGTGAAGATAATTTTTTCCATATATATTACGTACATTATTATATACAAGAGAAAATTAGACAAAACAAAACTAGAACAAAGATTCTTTGAAGTTTCAAAAGAATCTTTGTCTATCTTAGCCATAGGGATGGCTTAAGCAAAGCTCCACAGATGAGGCAATGAATGAGGCGACGGATGCATCAAAGGCATCTCACTCGTAATACACCATTTAGCCAAAGCAGTACTAAGACCACGCAAAGGACGTGCTGACACCAACATCACTCTTCCTACAGCAGAAGAGGTCCACAGATCTTACCTTCTCCTGACATAGTCAGGCACAGGTCCACCTCTCCTTGTGCCCTACCAGTAGCTCTGTCACTCTGACCAGCGGAGCCGCTGTTACCCAGGGCTGTGCTCACACCTGTGATGGCACCGTGCCATCACGCCCCAGCACGCACTGGCACTCTGCAAGATGGTCTCCACCAAAGCTCACCCCATAACGTTTCCTGCGGCAGTGATTGCCAAGACCAAAGACTTTGCTTCCTAGAGACCTCAGTGATTAGAAGGGTGTCTCTAATTAAACCCCCTTGGACAGAACTGGCAGCTCCTTTCTTTACTGTTCACCTGCTTAGCGCTGGAAGCAAAGCTCCACATCATCTCCATGCCATTGCAAGAAGCAGGAGAAGTCTTCTGCGCTGGGGGAGAGGGCATCCCACGGGCCCAGCTCTCCTGCAGCGGTGGAAAGTGCTGACCTCAGAGGGGTGAGAGGAAGCCTCGTGTCACAGCGGACCCGCAGGTCAATGCCAGGAAGGGGAGAAGAATGGAGCAGGCTTCCCGTGAGGTTCAGGCACAGGGCAGGAAGGCAGATATTGTCTCCAAGGCCCGTCTCTTGCACAGCACGTTAAACAGCACCTTCCACCTCTCTGCATCCAAAGTCACACAGGGCCAGCTCCCCCCTGCCCAGGGCAGCTGGTGGCCAGAGACTATCCACCACCACGCTGGCCGAGGGTGACAGGCAGCAGGGCAGCAGAGAGGAACAGAGAACATGGGGATGGTCTTTCAAGGGTACAAGGGTACTTTTCTCATCTAAAGTAAAACCCAGGAACACCCCCATCCTTCCCAGATCTGCTTTGCCTTTCCCTTCCTGATGCTCCCCCCCGCCCCGCCCCTGGGCCCCATCCCATGTCTCTCCTTTGCATTTCGTGGGAACTTTCCCCAAAACACACTGTTTTCCCCTCACTTCCTTCCTCTCAAGACACCTGGAACTTCCTCCTGCCACCCCTCATGGTGACAGGGGCCAGACCACACCAAAACAATCACACACACAGCACAGGGCTGCTGGGGTGACACATTTGGAGACAACACAACTACGGGTACAAGGGCTTTTACGTACTGGAGATGACAAGTAACTTATTTCAGTGAAAACAGCCTGACATATTTGAGGAAAAACAGAAGCAGCAACTACCAGCAAGGACTCCTCCAGAAAGCTGTAGGGGAAGTATTTTCCATCATGAAACATGTAATGAATTGTATTTGAAATTCATGTTTTGACATCTCAAGCTGTTAGTAGAAGCTCCTTGCTTAAAAGAGTCAGTTTTGCATGCAATAAGCAATGCAGCACAGAAACAAAAGGAAATAAAAAAAATCCTTTCCAGCTTCAATGCCAATTTAAAAGTCATTGGGAGGCAGCCAATATATTTCGGGAAGGTTTTTAAACTCCCTCTTGCAAACCAAGAGATGCCTCAACAAAGACCTGCGCGCACAGCAAACGCCACGCACCTCAACTCCAACTTCATGCTTTCAACACGCTGAATTTTAAAAGCTTGAAATAGTTTCAGTTTTACCTGAACCTCTCCCATTAAATCTGCACTGAGAAGCACAAAGCTTCATCCTGCTGAGAGACTGCACGGGGAAGCTGAGGTCTATGCAATGCTCTGCTACACCAACCTGTTTCTGCTACGGTGTTCCCTTGATTCAAGAAGCCATGCAAACACACAGCTTTGCTGGCTCGCTGGACGTGTATTTGTAAAATAGAAGTTGCATAAATACATTTAACATAAATGGTGGACTCCATCTGAAAGCCAGTCCCCCAGGGCAGACTGTATTATATTGAGATCAAAGCCCAAGACAGTGCTTCTCACTGATGGGCCCGCGTTCAAAGTGTGATGCGTGATTATCACCAACTGTTGAGGTTCATTTCTCCCACTCTAGAGTTCTGTATGCTCTGGAGCAGGGTTAATCACGTTTAATGAAATCAGCCCTAGATCCCACTTCTCCAAACCCACCAGAATCCACATCACAGTAAATCATCTTTGCCCGTGCCCTGCAGAGAAAGCCACCGAGTTACAAGCTGGAGGCAAGGCCATTATGTCTGCCCGAGTCCGTAGGCAGCTGCCACTCAATGATGGGGCAGCAACAGCTACAACCAGTGGAAAGCGGGTCCACTTGACTCCAAGACCTCCATAAACACAGTGCAGAACCTGAGCTGCTTCTGAACAGGTAAGCTACCTGCGTACAGGATGTGGATAGCCACAGATCTCTGAAGGTTTGGCTTTCACGGTTCAAGGATCCTCTTTTTACTTCTTTTCAGCTTCATTAGTCAGAACCAGGAAGGGTGAAGCAGTGGTGTCCCTAAGCAGCACTGACAGGACATGACTCTACCATGAGTCATCATCCTCTTTCTCCTCAATTGGAGAAGGCTGCTCGCACCTGGATCACCGGACACCTGTGGTAATACTCATCAGGACAAACAGACTGCTTTCCAAGCTTGCTCGTCAGAGGCTGCAGGAAGCAACCTTCAAATTAAACAGTGACAACTTTATATTTTCACAGACCTTCAAAACCAAAAGGACTGAAGACCTCCAATATGTGCTCAAAATCTAATGAATAATATAGTCATCTTCTGATGAAGCACCTGAGCCAGCAGGATCTAGCAAAAGCCCTATTTACAGTCTAATAAATTAAGACGTTAACACATACAGCTGCAGAATACGACTAAATACCCAATTACTGTTCTTTATTTTAGAATAAAAAACTTACCATGTTTTAAAACACTCCAGTGAAATGTATTTAATGGGAACTGGAAAACATTTACAGTAAATGAACACCACTGTTACATGAGCCTGTGTGCATTTGAGTCGAACTGAGGTGCCTCAGTTGAGAAAGATCTCTGCCAGTAGAGTAGTCTCATCTTCTATCTCCATATACATCACATCAAAGGCTTCACCGATGAATCTCCTTGTCTAAGGGCAGTCAGGAGCAAAGACGCCCGGCAGACCCACGTTCCAAGCAGATGCAACATCCTACACGCCTGACAACACAATTCAGTTCTCACCAAAGAAATATCCCAGCAGCACTTCTGCTGGAATTATTGCAGTATTTGTTTCTTAATTACTGGGGGAAGCATCAGTTTGGAGCAAGTAATTTTTTACCAATCCCGCTAGATTTGAAATGAGAAAGTCTATGTAAGTCAACAGAGTTATTTCGTTTTTCCTATTTCTCTAAGTCTCCACCTCAACAGAGGCATGGATGTGCTAAGGAACACCCTCGCTCACTGCATAAGGAGTCTTTCACATAAATAATAAAGGAGATTGCTAATAATTTGTTATTGGTTGGGACATAACTAAGGAAAGTATAAGTATGATCCTTCCCTGCAGGTGCACCATGGCAGCAATTTCAATTTTACTGTTTAAAACAGATGGATGACAGCCCTTTAAATCTGAAAATATTGGGAACAAGGGAAGAACCACAGTTGAGAGAAGCCTGCAGAGACGACGTACAATTGCTGCAGCAGGTAACACACAGACACCAGCACCTGGCCAACCCAAGTCTGCAAGTGCAATTAAAAAAAAAAATCACTGTGAAGTTGCTGCAGGCTACATTTTCATACACAATAATTATGAAGTGGAAAAAACTAAGTAATAAACGTCTATTACAATGCCCAGCTACAGCTGGATTACAGTCAAGTTCTGCAACAGAAAAGCTGCCCATCAGCTGTGTCAATCAATAGAAAAAGCAAACGCCTTTAATATCACACCTGACCAGCCTCTAATATTGACACGGAATCTTTAAGAACGAACAAACCTTTTTGCTCACCCCTTTCCCCTATAGCATTACTCAGAAATCAACTAATTCAGTGCTTCTCTCCTTGGTCTCAGATAAAGCGTTCTGTGCCAGTACGTGGGAGCCAGGAATTTGAGACCAAGTCAGTGGTAGATGTTAGGTGTGACCTCTGCTACCAACAGCATCCCATGAAGAACAGACAGACAGACATATTCAACACTTTTTTGGGGGGGATTTCTTTTTCCTGTTGTCCTCCTTTGAGGATGCATCTAATGCATCTGATAGAATGTTTTAATGTTAACTCTGATTTTAACTTTTTAAACAGAGAAACAGGAGAGAGGCAGGTTACCTAGGCTCTGACACCAGGATTTAGCACAGCCTGGAGTGAAACCACACTTGCTTAATCTACACCCTGGGGGTGGATCCAAACCACACAGCAAACAGGGAGGAGACTCCCCTTCCTCAAAAGGCTCAAACTTGCTGAAAATTACGTAAATGACTCAGTAAATGTCCTTCTCCTGAGTCAGCACGGAAGCAGGGCTCCAGGATTGCATCTGATTCACTGTGCAGGTTAAAGACTGTGGGACTGTTGGTTGGTTTTCTTAAAGGATGATCTGTGAATGATACCCTGGTGGTCACTAACAAACTCATAACCATTGCACAAACCAAGGTTACACTCACACCCCGTGCTCCAGCCCTTCTCTCCCAGGGTCTGCAGGCAGAGCTGCTGCAGCAGCACGGATTCACCACACCACACAGGGGCAGAAAGGTCATATGGCTATGAACACTGTTTGTACAAAGTAAACAGGTAAGTAGATTCCAATTTTAAAATAAGTTTTAATTGATTTCATTAACTAGTAAGTTCTTCTGCAGTAAAACAGTGTGTCATGTTATTTGGATATTGTGGAGTGCTGAAATTTGGAGTTAGGCTGAATGAAAGACTATGTACATCCAGATCAGCTTTTGGTTGTGTTGTAAATTTATTCTTATAATTTTTACCATTTATTCATCCCAAAAGACATATTGCATATTTGGAACATTTTTAAATAAGAGCCACTATATTATCCAAGACAAGTAGTTTTGTCACATCAAAACTGATGACATACCCAATAAAAGTATTTTCCAGAGCAAGAACTCCTTACAAGAAATATAAATAGAATATAAACTTCATAAATGATCTAGCACAAAGATTAAAGTAGTAAATCCATCCCATACTGAAGGCAGTACTTCCCCACTCAGAGTATGCGTGTGATATTTCTTTAAAACAAAATAATCCATTTCCTAACAGAGGGCATGGAAACAAATACAGACTAACTTCTGGATAAATGTTATTCCAATAGAGCAGAATGAATCGATCACTTTACCCTTTTCTCTCAAGTTACTGATTAATATTATCAGGTAAGAAAAAAGTTACTTTTAGTGTAACCCAAGCTCTTGATTTGTTTGTCTTCATCAGATATGATGAAGAGACAACATGCTCGGAAGCGCATCTACAGATTCAATATATCACCTGACATAATAAAAGAATTACATCTCCATTCTAACATCTCCATTCCCATAGTTGAGAATTATTGGAGAACCTCAATTACCTCTCCATCCTCCTGGCTGCCCAACGCAAGTAATCATGACCTATCTTACCACATGCAAGCGCAATCTCCGAACAGCAATGTAGACACATGCACACACACTCTCGGTGCGTTAGAAGTGTTACATTTCCAGTGCTGGGAATAATGCTGACCCAAATCGAGTAAACTGAAAAATTTAAACGTAGTCACATGAATAATTTAGAATTGCCTTATAGAGGGAAGCAGCAGTAACAGGCAACAATGTGATGGGGCTGAGGGAAGAGAGTAAAATGTATTATCTTGGAAAAAGGACTGGTTTTGCTTCCCTGTACGATCTAAGCAAATCTATGGGAAGCAATCAGTACAGGATTCAAGAACATATAAAAATTTATGCCTGTCAAAACATTTTAAAATAAAATTTCATTTCTGTAAGTTTTAAAAAATATGAGTAAGTATTGGTGCTATTAGACCAAGACTTCTGTAAATCATTTAACATTCCAATAAAAGCAGTCACTACACTACTGTCACTGAAACTAATAATCCAGATTAAAAAACAGCTGACTTTGCGAACACTAAGTGAAGGAATTACTCTATGAATGTTTTCCCTGTTGTCCTGCAGGGATCTGGTTTTGGCTCACTACTGTCCAACACTGTGCGATCAATAATCTACAAAAGCTTTGTTAGTCATCCCTGTTAACACCTGAAGGGAGGAGAAACATACCCACTGATGAAGTGCTGACCAGTAACAGGCTGGGAACAGACTGCTGCCCTGGCCTGGTTGCCTGCAGCGGTTTTTAACGAACAATATTGCAAAGTCAGATACCACAGGGCTGGGGCGATGCAAGGAATGCACAGATTTGATTCACAAGATTAAAATCCAAATGCGAGAAGTCAGTGAATCCCCAAAAGGGTTCTGGTAGCCAGCCAAGTAAGCAGAGCAGAGCAGGATATAAAGCTTATTATCTATTTATATGATGTAAGTAAAGTCATTAATGTAAGGACATGTTCTGTTCTGGCATCTACTCTTCAAAAAAAGAACATTTAGAAAATTAGAAATAGTTTAAAAAGCTGGCAACAAAAACTAGAGGGATGAAGAAAAAAAAATAAGAAATTCAATCCATTCATATAAAGTAAGATTGGAAGGTATTTTGATCATGGTATGCCAAATCCCTGAATAAGGACAATATTTGCAGCAGTAGAACATCCTCCAAGAGAGATATATTGAAATCCAGTGGTTGGGAGCCAAAGCGAGTGGGTTGGGGTTTGTTTCGTTGGCTTTTCTGAGAGTGCAGTAGCTGCTCAAGTAACTTACCTACAGAGGCAACCAATTTTTTTTCTGAACTTCTTCAAGGAAGACTTCTTTTTTTCTAAAATAGATACTTAACTGCTTGACATTATGCTTCTGATGTTGAAATCAGTCTGTGAAGTTTTATGACCGCGATATCCAGAAAAGCAACCAGATCTGAGTTTCTTCTGCCTTTACCAACAACTGGAAACATTAGTCTCTGATGCCTTTGTTTCAATTGCTAGTTTGCCTTCTACTTCTGGGAGCCCTTCATCCAATGCTGAGAGCACCCACTGTTTTTAAAACAGTAGCAGGTGCAACCTTCCCTCCAAGCAGAAGATCCTGGCTCTGTGGACAAACCTTTGCTCATTAATTTGAATGAGTCGGCATGAACTAAAAACCCAGGAAGGCAGGAAGAACTGGGAGACCCACAGTGCAGCCCAATTCCCCACCGAGGAGAAAGAAAGGAATTTTGTGTCCAGAAGCACATGCCAAGAGGGACTGGGATGAGTAAATCGGCTGGATCTGGGGAATTCAATGCAGCTGTTTGCTGGAAGCAATCACCTCTCAAACAGATCCAGAAGTATACGCACGAGAGAGAAGAAGATAATATGGCTTCTAATTCTTGCATATGATCAATTGCTATATTAATGGAGACTCAAAATCTTGAGACAGTTGCTAATGAGATACTAATGGTGGATGAAAAGCCAGAGGGGGAGAAAAGGCCCCTGGTGGAAAGCAGCCAGCCCTGGTTGCAGAGCTAGTGCAAACTACAGTGGCTTCCCAAAAGCCGTTGTGGTGACCTGGTGTTTTAAAGCACTCAGATGCTGCTGGTGGAATGAATCAGCAGTGGATTTGTCATGGAGAAGATGCAAGCTGAAGAAATGACTCTTGCAAGTGGTAGAACCCTACAGATTAAGGCAGGAGACATTCAAAATCTTATGTAAAGCACACTGAAAATTTGAACAAGTTACATGTTTCAGAAGGCTTGATTAGAGAAAGAAAAATAACGTAGGAATATATCCCAAAAATACATGCACAGATGATCACCTTTGCTTCAGCTGTCAGTCATTTGATACTAACCCTCACTAAGACTGTTTTATGATAAAACTTTGCAATAGATTGTGCACGCTCACAATTCTCCATTTAGCACCAAAAAAAATCCAGAGATTCTGTAAGAAGGATCAGGCTAAGACTCTGGAAGAACACATTTAATTCAGCTACAAGGAACAGGAAAAACACACTATATTTTTTATATATTTTATAGTTATATTTTTAAATAAAAGGCCTGCTGTTGTAGTACCCATGTAGGTAGAATTCTTTCAGAATTTTAAAAAAGGTGCTTCAGTCAGGAGACCGGGACAAAATTGAAGAATTTTATTATATTAAGTCTTCCAAATTGTCAACTGATAAAACAACTCTCAGACTAATTTTTCTAGTTTGAGGAATCTTTTTAAAACCTCAAACTTCAGTGCATGCTCAGAGCACTTACTTTACAAGTAAACTTAGAGCATCTTACATGTTTGTGGAAAGCTGCTCTTGTTACAGTAACTCCAAGGCTTAGCTAATCAAGCCTCACAACTAAGAAGAAAGAACCTAAATATGAATGTAAAAGAGCACACATATTTACTATAAACAAACTCAACAAGAACCAGAGAAGTTTGTGCACAGAATGCTTGCAAAATAATTCCACTCACTGCTGTACTATCAAAGCGCTGAAGAACAGCAGCTTCCCAGTTATCCATTCCTTCTCCAGGGATTCTCACAACAAAAGAGTGAACTGTGCATTTTACCTCATTCTTGATCATTTTGAACATGCAAATGTCAAGAGCTCCTGGTAAAGGCACTGTATTAGGGAAGTGCAGGTACACCTGTAAGCACAAACCCCCATGCAATGTGTACTACGCACCTGTGTATGCAATATAAATATGCACACATGCACATCATTAAAAGATTATTTAATTAGAAATCTTTCTCCTTTAATACAGCCACGTTGGGTCCCAAATCTCACCTCTCTGATGCTCTACAGATTTCTGAAAACACAACATTTGTCTTTAATACAAGAAAAAACTTAAGTCCCAGGCAGCACTGCTCGGTATGGGGCACACCTGGCAGCACAGCCCACCCGAGGCTGGTCCCAGGGAGCTCAGCACCTTCCCCATCACCAGCCAGGAGGGACCACTGCTCCACCAGGCCCCACTCCACCTCCTCACACCATGTCTACGTGCTACCAGCAGGGAGGAGGGAACAGAATCAACTGGAAAAGAAACAGTAGCTGTAGGAGGGACAAATTGGGAGTTCAAGATGCTGAAGAGAGGAGGCAGCATCAGGCTCCCTTCCCCGAGAAGGGCTTTCCATTGTTGTCCCACTCTCTGTGCCCACCACTCCTCCAGCCTCACAACCCTGCCACAGGTACAAGCCACCCTCAGCTGTGAACACTTTTCCTCCCCCACCATGGCAATAATGCTCCCAAGCCTTTCATCACACTCTCCTCCCCGCTCTCTCTCTGAAAGCCACAGCCAGGAGAGAGATCAGCTAGATAAAACCTTAGACCAGTGCAAATGTGAAATACAAGGTAAAAAAAAAATAAAACAAAATCTTTTGCTATTACTGGACATGCTGCAGACATTGTGCCTAGTAACTGTGGCAATATCTAGCGCAAAAGAAACTTAGCATGAATCTTTTGTTTTTAAATGACATTCAACTCAAACATGCATAGGGAGAGTAAAGTTATTTTATTAAATCATGCACATCACGTGTGTTAGTGCAAATAGTTTAATCTGTACTCCAGAAATTCTATTGTATTTTTATATCTTTACAAAATAGATTTAAAACAATTATTTACTTTAAAAAATGTAATTCTGAAGTTAAGCATTTCAGAACAATATTTGCAATAACCTATATACAAGAGGTACTAAGTACCACTGGCATACGAGTGTTCTGTGGTTGGATGGCTTCCTGCAACTGAAAAGGATGAAATGAATGAACTAAATGACAATATTTATATTCTACAAGTCACTTGTGGACTATTTTTTTCCAACTAATAATCCTCCCATTAGCAAATCCCACGTAATTTAAGATAGAACCTTTAATTAAAGGACAATGACCCTTAAAACCTCACAAAGTAAATTATATGCTAAATTTCTATTTAAATATTTAAACTATCTGTCGATTGCCATAACATTTTTAAAGCCAATTCAATTGCTGAGATTACCTCCCTATTTTGAAGTTTCCTTTAGCAGAGCCATTTTACTTTACCATTCTTTAGCATATTATTTAAGTCTTTAATAAACTTTTTTGACAGAACTGTTGAGCTGAACAAGACAACTACAGTCTACATTTAATTCAGCACTAACTACAGTGATTCCCACCAAAAGTCAGCAAATAGCAATAGTTATAGTACTTAGATAAGGAAAATAAACTTTGTAATGGGGACCACTGCATCATACTTACAGCCATGTGATGAGGATGCACAAAATTTTACTACCGAATTGAAATCATCTTGACCTGACAATACATCATCAGGTATATGATTCCAATTTTGTAGTATTTTATGTACCTTAGATTTTTTTCAGCTAATCACAGATGTACTGTAGCAGTTCTCTTAACAAAGTTACGTCAACAAAAGCTTATCTAAAGAGCTTCTCCAGCTCAAGTCAGAAAGTATCAAATGACTGAAAAAATAAATTGATACATGTGGTATGTGAGAAAGTATTCATACTTTTAAAGAACGCGTCTCTTTAAATATATGAAATTCAATAAATTACATTCAAACTAAAGTTAACGTAAGTTGTATCACTGCACTATGTCCATCAAATGACCAAGTACTTGCTCCCAGAAACCCCTTAGTTCACTCAAAAACACACACATGCTTACACTCGCACACGCGCACACTAAATACTCTAGGCTGGTCTTCACCATCGGTATCTCTGTCTCTTTAAGGCTGGACATGAATTGTGTTTATTTCCAAAAATCATTATAAAGCAATCCTTATCAAAGAAAAATACGCTTCCTTCAAAAGGCATGGTAAGAGAAGTTTTTGTAAGTCTTGTTCCCAACAGCTCAGTGACTAACAGCAAGTAAAATAGTATACTAAGTGGTTGTTTTTTTTTTTTTTAAAAAAAAAAAAACAAAGCAAAACAAAATTGTACTGAAAGGCACTGAGCACACTGCATGTGTTTTCCAAGTATCTGCAAGGTTACTTGGCTTGGGTGTCCAAATCAGAAATGTGTTTTTCCTTTTAAATCTGGCAATCAGATTCTAAAGTAAGTGTCCACAACCCTAGCCATTATAAATAATTTGGTACCAAGAAGCCTACTTTAGGCCACCATTATAGTATTCAGAATCCCAACATACTAATTTATAACTTGCATGAAATTGTAAGCAAAAATATTGCTCACAGTATGATGAATCACAATTTTATTCCCTCTTTATAGACAGATACATTTTATACAGTTTAAAGCAAATGACCCTACTGCTGTTCTCACGCAGAGCTGTGCTGTATTAAGAGGTAAAAAGGAAGAGAATTAATCTGTTTTCCCTCAGTATATGAATGTTGCCAGCTTCTAAAGGGAGGACGGTGTATGGATTCAACAACAGTTCTCATGGAGAAGCTCTGGTTAGGCCTGGGTACAGCACCACGGCTGTTACAGCAACCAAAGCTGCCATCACAGGCATCCAAGGCCATTGTCTCTGTGTGGAGAGAAAAAAAAAATCAATATCATATTTGTTCTAATTCATACTAACCAGTTTACCCCGTGGTTCCTGAAAGTCCTGAGGACCTGTTGATAGGCATCACTAAAACGTTACCCATGAGCCCTGCTGCAGGCTGGCCCTGACTTAGAGCATCACAGTAACCCGTGTTTCTCTAGCAAAGGGAACTCCACGACTCTTCATGACTGAGGATCATCAGGAGAACCTTTGGCAGTTCTGTATTTCCAGCCTCATTACTGTACGCACCTCAAAGGAATCTGCTATTAGAGTGTGAGGGCTTGAGATGTTTGAAACATCGCTTGTGCCAAGTAATCGCTAGACACAGGTTTATGCAGTACTGACATCTTTAACTGAGCTTTTTCAATCTTAAAATCCAGATCTATGAAGTTAGTTTGTAGCAGATCCTAACAACATCATTTCAAACCGATTGTCACAACATTTCATGACAAGAACAGCATTTTAAGAGGAGGACACACTGAGAGACGTTAGAGAAAATGCAAGCTGAGAGTTCAGAATACAAACCAACCACCTATTTCTCATCTTGTCTCTTTTTCCATCTTCTTCATAGCAATAGTGAGAAAAATTAAAGTGTTTAGAGCCAGAGAGGAATTTCTTAGTCCATAAATAGGAACCAAAGCTTGTTGATTTTTATTAAGAGGCAAACTCTTCATTTTTCATAGTTAATTAAGCAATTAAGCTTTCTTACAGGCCCTAGCATCGCAGCATTGTGCAAAAGGTAGCCCATTTGCTCAAGACAAACTGAGACTGAGTTAGAGGAGGCACATTCAGAACGAGTTAGAACAAAATTCATTGTTAGAATTAAGGAAATCACACAGATGTTAAATGATTAGTTGATTGCTCAGCTCGTCAGTATCAACAAGGATGGCATATTAAATGAAGGGTTTGCTTAAGGTAAAAAAAAATACCTGTGAGCATTTCACCATGCACTATTTTATACAGAAATGGCACAAACAGGTGAGAGGGACAAACATACATTGACTGAACAGTAGTGCTTGTACCTTTCGCTACCACAATGGGCCGTAACACCAATACAGGAAAGCCAGGATTAGGCCGATGAATACGGCTGGGACGGGTTGTAATATGGAAGGCTAAAGAAGGGAAGGGATATTAAAAATCACTTTGTGCTATAAATCAATCAGGTAAAGATGATTTAGAGAGGGGGAAATAAGTCAGTGAGTTTTGTTTTAATTGAAATGTATTAAAGACATCTAACACAATACAGCATGATCTAATCTGGTATACAAAGTTAGTACACCATTCTACTCAAATGAACAGGGATGTTTAAAAATAAAGGGAAGTAAGCAGAAAATGTTCTAAGAAACCTCTTGCAACAACTTGGAATTTAGCACTTAAAAACAATACAAATCTTAAACCGATTTGTCTGTATCTTATTCATAGTTGGTTTTAGGTTTTTTTACATGACAGGAAATCCCATCTGGATTTCTTAAGGCAGAAAGACTCACACCAGATATTGAATTTTTCAGCTACTTCTTCATTCCTTGCAAGTTAACCCTTCCCATTTTCCATCACCAGCCTCCACAAAAAACAATCTTTTTCTTCCAGTAGTGAATCAATTACAACTATGTCTCCACAGGCAAACCCTGCAGTTCAGACATTTCCGTGAGATTGTAACATGACTGTACAATCAACACTAAGTTACTTGACAGCAGGGAAGTACATTTCTATTAGAGACACCAAGAAAATCAGCATCTCTGGCAGGACATCAGCCTTGTGACCAAATGCAATTCTGAAAAATCGATCAAGTGCTGCAGCTGGGCCAAACTACCAGCTGGCAGGATTGCAGGGTTCATTTAGCTTATGGCCTCGTTAGAACCAGCTACACATTTTCTCAGCTACATTCAATTAACTGTAAACTAATTTACTTCACATTCTGGATGGACAGCTTCTATCTTCAAGATGATAAATTAAAAGCAAAAAAGGACCCAATTTATTTTTAAGCTGTCCTTGGAAGACATCTGCTTTCTCTGTATCCCAGCCTATATATTCGTGCACACACACAGACACACAGAGGTTAAGTTCAAACCATGCTAAATATTTTCTTAAATTTTTTTCTTTTGTGCTGAAGTCACTTTGATTTAGTTCAGTCAAATAAAGAAATAATAAATTCATGTTTGAAGACTTTCTAAAACATTGTGATTCATAAATAAAAACTCATCCTGTTATGAATTTGTACAAGTCAATCATAGAACCTCCAATACGGTTCAAAACAGGAATCTTAGAAAGTATTCTAGTCTCTGCCATTCGATTAAAATTTGTTTTAATCAAGGCAAATATTTGATAGACGAATTATGTGCAACTATTACAGTAATTTTCATGCAGGATTATTTTTGTGTCATTGGTGCCACAAATCAGAGTGCCACCTTCCCACAGAGAGCACGTTGGTAGAAATAATCACAGCAGTGTTCAAAAAAAGTGCCAGAAGTTCAAGTCAACCAGCGCAGATAATGTTCTCAAACCATTCACATGAACAAATCTGTCATATAAAGCGCATCAGGAAATAATCAGTGACTGTAAGCATGCAAGCACAAGTAGTACGCCACACTGCTAAGCGTTTCAGAACACAACACTTTTTTTTTTAAAGTAAAACTTAAGTATAAAACCTAAATATTTAAATGATATCCCAAATGGAGTACAGAGGCCCTGTCTTTTCTATCAATTGATAGTCCACTGAACAATTCTATAGAAATTTTTTTAAATTCTTTTTTAATTTTTTTATTTTTGAAGTTATATGCATTCAAGGCCGTGGTATCTTGGCAAATGAAACAGATGATAAAATGAAATTGCCTCCCAACGATTACATTTTCCCCTTCATAAACGTATTTCCTTATTGTTGAGGAGCATTTAAGTAGGTGCTTCATCAAAAACATGTATTCTTATATTAGAATATGAAGATATGTGAACTCAGATACTTATGGGCTGCAAAAACGAACAAGCTCCACAGTGGGAAGTCACCTTCTGTGGCACATTGTCCTTGGAAATGAAGTAGCAGGTAATGATTCAAGCATAAGGGGACAACGGTACTTGAAAAATTTGACCTTGGAACTCAGCCCAGTATCCATGACACTTCACATAGTCCATAAGATAGGTATGTTTTACATTACTTATTGTGAGTAAGGCTTGCTTGAACAGCAAGTTTGTCCTGCAGGTCCTTATATACTTGGATGCTCTTCACCATACTCTGACCCCCAGGTTTCAACTGTCATAACTAAATCCTCCTCTGGAAGCAGATTTTGGCAGCTGATGTGGCTCCTGATTTTATATAAATACTCACCTCAAATTCTTCCTAAAATTTCCCTTACCTTGCAAGTTTTTCCACTTTCATCAGGTGCTCCAATTCCCTTCACAGTATTTCTTCCCTCTACTATCCCCCTTTTTCCACTGATCATTTAATCCTGAGGTTAATGTTTTTAACAGAGCAGAAAATCTCACATTCACAGTTATTTATTCAGTGTGACCTGTTCTACTAGAACGGGAGGTTTTTGGCTTTTTTTGTTTTCTGCCTACTTTAGTAACTCAATATTAGCTGAGCATTGCAGACGAAATCTAAGCAGGAAGCAGGTTCCCCAAGAATTATAGCATCATATTCCCAAAAATATGGCTGAAAGAAGTGAGAAGGGCTTTGAAATCTTTATATCTTTGACAGGTCTACTATGTTAGACGTTTACATCCAGTGATTGACTATGTCAAGAGTAATCCCATGAGCTTTGGGCATCTAGCAGCCAGCTGATTTTTGAGGATGGTATCAGTAAAACTTGCTCCATAGTCAGAGAAACAGTTTTCTAAAAGGCTGTTACAGAGCATCCATTATCCTCCTGGTTTGTATTGTCCACTACAGGAGTTGTTCACCCTGCTCTGACCATAGAGGTGGTCCAGGAAGACAATAAACCAGCTATCCCAGTGTAGTAAGGTATCTGAAGTAAGGCCGTGACCACCTTATAACGTGTCTGCCACACCTCCATCATTTGGAAAATTTCAGAAGTCTCAGTATAAAATGTTGTCCCTAGCTGTAAACTCAATTCTAATGATACAACCTCTCCAACTAATTGCAACAGAAAAGATATTTTCATTAGTGAATAGAAAGGACAGTTCAACTGTACTGTTTAAAGCATGAGCCGACCAGGGATAACCATTGTTAAGAAGCATGAGCAAAAGTAAGAAGGGAACATCCGTTGTAATAAACACTAATAAAAGCATCTCGAAAAAGGTTGCTTAATCCATTCAGAGCTGGGTTTCTCAGCTTTTACCCAGGTATCATTCTCTGAAATTAAAAAGTTTTGCTTAGTTCTGGTTCACTAACTAGTATTTAAGCCAGATGTTTTCAAGAGAGCAGATATCTAAGGCTGTAGTTAAAACTGTCACACAGCTGGGAATTTAACTTGCATGCATAATTTTAACACTATAATGACTGTAAATATGTACAGGTAGTACCAGAATGGAATTTTGCATATAATATGGTAAACTACCCTTTTTTTGTCCTTTTTTTTTTTTTTTTGAAGTCTGTCCTTTTCTATTTGACTCTTACATATTCCCTCAATCAACAGACTTGCCAGTGTCATAACTCCAATTCCCCAAATATTTTGTACAGACTTACATTGTTTCCTTTTTCTTGTAGCAGCTTCAGGTTTTCTTTACATTGTTTGAGTTCTTCTGTGAGTGACTGATTTTCTTGTTCAGCCACCTCATACTTCGCCTTCAGCTCCGAGAGCAGAGTCTGTGTTCTTTCATACTAAAAGACAAAGAGAAAACAGTCTGCAGATCCCTGGATACCCAACAAATGCTTACATTTGCTTAGTGTGCAGCTTCCTTCCCTGTCATCTGCCTAGAGCAACTCGCCTTGGATCAGTGCACTCTGTTTTCATAAAAGGAGGGTAGAAAAATCTTACTTGAGATTTTCTTTTTTTTCTAAATTAAGATTTTGTCCCTGACTTTGAGTGGCTGGGATCACTAAAAACAAGAAGTATGAAGTAAGTGCAAGGCCTTAATTCATCTCTCCTACCAGACAAATACTCATTAGCATATTGGAAAGGACTGCAAAAACTATGAAGACAAAACAAAAAACAGGGGAACAAGGAGCACCTTACATTTAAATAGTAGTCTTATAACTAGCTCTAGCTACCTACACCAATCAAAAAGGTGCAAAAATCAACATTCTGTATGAATTAAATCAAACCCTCTTCCCCCACAGCACTCAAACATAAGAGTAAGAAAAGCATTTTAAAAAAATATTACTGCTTATTACTATCATGCCATAATCCTCAGGGGGTCACATACAAACAATACTGCATTAATGTGCCCCATATTCCTACAGTGCAGGCAGTTTCTCCTTTTTTAACTCACATTCAGTTTTTTTCTGTAGATCATAAGCTTTCTAGTAGTCCTTATGACAGGGATTAATAAGGACAGAACCAATGACCTTCAGTACTAGCATTTACCACAAATTTAAAAGACGAGGCATCTTTACAAATGTGTTTTATTATAACAACACAGCCTCGCAAGAGTGGGTTTTTCAAGTTCTGAAAGAGGTAAGGAACATAAAATGGATGAACTAATGACAAAGCAAGGCAAAGGACTGCAAAAGGAACTAAAGCAGTGATGACTGGGGAAAATTTCACTCAAAATGCTCATAAGAGAAAGCAAGTCATGGTTGAAGGTTATGGCCTTCTTCCAGACATCTTCTTTAAAGGGCAGGCAGATGAAACATATGCTCAAAATGCTAGTGTGCCTTCTCTAGTTGCTAATCATCTCCAGCAGCCTAGAGATCCAGTAAGATTAAAGGAGACCTTTGTAAAGAATGTGCAGCCCCATTGTCAAATAAGAGCTAAAAGCTAACTAGGAAGATCATACTGACTAAAAAGAATTAATTTTTACTCATAAAAGCTAATGAAACTCTATACCACGATGTTCAGGAAGACTCTGAATAAGGATTTACCTCTCTGAACAGCTTAAAATAAAATTCACTATGGCAATGTATGAAAGTAAACTTTAGGAAGTTCCCAAAACACTTACACATAATTTTATCTGAAATCTTCCCTTTTTGATTTAGTGCCCAGTTTATCTATAATTAGCTACCATAAAAGTACTTGCAATAAAAGTATGAAAAACTTTTATTTCTAGAAATCTTACATTTTTCCTTTAGCTTAAAAGTCAACATCATTGGGCATTATATTCTCTCTCAAAACAGAAATAAAGTTTCACGTTACCTCTTTCTGAACATCTTTTGCTTGAGTCTCAGCTTCACTGAGTTGGCTTTTCAGACTAGCTGCATCCCGTTGATGCTTTTCTCTCAAAGAACCCATCTGATTTTCAAGTTCCTTTCGAGACATTTCAAGAACACTTATATCGCTGGTTAGCGCTAAACTCTGCTTCTGAGAGCTGAAAAACAAAATCCAATTGATTCCTCATGTGTTTTAAATATAAAGAAACAAGACATTTTTTTAAAGCACTTCCCATCCTCCAAAGCTTCACACACTATTTTCATTTAATATGGAAATAACAGCTTAGAGTAATCGTAGAAGCACAATTCACTGTTGTCTCCCTATAAAAAGTATGGACACAGAAGGCTGGCTCTAGTCTTGCTTTTAAATATATATGCACAGCTTTGTGTGTATAATTAATTATAAGATATAATTTAAATTATTTCTAATTCATAATTTTTAGTTTATTTTCTTTTTTATTACTCACTAAATATGTATTATACACATATGTTATGAAACAGATTTGCAATGAGAAGTCTGTCCAAGGCTGTCAGAAGTATTTTATTTATTTACACACACTCTTCTTTGCTTACTCCAGCTATATAAGCTAATAGCTAGTATATTCTTCAAGTATTTAGTACAATTGTGTAACAGTCACAGAAAGCTCTAATTAAGCCATTAAAAACTTCAGTGCAATAACCAAGTAGTGTTAATTCATGCCTGTGCAAGGCAGAAAGAAAAATAAGGGACAGTCCTTGTATATCCCCATTATGCAAATCCTTACCTAGAAAGCTCCTTCTCTTGTCGTTGAAGCTCAGATGTAAGCGAAGTATTCTCCTTCCTTAGTGTAACACATTCAGCTTCCAGAGCACTCCATTCTGCCTTCAACTTTTCAAGTTCACCTTCAATGAATAAAATTTAATTGAATCGAGTGAAATTATTTCATGACTGCTTCAAGTATCACTAGCTCATAAATGGGGGAAAAGCTGGGATCAGTCATAAATCAAGAATATATTTGATTATAATCCGTCACATGAATTCTCTAACAAGCACCTATAAAACATTACCACATCTTCTACTGTTATGAGGTTTGTGAGCCATTAAACAAGCTAATGCTTTTTTTTTTTTAATGCAAGCTTTTTCTAAGGCACAAAGGAGCAGAAAACAGTCTGTTTATGGGTCTACTCTAGAATTTGAGAATCCGTGACAGAAAAGCGTATTTGAAGAAAATAATTTCCCAGAATTGAAAATAGCAGATCACTAGATACCATATCTCTGCTACAAGGAACAAAATGTTTAAAGCAATAACTAAAGGGTAAAAAATGAGATCTTTGAAATAAATCAGTCCCTGGTAAAACAAATAAAAATCAATGTTACATAGGTCTTAGCAATACAATGACAGAGACTGGAGCCTGCACTGAAAAAAGGCTTCTCTAGCAACTTCACAAAGATTACCCAATTCAGAATTTAAAGCATATTTTACATGTGCCAGTTGCTCTGTGGCATGCACAAAGTTTCAGTATGAGCTTTTGAACTCTATTAGCAGATCCTCCAAGGCCTGAAGCTATATGCCTGGAGCAGGGCTCTCAAGCAGCTCTCCTGAGATGTGAGTGCATTATAGGAAAAGGGAAATTCAAATGACTGAGCCCAGCAGCAGCCTGATGCTGGCTCAGCACCAACATATATGTGTATCTCTACATCATGTGTTCAGAATAAAACTTTAATTTTAAATTTATTTTAATGTTTTTATGTTAAAAATGAGATAGTATCAACAGTTTTTTTAAGCCACAAAATACAGTTACTTGTCTTGAGCGAAGACACCCATTTACTGGTTTAAATTATACAGAAGTTACACAAATCCTTTTGGAAATCTGTGGCAGTCCCTCAAACATTACACATTTTCCATCTTTTCTAAGTGGAACTATACTTGTTCTACTTTTAATATCAAAGGGTACCTAAACTAATTTAGGCATATTCGACAATTACTATTTAAGGTTACATACAAAACAGCTTTTGTAACACTACAAGCCTTGATACACATATACAAATGCACACGTGTGTGTATATATATACACACAGAATAAATCTCTGCAGAGAGACAGACAGACAAACGGTGATTTGAATAATTGACATTCATCAGGTTGAAAAGGATGCTACTGTTAGCACTGGTCTGTGACATCCTTTTAATCAAGCACCTTTTAAGCGAGTAGCCTCTTCCTTCTGCTGATCCTCACACTGCTGACACCTCAGCTGAAAGCTGGCCTGCAGGCTGACAATTTCTTTTTCATAATCTGAGGCATCTTTCCGCCACCGTTCGAGTTCCGCTCGCACTGTTTGCAGCTCACGTTGCAACGCAGAAATATCTGTATCTCGTTCTGATGCTGTCTTTTCTGCTACTTGTTGAAGTGACAGAATCTCATTTTGAGCACTGACTAGTTCATTTCGAGTGCTTGAAATTTCATTCTCCTTCTCCTCCCGAAGATTCTCAATATCTTCTTGTAATCTTCGCAACTGAGCTGGAAAGCATACAGTAATGTTAGCATTTCTTAAAACTGGATTTGCAGGAAACCTAAAAAACATAACTCCCTTTCTCATCTTGCTGACGTTTAATAGGACTAAAGAATCCTAATGCAATTCAAAATATATTAATTTTATCAAATGCTGTACCCTTCAAGAGACATGTATGTGGGGTCATGTATTACAGAGAGTCGAAGGAAGTAAGAATTACAAAACTTTCTTAGACAGGGTTGTGTTATGTGTTCGATACTAAAGCAACTCTCCAAAATCTGAAACCAAAATTTAGATCCAGCTTCACTGTAAGCAAAACAAGTATTACAGAACAAGGACACTGGGGTTTGGAGACAAGATGAAAAGCAAGAAACCTTCTCTGACAAGCCAAACAGTTGGCAAAGTTACATTGGATACGTTTGCCTCTTCAGCAGTTAACTTGTGATGCCTATAAATATTTGGGCGCAGAGTCTAACTTCTACTGCAGTCTCAACATGTAGTAAATAAAAATTACTTCTTTGCAAAAAAGCATTTTTCAAAGTGCAAGATTAATTTTGAATTGAAAGGGACAGCTGCACGTGAATATACTGAATGTAAGTCATCCTTCAGCATTTACAGTTTACTGTAAATGTGCAGCAGTCACATACACAGTAGGTTATTTTACATTGCTGTATGAAGCAAACCTTATAAATTATTCCCCCCATTCAAAACTGTTTCATTACTAAACACATTTCTTCTCTGAGCACAACTATTTTTCATAAACAAGTATGTCAATAGAATTCAGTGCAAACAGCTGGAAAAAAAAAGTTGTTTTTTTTTTTTTTACAGAGGAAAGGGAAGCATAAAAGAAATAAGAACAAAATTATAGTTAAAACCCTAACTGATGGAAGCAAAGTGCTTAATTTGCTCAGGGTTTTTGTTTGGCTTTTTAAAGAACACATATCAAAGTTCACATGTATTTCATTGATTTTTAACATGGGAAAAAGCAATTACTAGATTTATGAAGAATTGCTCTGAGAGGAAAAGTGCAAAGTTCTTAACATCACTTGAAAACCTAAGATAAGATACTGTAGACAGTCAGAATGACACGCTTGAAGTCCTATGTTTCAGAAGCAAAGGACAAAAAGGACAGTGGAAAGCATGGGGAAGATAACCAGGGCTGAGTAACCTTCATAGATGTCTTGTATTTATTTTTGTTCTCTCAACCTGTTATAGAAGTTGACACGGAGAATGCGAGTGAGTCGTGCCATAAACTGACATAGCACAAGAGCTACTCAAGAGAGACTTGCACTTTCCTGACAACTGCACTTGATGTTTTTCAGTAGCTGCATACACAGTAATATGGGTAGAATTCATATACAGGTACCATCTAGAAACTTTGCTGTTAGTTGATGCACAGTGAAGAAGAAAAATGCAACTTTTTCCCCCTTCTCTAAACAGGCTCCAGCAGGATAATCAGTTCACTAGATAAACTAAAGAACTTATCAATTACAATTCCACACTCTGGAAGGAAAAGACAGCGTGGGGAAAAAAAACTTGATAGTTATTATATACTGTAATACATTAGAGCTTTTATGGACAGCAGTAAGTTAGATTTCACAGCACTTCTGTGTAAGATGAAATGGCTTCTGTTCCACAACAAAGACATTTGCAGCATGATGGATTTTTAAATACGTGTGAGCAACATGAGGCTTACTGTCACCTCATTTGTTTGGAAATTGTTTATAGGGGCTTACACTAATAGAACAGCAAACAAAGAAGTAGATGAGAATAACTTGACAGTAATACAACACATTATACATGAACAATTGCCCTTTCATGTATCCTTAGATTAGAAGCCTTGAATTTACCAACCCCATATGCTGGGAAACCACGTATTTCTAAACCACCACAAATTATGACTGGCTAATGCAGCAATAAGCATAACCCATTAGTGAGCAAAGGAGTGACTTTTCCCTAACTGTACATTCCTGATATTAGTTTCTTTATGAAGCCAAGCTAAATTCCTGCTTCTCAGTAATAGCAGTATTTCAAAGAAATTTGCTTTTTTCCTTCTGTCTGCATTGTTGATGAACAACAACCCAAAACACATACGAGAGTTTCTGAAGTTTATGGGAGTTATAGAAATAACTTATACAGAAAAATTACTACCAAGAATGCTGGAATGGTTTCTGAAGCATTCCAGTGCTTCAGAATTCAGGGCAATTAGAAAGAAAACTTCCATTACATCTCTTACTTACATAAGACATAACCTCATCTAAAGTGAACACGTCACTTTTTTTTTTTTTAAAGTAATGACAAGGTACTTGAAATTCCTTGCTTTAACTATCTGTTCATCTAAAGAACTTCACATGTAAAGACAGGATCCCCATTGTTTCTGTGCACCTTCTCTATGGCAAACATAAAGCCGTGTGGCATTGGCTGGCCTAAAACATTGATTCCATCAAAATTCTTTAAGAAATGGTACTGCATGAAGCTGCCAGGACTTTTTTTCTCCACTACAGTTCATAGAGGCTGCCAAGAGAGAATCCTGACATCTTGACAACTTTTTCCAAGTTGTGAGATGTGTCACACCCTAAAAGTCTGAGAAGCAGCAAACATACAATGAACATCAGAACATTTTGAACTACCATAGAGAGAAAAGTGGAGGAATAGCTCCTTCTTTATTAGCTCTTACGATGCCAGAGAAACAGTCAAAGCCATATACTTTTCCTAAAAGAGCAGGGTGAAAAAAAAAATAATTCCTACCTTGCAGAACATTTATTTGCTTGTTAGATTCTTCAACTTGCACTCGATATGCTTTTCTCTCTTCTTCCAATAGCGCTATAAATGGAAGTGAAAATGTGTCCAAAAGTTTTTATTACTAAGAAGTATTTCAGCTGTGAAATTCATTTTAGTTACAACTTTTCCTTAACTGAAAAGATTAAAGCAATCATATTACTTCAGTAAGTTATCAAAGCTAGTAACTGTGTAAGTAGTTTAATAAAAAGTTAATATTAAGACATCATTCCATTATTGTGGTAGTATTACAATTAATTTGAAATTAATATAATCTGTTGCCTGATCCAAAAAGTCCATGTGTGCTAAATGCAAGCTGGTGTGGGAAAAGGAAAAAAAAAACCTGTAAATATACCCCATAAAGAACACTGAACAATATGCAATTAAACTATTTCCTGTCATAAACAACCTATGGTTTTCTGAGGATAATGATACAGCTACATATCTGATACGATGATCTAAACAAAGAACTACCACCGAATACATTACATTATGTGCATTATCTGACTGAAATACAAATTAATCAATATTTGCAGGTGAACATATTTTATAAGGATGAAATATACAGTGTTCACATACTCAATACTATGAAAAGGTTTTGGTTTATCTTGAACCAAAAAGTCGAAGTTCAATCACTTTAGGTAAAAAAGCAAAAGTTTCTGACATTCTGTGCAGAAGATGTGAATGTTACGAAATGTACTTAACAGACAGACAGCAAAACTAGACCCCCTTTTAAAACTACCTGATAAATACAATTTTAATGGGTACCCTACACAACCAAGTTGATCTGGGTCTCACCTTGAAGTTCAAAGCATTTTTGTTTACTTGTCCTAGCTAGCTCTTGGGCTTCAATCAGCTCCTTGTGCAGCTGCTGAATCTCTTGCTTAGCCTCAGTCTCTGATTGTGCACCCTGCAATTCATCTGATAAAAGAACATTTTCTTTAAATCATAAATTTGTACAACAGCTTAATTTGCACTGCCATGTGATGACTGGCAACTTTTTATTCAAATCATCTGAAGTTAGTTAAAGTAAACTCAAAATTGGGTTAGGTAAATATTAGCAAAAATATTAATATACTTCTAAAAGGAGGAAAACATATGCAAACTTTTAAAACGTTCATTATATATAACATGCAGTACGAAACAAAACCAAACAAGATTTAAAAACCCTGTAGAGATAGGCAAGGATTCCTGGATTCACAGAAATGAAGGACCAAGCGTAAGACAATCCTTATGTGTTTTGAAAAGGAAGCTGCTCTGACCCTCTCTCCTTGCACACACTTATCAGAACGTCCCCCCTTTGTCCCCTGCCTCCCAAGCACCCCCCATGCTGCAGGCACACCCCAACCCTGGCAGCACAGCAGCCCCCCAACAGCCCCAGCCTCCTGCTGGGCCGGGCAATGCCAGGCAGCCCCAACACATGATGCCCAGAGCTGCTATTTAGCGCTTTGCCACTGCCAACAGGCTTGGTACCACACACAGCTCGGCTTCCTCCTCGCCCTGTGGATTGTAACTAGAAGGAAAGGAAAATCTAGGGAAATTTTCTAAAAAAAAAAAATATTAAGAAAATGAAGAAACACAGCTCGGCTTCCTCCTCGCCCTGTGGACTGTAACTAGAAGGAAAGGAAAAATCTAGGGAAATTTTCTAAAACAAAATTAAGAAAATGAAGACAAGCCCACCCTCATTATTTCATTCAGTGGCCTAGTGAATACTAAGCTAAATTTTGCCCTTAAGGTTTTTTTTTCCTCTATGTTTTAAAATATTAGGTATATCTTTAATGTGAACAGAACTTATACATGTTATTTAAGCTCTAAATAAAAACATTTGCTCTTCCCCACAAGTTCTGTATTAACTAAAATGTGTATTAAATGTCCATTTGGCTTACTTGCAGTTACAGGCAAATTAAGCATTTTTAAAGCTGAAGTTTTGGGGGAATTTAAAAGAGGAAAAATAAATATTTGTAACTAATAGCAGTGTCCTCTAATGGGCACAACACTAGAAACTAGACGCAGTAACAACGAGGCAGACAACACTCCAGCCTGCAGGTATCTGCAATGCCAGGAACTGGATCCAGGAAACTCCCATTCACTAAATTTTCCTGAAGTACTGTCAGTGCAGAAACAGATCTTCCAATAGGCACAAGCAGCACTAATAAACTGTACTGGTAGAGGGCTAAGACTTTATATAAAGCCAGTTAGGTGAGAAAGGTAAAGGAGCAAAATCAAGGGAAAAAGTCCAGTTGTACATCATGGGAGAGGGAGAACAACAATGTAGACATGTTACACAGCCAGCTGGCTAATAAATGACTACCACTACAGACCGTATGGATTTAAGATGAAGGCACACTGCTTAGAGTAAAAAGCCCAAAAAATAAATTGGGTTGAATGTCTGGACCTTCCACGCATAAGAAAAAAAGAAAAAATAAATACAAGGTATAGCTTAGTTTGTCGTTACACTTTTAACATTGATATTTGACTGTATGTAGCCAACAAAATAACTATAAAATTTTTTTGCTGTTTTCTTCATTACAATAATTGTTTATCAAATCATGCTGAAGTATTCATACTGTATCTCTCTGAGAAAAGAGGCTTTTTTTCCTATTCTCACAGTAATGAATTGGTGGGATCGAGCAGAGACAAGGGCACACGTGCTTTTAGACGTTCTCAGAACAAAATTATGAGAGCAGAAAGAACAAAGAGGACTACATCTTTCACCCAAATACTTTCTTATTAGAATCCCAAATCCAAGTTTCCCTTTACTGAATATGTTTTGTTCGTAGTTTCTCATGGATAAAGACTTGGGGCAATTAGACTTTCAGCCCTCATTAATGAGGCTGTTTAAATGAAATGGACAAGGAAGTTGACAAATTATGCTGAAATCACGCCTGATAAACAAGCAGTGTCCCAAATCCAACAATAGACACCCCAAATGAACTTTCTGGTGGACAGTGTTTTCCAATCAATGACAGCACACATACATACACTGCTTCAAAGGAGATGAGGAACTCAACTTATGGGACAAGATAATCAGTTTAGCAAAGGCACAATCAAGGTAAAAACTCTTTCCTACTCAAATGCAATAAGGGAATTTCCATATGGCCGACATGCTTCTAAATCAAAAACCGAGAAATATCAGCACAAGAAAATACCAGCTTTTCAGTCTTACCTAAACGTAAAATTTCTTTAATGTCTTTTAGTTCAAAGTAAACAACATTTCTGTCCTAATGCTAGTTTTGAAAGAAATTACTTAGTAAGTAGGATTGCTCTATTTATAAACAATAAACTACTAAATATCATCAAGCTTAGAATTAGTTCCCTCAAGAAGCAAATTCACATCACAAAAACTTGATTTGAAAACCAATGTAAAAGGTTGCAATTAAATACATATTTGAGTGATTTACACAAGTATTCAACATTGGACTAAGTGTTCCCAGAGAACTCTAAATAATTTTATCATTAATTACAACATGGTGCCAAAAAAGTCAAATCCTCATTCATTTGTTCTAGCTCATGGAAAATTTTCATCTACGATCAGATTGTTTGCCATATTACAACAAAGGTTCTTAATTAACACCACTGTTCCAGATACACACTGAGATCTTCCTTAGCATCAACTCCACTGGTAGATTTAAAAATGTTAAAAAAAAAAAACCAAACCACGATCAGTACAAATCCTTTCCAAAGCACAAAAGCACATGAAAATTTCTTCTCCTTCAATCTGGCCCAAGAGAAGGAGTCTAACCCCTGGGTCAGTTTTGGGGAAAAATGACTTTTTCTAAATCATTAAAGAGTAGGATGGTGTGTGAAGGAACATATTGCAATTTTAGGATCTGTAACATAAAATTTCAATAAAACCAAAAGAAAAGCAAAGTTCAGACTAAATTAATATTTACAAACATGAAGATATTAACAAAGCTCTGCTTATATGTTTGCCTTTACACTTTGGTGTTGATATTGGAGAGACCACATAGGCTGCGGTCTGAACTGATCCCGTTTCTGTATGTCCTGACTGGTGAAAGCAGCTTTACGAGCAGGCTGGTATTTCTCCAAGTCATACAATAGTTCACTTTAAGAATCTTGCAGTATTCCTTGGGCTATTCAGATAACTATTTTCAGAGTACTCAGGTGAAGTCATATAAACAATTAAAACCCTGAGCATTCTTCAGCTTCATAAAATCCGCATAAATTGTATCATATATTTAAAATGAAGCATTTGGCTATTGCAGTATAAAACAACAGTTCCCAAGCTTTCTCAATCAAGATACCATTGCTGATTTTCAAAATTTCTTATTTCAAAACTACCATTATTTAGCCAACTGTCAACTGAAAACACTTTTTATTAAGATTCTACCGATCAGTCTCGAAACTACTATGAAAATAGAAGGAAGTTGATAAGAACGAGGTAATTAACCTTCCAGTGACATTCACCGCTTCTTTCCATCTGTTTAACATTTACCCGTTTTTAACATTGCAGTAAGTAGTCACTAACAGCCTCTCTAAACAGAAGCATCTAGGGAACTGTTACTAATGGCTAATAAAGTTGTCTACCTCATGGGGAGAAAAAAAAAAAAGGCAGTTCTACTAATCTGTAAGAGCTTTTCCCCTTCCCCTTTTTTCCAGATTCCAACTTGTAGAACCTTGAAACAAATCCTGAATGCACTCAAAGCTTACTGATGGAAAATACAGTTGGAGGAAACTACGGCAATTAAACGTCTCATCTTTTTCTTGTTCCTTTAATTTGTTTTCTAAATTCCAACAGTTAAACAAAAAGGAACGCTGCCTTTTCCAGCAGCCATTTCCGCATTCCAAACAGCTGCCAGATCAGAAATGTTCTCACTCTTCCTTAATTATATGACTGCATAACAAATCCACTTGAAAGTCTTTCTGTGGCAAACAAGATCCTTTTTAGGGCAAAGTCAGGCATATGAAGTAGCTCTGACAAAACCTCAAACAAAACCGTGGGTTTACAGAGTCCTCATAAATAGTATGAGGCAAATGATTCATTGCACAGATATTTTTTAATGGTTTCATGAGAGCAAAATAGGAATGCCCATAAATAGCCTCAAGAGAAAAAGAGTTATTCCAATTATTTTAGTTAATTACAAAAATGTAATTCAATAGCAAAGCGGCCTATGCAAATAGATATTTTTCTACTTATTAACTTAAAAGTTCAGTAATGGTTATGGTTTAAATCTTCAACGGGGTAAAGACAGCACATCCACAGGTAGATGAGCACACCCACATTGGCAAAAGACTGCTTCCACACTACTACAGAAAACCTGATTTAAGTCCTTTAAGAGTTCAATTAATCGTCCCTGGCAGTTTAATAAAACCTGGGCACAGAAAGTGTAACTCCACCAGGCCCTTGCCATGACATGAGGATCTCCTAATCCCAGAAGCAGCACGCTCACAGCAGCCTTAGCTCGGCCTTGGGCTGGTAAATGAACCTTTCTGACAGAACTTAGACTTCACTTGCATATAAGGAAAATGCAGGAATCGGTGGGTTTCAGCCTTTTAATACATCTGCAGAAGATAACTAAGAAATCAGCCAATTAGGAGTAGTCTTCAGTTGGCTATCTTAAAACTGTAAGAATTAGAATCAAAATAATTTTGACATAAACTCTCTGAAATCAGTTTCTCTGCTGTACTGTTCTCATACAAAGGGTTGTTCCGGCTGTAAATTCTGCGCAAGTGACAACACTCACAGGAAACAAACTCCATAATGTGTATCCCATTCTGCACCCTAAGTTCTGATACTTAATCAACACCTTGCTTTTCAACTGAATTTTTTTTTCAAATAAAACTTGCTACCAAACCCAAATTTAATACCAAAAATAAGACTATCATAATCACCACAAACAACATTACCAGATTCTAGCTCCTAACACAGGAAGTCACTGAATATACTTGTTATTAATTGCAGACATCAGAGCAAAATTCAAACGGAACACACTCAGTATCTCAACACTCCTTTTTAAAGTTCTTTGCTGAACTGATATCCACTGGAAAACATCAAAATACTTTCTAGTTTCACTGTTTGGAAACACGTAAAACACAATTTTTTTTAAGTCCTTCTGTCATAAAATTAGAGAATCTCAAACAATCACAGAAAAAAAGCTCTTTTACACATCTCCTAAATTTCATTGTGGTTTCTTGTCTTTCTGAGCAATGAAGAACTGTGACATTCTTTTACTTGTGATCCCAACATAAGCATCATTTTACAGATCTTATCAAATGTCTAATTGCACATAAAGCCTAAAAGTAACTTTCGGTATGCTAAATGCTACCAACTAATTAATATCCCATAAAATTTTTCAGCTCATGAATATGTAAACATTTGCTCACTGATCAAGTTTTAAGTACATGCTTTCAGCGCAGAGAGCAATAAAATAGTAATTTATAGGCATGAAGCTCAAAAGTAAGGCTCAGCAATCATTCTAAATACAGTTACAACAGCAAATTCAAATCTTGAGTGTTCTAAGTAAAAAATGATTTTTTTATTTTCTTTTTAGCCAATCAGGTGCAAACTAATAGAAGCATTTCTGACAAGCGATGGAAATGATACAAGTGAAAATCTGGCAATGCTTGAAACATGTCAGTGATGGAAGAATCCCTCCTCCCCAGAGCTATTAGCCCTAACTTAACTGTATGCTGAAACTGCTTCTCAACTCCAAAGTTATAGCATGTAAATTCCTAGAACAGTGTTGGTGAGGGCAGAAACTAACTTTAAGCATAAGTTATTTCTAAATTAACACTTAAAAGTGTTAACCCAAAGGAATCATTATTGATACTTAAATGCAACTCTACCATGATTAAAATAATTGAATATCAGCACCCTACTTTGATATACATTTGATAAAAAACCAGTAGACAAAAATATACATATATACAGGTTATGCATCTAACGTTAAAAAAATTTGTTTACCTTTTAGAAGAGCTACTTTAGCAATAGGTTCATTTAGATCTTGGTCATCCATTTGAGCATCTAAAAAAACCAAACCGCACATCCTTCAGTGAGCAGGTAGACTGCAGACAGTTTTCATACATGTATTCTTTAAGTGAAGAGAAACTTTTACCATTTTCTCCCTTTACAACAGTTAATTACGAAGTTGCAAAATAGACATAACTGCTCTAAGCTTGTATCCGGTTCTCAGCTCTTTTAGAAAATGCTTGTGATTAAGTGTTTTAATTCAAACTAATTAGATGTTACAGAAACCTCAGTTAAATGCTTACCTGTAGTGTCGTCACTGCTTTTTTCCTTGCTTGGACTAAGGGTGTCTGACAAATCAGATTCTTTGACTCTTGCTTGATTCTCTGTAAGAGACAAGGAAAATCAACTACAATAAGTAAATGCTTTGTTCAATCTCTTAATCATAATTTCTTCTACACAATTCTTTACTGAGAAATGTCAGATAATAATAGAAAACAATATAGTTGAAAAATACTTAAAAACCTGATGGCTGCTTATTCTTTGTCAGTCTGGGCTAAAATGGATTCAGCATCACTAATCTAGCCTACGATCTAATAGGGAATGCAACAGCCTCATGCACAGCTTGAACTTTTGTTAAAGCTGTATTCTTGCCAGTTGGAACTCTGTGCAAAAGCTGATTCAATCAGGGAACAAATAAGAAAAGAAAACTGGAACAATGCAGATACTGTAACGAGTCAGAAAGAAACTGCTGTTAAGAATAAAATTGTGCTTCAGTATTTTGGACAAATAAAATAATAGCAACAAGTCCTGTATATACTGTACTGTTAAAAAAAAAAAGCATGGTATGAACCAGTAAAGAATCACAGCAATATAAATTAATACACTAATTTCTAGAAAGAATCTTCAGTTACAATCTTATTAAAAGAAGGCAGCCTATGTCCTTTCCACCAAAAAATACCATCACAAAATATCTATACCACCACATTATTACATGCAGCTTAGTAAAACCACAGTTGTGGAGGTTTTTTTTTTTTTACCAGTTCTAGATTAGGGACCACACATTTTTAAAAGATGAGGGGAATAAATTATATTAGTGTATCCTTTTCCCACAGAGATGTATCCTTGACTCAGAGTCTAAATACTTAGTGATGCTGTAATTATTTAATTTTTTTTTAAATAACCATTACAGTTTAGTTCTGATGAGTCCATTAAACAAAGGCCCACAATCTCTGGTGTGGGCAAATCCAGTAAGTTTTTCATCAAGGAACCATGTCACCAACAAGCAGGTGAGGTTATATGTAAAGTCTTTCTTGGCTGACTATGCAGAGCATTGGTTTGACAGCATCACTGCCCACCCACAGACTAATAGAGGTTTCCTGCGTCTCTCAAGTTCCAGTTAGAGAGATATATATACAAAAAAGCATCATTACAACATTCCCAGTATACCGACTTTACTTCTACCACACATGCAGCAAAGCACAGAGAACACAAATAATTTCTTCACATACAGATACTGCAGATGCAACAAAAAGGAACCAGGATATAGGAAGAAAGATGCAGAGCAATAAATAAATCATGTTATACCAATGGGGTTAATATATGAAAATATGTAAAAAACAAAGGAGCAACAAGAAAGCTTGTGTGTGCTGTTTTTTCAAATAACAAAAGAACAAACAGAACTAAACACCCACAAAATGTGCACTCTGCACTTACACTGGGAAATTAGCAAGTGACAAAACACAGACAGGTTAATAGAAAATAAAAATGTTTTCTTCAGCTAACATGAAAAGTTTTCTATTTTTCTGTGCCAGAATAGCATCCACTTGTACATTAAACAGAAGAAGGCAAGTACAAACAAAGAAGCTGATCCGGAGCCAGAATTTTCCTATCTTAATGTAATTGAAATCACCGTAGAGGGAAAAGGGGAAAACACCCGTGTGCTTGAAGCACATTAGAGGTTCAAACCTGGTAGCTATTCCAAACATATCTCATATGACTTCAGCAGATTTCAAAGCTCGTAATGACTAGAGTCATTAAAAACTTGATGTTTGGGGGTGGTTCTTTGCTAAAACCAAAAGGGTACTTTACTATTTTTAGGAATAAGGTTTTAAACTAGTATCTAAAGATATTACAGAACAAAGCATTTTACATGTATCATATGGAATCAAGCTCACAAGACTGCCATTAAAACTGTAATAATTACTAAACCAAGTAATAAGTTCTTTTCAAAGTATTAAGAAAAGTATATCCTAAAAGCCTCACCCATGTCGTTTCTATTAGTGCCCGCTGCAGAAGCGCTAAGCTGAGCGATATCTGTATCCAACTAACTTTACCATATCTGGTCACACAGGGAAGCACAGCTTTCTTGCTCTGTGCGAAACAGCAGGGACAGTGCAAGTCCCAACCGCTGAATTAATTCTCTCTCTCCCCCCACC
>NW_015090851.1:2169675-2180007 GCF_001431845.1 Calidris pugnax | reverse complement strand
ACCCTCGGGTACATCAGCCTCTTCTTCCTCCCTCCTCACCCCGAAACAAGGGACAAGATTAGGCACCAGAGGAAAGACGCATCAGTTTCTACATCTGAAACAGCAGGAGTCAAAAAGAGAAATGGTTTAGAAACCTGCTTCCTATTCTGGAACCAGAGTCATAAGCACAAAACTCCTTCCTGTACTATATTATTTCACAGCAGTTGTCCCTATTTCCCATAATAAAACTGAGCTGAATAAATATAGCCAAAATGATGAAGTATATTAAAATGTGTTGACATCATACTTACATGATGAGTTAGAATGTATTAACAAACACTAAAAATAGGTCACTGCTTTGCAAGATAACTGGCATGCAAGTGTTACGTTACATTTATTGTATGCATTCTTCTCCCAAATATGGCATGTTGTCTATAGCTTACTCACATACAGAAACACATTAAAGGTGCAATTTCATACATTAAGCTAAGAGAAGATAACTTTAAAAGTCTTTAAAGTATCAGAACTTTTAACAAGCTAACATTTATTCAATACAATAATGCTTTGCAGAAGGACAGAGGGTAAGGAAATGAGTTAGTATGTCTAGACATTAATAAAAAGCTACAGAAGTGGAGTCAGCCTACACGTCCAGACAATCTCCTATTATTAGACAGATAGGAATATTGATCTACACACTTTGCAGCACTCCCGATTTTGGCACTGCAAGATAAGCATGACTGTTCCTTAACAAGATATATCTTATCTAATTAGCTCCTTGTAATTTACTTGTTTTATACACAAGAGAAAAAAGTTACAGATGCACATTTATATTTTACTTGGAAAAGGCACACTTAGGAGGTTAATATTTATTTTAAAGTTTAAGTTTATGCAGGCACTAAAGATTTAAATCTATTTACAAAAATTATTATATTTTAATTTTTTTTAAATGCACATTCAGGTAAGAACTCAGTCAAAACTAGGATTTCATGCATTCAATCTTCAAAAATCATTTCCTTTAAATCTTTTTACCCTACAACAGTATCTGGAGCAGAGTTCAGTGAACAGAATACCTGCCCTTTATTAGGTTGGTTTTTTTTCCTCTTTTTCAACAAAATTCAAACTGCTAGTTTAAGACAGAACATGCACTGAAGTGACATAAAAAACATGCTTCAAAACCAGTTAAATAATCCAGAAGTCTAACCTTTCAAAAGCTTTGTTTCTTCCACTTTGGTTAGATGTCCTTCATCTATGATCTTGTCTGCCAAACAAAATAAGTGTTACTTTCCAAGATCAAATTAAGGAAGCTTTTCGCTGCACACATCTACGTAGACTACATTCCATGACCAAATTAAAAGCTGATAATATTACTTCCTACTCAGGCTTGAACAAAAACTTTATTCTGGCACAGAATAATGGAACAGAGCACACAAGCCTACTGGAACTTTGTGATAAAGTGCATAATTATTTCTTCTGTAATATATTAGCTCACATTATTAATGCTTCAGTTCACTAATGAGAACTTAGGAAAATTAATTTTTATGAACTTTAAAAAAAAATATCTAACTGGGAGCATTAAATAATTAATACATTTCTCAAGTTATAGTTATCAAAAAAGGAATTCTAAGAGTTAGTGGCTGAAATAGATAACCACCCGATACAGCAGAAATCTAGAAATACACCACGGTAAAACAGCAAATGAGAAGCCACCTCCACATCGCAACTGCTTTATCAGTGCCTATGAAAGAAACGCAGAAACAGTCCTTCTTCTAAAGAGTTGCATCACATTCGGGTTCATAAAAATTGAGTTTACATATAGTATTGACAGAGAAGTCTACTCACATATGTCAGGTGCATAAAAGCCTAAAACAGGGAATTTTGACTAGATTGCTAACTTAATCTTAACTCCAGCTAGGACACGAATGCAAACAGCAAGACCAAGGGAAGTAAAGGTTTGTATTGATCAAAGACACTAAAAGAGCTATTGAATCAGTAATTAGTATCTTTTTCAGAGGAGATGTGATTATTTCAAACTCCTTAACAACTGGATATTGACCCCAACATGAAAGATTATAGAGGGTCACATATCTTACAGATCACATCATCAATTTCTATGCAGTAGATCTTGCAATTCAGCCCACGCTGAGAGGGGTACACCACCAAACCGCCCGCTGAAGCTCTCCCAGCCCCAGCCCTGGCCACCAGGCAGGGACCCAGCCTGCTGGGTACCCCATGGGCTGTACGCTGGGAAGGGAGACACAGAAGACTCAAGGAACAGCACGTACAGGAGAGTTCAGATTAAGGAAGCTGGATGACAGTAAATTCTTTTCAAATTTTTAATTTAAAAAAATAATTTAAAAAAAAAGTGAGCTTTAGGCAGCATTTCCAGCTTCAAGTAGCTCTGACGACTCTGAAGTCTCTGTACTCCTCTGATAGCAGGTTGCTGTAACCGTAACAATTTAAGGACAGAGGCAGGGCAACATTTGCATGGAGATATCTTTTTCAACTCTAGTTGAGAAGTTTCCAGATTAAAAAAAAAAACCACCAAGATCTGAAGAAAGGTTTACGTGGCCAAAAGCCTGCCCTGTCCCCTTCCCACAGCCAGACAAACCAGTCTGAAACAGATAGTCACTCCATCTACAAATACCATCCTGCATTCCTATAACATTTGTCAAATACTGCTTCAGAAATACACTGAATGGCACACTGGATTTTCAGGATTGGCTTCATGTCTCAAGCAACTGTAGGAGATTACTCATCATCCAAGTTCAGAGCAATCTCAAGTTCGTCAGAGCTGGAGAGAGTCCCTGTGCCTGGACTGAGGAAGGCACCAGAGGGAATCAGGTTACTGCAGCCACAAGTTACTGAGTGACACCAGGAGCCCTATTCCATTAAATAATTTTAAAAAGAAATATCTAAACAAAAGTCTTCATGTATGATTATTGCAGGACTCAGCTGAGGCTGGAAGGGAGGTGGGGAGGAAGGCAGCAAGAAAGCAGGTGAGGAATTCTGCCCTTACGTCTGAAAAATTAGCTGAATGCAAAAACCATACACTCCAAGTAGCTATCAGCTGCTTGATCTGAAGGGGTAATTACGTCTGAAAAATTAGCTGAATGCAAAAACCATACACTCCAAGTAGCTATCAGTAGCACCTCACCTATGCCGGACTGCTAGCTTAAAATAGGCTTCTATAATCAGTTTACGGAAGAAAACTTAGCATTGGGAATTGACGGATCTTGGAGTTTCCACAATTCAGCAACTGTTAAAACCAGAATAATTATAGCACAAAACAAAGAATCCAGTCTTCTTGACCCAAATGTTTTTCCAAACTGAAACCTTTGCAGCGGCTCTTTACACTTGTAGGAATTCTCAATTCCTATGAGTAAAAAGTAGAGCAGACTTAATTTTTCTTTTCTTTTCCATGGTGGTTTACTATTTTCTAACCTTCGTTATGAATTTCAACATTTGAACAGAAGTATTCTCCTTGATGCTGTTTCTCCAGCAAAGAACCTCAGCAATAACACACAAGTCCCCTCGCCCAGCGTGACCCAGAGCTGGTACAGCCAGAACTTTTCACGTGGTGGCTGACATCCCTTCTAACTTGCCAAACAAGTAAGCATTCTCTGTGTTTTAAGAATGCTAGCATTTGTATATTTCAAAGCCAACAAAAAAATAGTTTATTTCTGCACGCCTGTGTCTATTTAGATAATAAAGAGAAAAGTAGATTTTGATGTCATTAAAGGACACAGAATCTTAGTCTGCGGTCTGTTACCACCCGAGTTGCTAAAAACTTCAGAATCCAGACAACAATCAAAGTAAAAGCAGAAAACCTCATTAACTTGATATTTTTTTTTTGTTTAAATTTAAATGAAGCCACATATTCCCTGAATCAAGATGTGCATTTTTGGCTATATATAAATTAGGGTTAGGATCCTAGCTTTAATTTCTGGCACAAATAATTTTTGTCTTTTGTGTTATCCAGTCACTAGTTAACAGAAACCAAAGAGTTACTGAGACATATCATAAATAATAGTAATTTTAACTGATACAATCTGCTTTGAAGTTAAGCCTTCAGTTCATCTTTAAAATAATCTATGTTTCTTTTTGCTGATGAATGCAGTTCAGAGGCCACTCTCCTTTAGGTCTTTAGGCCTTTCCTATTTTTTCAATTTAAGAACTCCCTTTTAGATTTAGGTTGCCTATCACTATGTGTAATGTAATAGTTAAGATCTGTTAACATTACAATGTTTACTGAAGTAACATGCCTCCAACACATTTATGTTTTAGTATCAGATTAAGTCTTTGAAGGAGGCCAGTTTTGAAGACCAATGAAAGGAAGCCTGGCCCTCAACACACAAATTTCAAACCATCTGAAAAAAAAGCGATACTGAGAAGCTTTAACTTTACGTGCCATCTGCAAGTCATAATTCATGGAAAAGTTGAAAATAGCCATTCAATCCATCCAAAAAAACTACATCATTTTAGATAGATAAATTTTAAAAAAAACAACAAAACAACCCAAACCACAACACAAAAACACAATAAAAAAAACACTTAATAAAAAAGAAAAAAAATTGACCTGTATTTAATTCATAAAAAATTTTTCCTCATCACTGAGGAAAAAAAGTAAGGACACAGAGAAGAGTTAGAAATCTCTCTTTTGTCTATACATCATCACCAGTTTTGGTAATAACTCATATCATGTACTGATCAGAAAGAAGCATCATGACTTCTGCTGTTGATGTCACTGGATTTCACCAGTGGTTACTAAGAAAAAAAAAAAGGTTATGAAATGAGCAACAAGTGAACTGGATGTAATGATCAGAAAGTAACAGACTTCCCAGATCATTCAGAGCAAGATTTATTAACATTCAAATTATAGATCAAGACAGGTTACTGGACAATAGCGTGAGCTGTAGTCTGCTTAAAAAAATAAAAATAAATAAAAAATATCTTTAAAAACCTACAGAAGCCAGATTTTAGAAACAATGCTAACCAAGTTAAGCACTTGCAATGCAGCTTGAATAAGATTTTAGTGTCCTGTTTCTTCTCCTCCACCAAAAAATTGTTGCTTTAGTATCTTGAGGAGTCTTGATTACTCTTAACTGATAAGCGCTTTCAATTGCCCCATATCTCTGTAGCAGCTCTGTGTAGATTGTTTAACCATCTAACTTTCCTTCTTGTGCTATCTTACATACTTCCACTTCATTGACTCAAGCTGTTTTTCCTCATTTCTCTGCTTGTGCTTTCCCAATTTCAATGCTTCTTCCCCAGAGAGTCACACTTTCCCCACTGATCCAGCAACAAGTCAGAACCTTCTCTTCCAGCCAAACCGCCATGGTTGTCTCAATTCTCCTTCCTTTCTAGATTTCTCTTATGGTTTCCGCTGCTTGTATTACAAAACAGCAAACCCTACATAACACAACTTCAATGGGCAACTCCCAATTTTCTGTGACTTTTGTTGTATTATCATTTTTTCAATAATAAACCTGCTCCTTTCCCAGTAACTAAACCTCTATCTGATACTGTGATAGCATAGTATCATATGAGGAACTATACATTCCTTCTCAGTACCTCCAATCTTTATGAATATTCATCTACACTTAACTGTTTGCTGCGTTATACTACAAAGGAGCACTTTTCTCTCCATCCTAATGATATTTTTCTCTCAGTGGACAAAAACACCTTAAGTTTTTCCTTAATTTTAGATATGCAAACTGCACTGTTTTATTACTCATTTTCGAAAGCCATTTGCTTTGAAAACATGTTTCTCATTCCAGAATAACACATCTTTCTAAAGATTAGAATTGCATATTTATGTTTTATTTTTATTAAAAGAACCTCTTAGGTTTTCACATAAAAATTAAGGTATTGTTTTCCTTTTTGTTCTTTGTAACAACCAATTTGAAGAATGTGTAAGACCTTTAATTATCAGATAAATTATAGATATGAGAAATGAAGAAAAGGCATCACTACCTTATCCCTGTCCTACTGCTGCCTGTGATGTTTGCTTAAACGGACAGTGTTAGGCTTTCAACTCTTTACTCTGTGACAGGTGAAAAAAATACCCTCAGTTTAAACATCACATGGCAACATCACCACCCTTTTATCAGTCGGAGAACAACAATGGATTAACTGCTAAGAAGAGACAACATGATCATCACTTTGCAAGAGCAAAGATATCCTCTTTCTACTACAGGCACCTGCTTAACATCACAATGCCACAATTCTGTGCTTATAAAATTTCTGCTACCACAGAAATATTAAACAGTAGTGACAATTTTTGGGTTTTATCCACCTCTTCTGGGTTTTCTGGTTTTTTTAAAGTGAATGTGATGAACACTCTTGTACTCACTCTGACATTCTATGAACTGATGAATAAAAGTGCAGTCCCCTCCACTCTTTGAAAGAAAGTGCTCTAGTAAAGAAAGAAACACTTAAGTTTACATCTTCTTATCACTTTCAAATTAATGCAACAGAAAATTTGAAAGGTATATTAACAGTACTTGTAATTGTGCATTTACAGTGAACTTTTCAATTCTGAGTTAATATGCAAGCAGACAAGACATAATTGAAATGATGTCTGAGTGATATTAGAAAATGGATTACTCTCTTGAACTGATCAGAAGAAAGAAGTACTTTAACTGCATTTTCAAAGGGTACTTTTAAATACTAAAATCTAACAGCCGTTCTTAAGCATAATAAAGAGCCCCTTATATCAATAGAAGGTGTTTTAAAAATCACCAACTTTATTTAACCAAATTTAGTAAGAAACAATTATTAAAAGCCCCAACATTCTGCATTTGGCATTTGCTGTATTGCTCTTTCAGGTCAGGTGGTGACAAATGATTTCCACTTAATTTCCATTGATAATTTCATATTTTTCACAAAAACATTAATGCACATAAGTGATATTTAAATCACAATAAATTTAGAATACTTTAATTGATACATTGCTGAAACATGCAACTCCATAGTGCTGATGCCTCTAGTTCCTCCAATTTTTTAATTCATAATCAGACACAGATAATTGCAAGTACCAAATAAAAGCATTGAAGAAATAAAAAACATGTATTCAACCTATATTCTTCAGCATTTTTATTAGCTTTAAAAGGGCATTTACTAAGTTTTTCTTTAGTCTTCATGTTTATTTTTCATATCCAATACCCTCTTGAAATGAAAAACATTTCTTTTAAAAGTGTTGCTGAATATCTCCCTTTACTTTTTTAAACGAAGTTCCACTCAACAGAAACAACAATTTTTGAAAGGACAGTTCTACAGTAGAGATCCTAAATCTGGGCTCAATACCCCAGTTTACCCCAGTCCTTCAATGTGACCTTGTCCAGCTCCCAACTCCATCAGAATCTTGCACCTCTTCAAGTAAAAAGGTGCTAACACTTCCTTTCTAAAGCACCTCAAAAATCCTTTGACCTCAAGAACCTAGCAATCTGAAAAGACTGCTTTTTAGTACACAAACCAGCACTGTGGCTATAACATTTATTTTCCTTATTTAAACTTTTCTCTTTTTTTGCCTTTTACATGATCCTCTTGTGACTGTATACAAGATTACGTATCTTTCGTAATATATGACTTCCAAAACTTCAATATGAAAGCCATGCGTGGTACAACTTGCTGAGAAACGTACCACCTACAGAAATAACTCAGTTTTACACCCTTATCAGGGGCTTGATGTACAAGCAAGTTTTTCTCTTCTGCACCAGAATTTCTGTATGTGCAATGAGAGAAAATGAACACCTAACCCTCATCTTAATACACTTATACACTATATATATACTTAATACACTATAAAAAGACTCTAGAGAGACTGTAACATGAGTTCTTAGTTCCTCTACTCAGACTACAGCTCTTACAATGTTATGGACATCTATGGGAAAAAAATAAATGTAAAATTAGTATTCTTGCAACAGCTAGGTAGCATGCTTATAAACACACCTTGAGGACTTGATCTGAAGTTTTGTGAGACAGAGAAAAAGGAATCTTAAAATGCATACTGATTTTTCATGCTTTTACTACCATTTCCCTCTGATTGTTGAAGGTGGGGTGGCATATATACGTTTGTATACAGATAGAGGTGACTTTTTAAAATTGCTTTACAGGCTACTTAGCACAAACCCCAAAATTCTGAATTTCTGACTTCTGCCTTCAACTGTGAAGTCTTTCCCTTATGCAAAATATCTACAATCTCTTTCACTGCCAGCGTTGCTGAATCTACAGTATAATCTCTATATTCTTAGCTCTTCTAAAATAATATTATACATCTACAGTATAATCTCTATATTCTTAGCTCTTCTAAAATAACACAAGACTACTCAGCAAAAAACACAGTAGCTGCCTCCTGCTGCTTTCAAGAGAACAAAATCCAAAATCTGGCAGAACAAATCGCTGCCCATCTGTCGTTATAGGAGGGCTAGATAAAGGATGACAAGACACAGAAAGGCACGGACTGTCATAAAAAGAACATGGCCCAGCAAGCTCTAAAATGCCAGAGAAATGTGAATGGACCAGGTATAGCAGAGATGCAGAGTAATGTTGTACAACAGACAGAACAAGGGAAAACATGGAAAACTATGCTAAAATATAGAATAATAAAATAGCATGGTAGAGGCATGACAGAAAAAGGTGATAGACTGTATAAACACACAGAAAGACAACTTGAATGAGGAGTTACATCTTGTCTATATTCATAACAAAAAGAAACTGGCGGGTTTACGCACAAGTTCTACTGCTACTTACACGGTAGAGGAATCTATATTTTCATGCATCCATTCAGGTGACATTTTTACTCTTATGCAATCCAAAATAACTCAAAAAGGGATTGCATCAACTTTGACAAAAAAGTGAATATCCATGATACAACAATATTTGTTGTAATCCTATAATAATGAATTATAATTATAAAATTTCAGACAGTTTTTAAACTGACATTGAAAGAGGTAGCAGTATTTCAAAAACTAATTAAGACACTACTGCCAACAACTTCAAAACAAACAAAAAAGTGTTTGTTTAAAAAAATTAACATATTTAGTGTGATGTTATCAATTATTTCTCTAAAACAATATGTATTGGCGCTTGAAGCTTGAAACCTTTCACGAAATGTTTCAGTTTAACTCTAGGCTACGTTCGTTCCCAGTATTGCATGTTTTTCTAAAACCTCCAACAACTTAACTTTCAAAGTCTTTTTATGGTTTACATGATTAGAACGAAGAATGACAATCCCTATATAATACCCCAGTTTTGCTCTGTATACAAGTTGATTCTTTTCTGGGGTGGATGGTTTTAAAAAAAAGAAAACCAAATTTTTTTCTTAACCATTCTATCAAGGATTAAGATTATTACCAACCTAAAATTACGCATCAACAAGATGGATAATACTTAAAAAGAAAGTATGGCAGTCCAGAGAACTGGGAACAGATACATTAAGTCTCCTGCTTGCTAATTTCAGCGTGCATCATAACTAAGTGCCTAAAATGCCAAGATATTAAGGGATAACTAGTACTTAGATTAAGGGAAAGTTTTTGTACAGCTCCTCTCCTCCTGCTCCAAATAAGAAACAGACATGAGGTTATGCTATGATCAACTTAATTTTGCTATTAGTCTCCCTAGTTAAAGAAGTTCTTCAATTATAAAAAAAAAAAAGGTAAAAAAAGTCAGAATTAGAGCATATAGAGTTCTAAAATTTTGTTTTTAAAATGTATATGGTAATCCTCAAACACTGTGAATATTACTTAAAATCCGCAAGTTCTCTTAAGTGCCTCAACCCTCCATTAATACTACCACCATTCCTCAGAGCTTTCACTATCTAGCAATACACAGCAAATGCTGAAGAAAGCTACATCAAGGAAAAATTTAAAATTAACAGAAGAGGACAAGTATATCTTAGCCAATGGAACAATTTAGTGAATGTAAAATTGTAACAGGAATAATCTTTGTTATATGTGATATTGAGCATAGTCTTATCAGACAATTTTATTTAAAACACTTAAAGTGAATGTTAAGACATATTAGTTAAAACACTTAGCTTTAACTAATTGGTCTTTAAAGAAATTCCACCAGTTAGTTCAATCTGTATTCATTCCTGTTTTACATAAAAACATTCCTGAATTTAAAAAGTTAGTTTCCTCTATTTATATATTTAATGTACTCACATTTTTCATATGTTATAATTAGGAAAAAATATGTTTTGCTGACTTTACTTACCATACCAAATTTACTAGAAAAACGGTATATGTCTGTGTTTTGGGAAAATAAAATTAAAAGGAAAAACGTCAATGAGTTTTCCACTTTCTTGTATCACAAGCCTGACATCATTTGGTAGACTCCTACTGGTTCCAGTGA
>NW_015090851.1:2124486-2169665 GCF_001431845.1 Calidris pugnax | reverse complement strand
GAGGGGGGGGGAAGGGAGAGGGGGAAAAAGGACAGACGACTTCCAAGTTGGCTCATTAAGTTTTACAAAACTTTCTACTGAAAGTCTAAGCAAAAAAACGCTGGTCAGAGGAGTGAACAAATTCAATTTCATTTTTAAAAGAGTATTATTTGAAGTAAAACTTTAGAGGACATTTGGAATTTGTTCAACTTCAAACATCAACCATAAGACAAAAGGTAGCCTTAAGATACACTACCTTTCTCTGTGCTCCCATTAATTTTAGGTATGAAGTCGTCAACTTGTATGCCTAGGATTAAGAAAGGGTATTATTTCTGGAATCAAGCAAAACGTTTTGGGTTTTGTTTCTTTATAAATACAGAATTGTGAAACGCATCTGGCTTTTCATAGGTCCTCCTCCTCCTAAATACCTAATCTAATCAAACATAACAGGCAAAATTTAGTGTTTTCCTGCATTACAGATCACCTTCCTGTTTGTTCAAACATACAAGAAATTATTATCATCCAAAGAATTACTGCCTATTACATAAATATATATATAATGTAAAAAAAAATATCCTTTTACATGTATGTATACAAAAACCTTCAAAATCTTGGAAATGAGGGGGCACAGAGCTCTAAATTGAGCAATGACCCAGAAGTCTGAAGACTCACAACAGCAGTGCCCTCTACTGGCATTCTGTTGTGGGCACACACCTTTCAATGTTATCAAGTGATACCAAGAAGAAAGCGCCACTGGAACAACTGTAAAACATTATTCTTTTGCCAGACCCCTATACTGCAAGATTACTATAATCATAGAATCATAGGATGGTTCAGGTTGGAAGGGACCTTTTAGATCATCAAGTTCCAATAATAAAAGTAATTGAACAGAAAATCTGGAAACCAGCTTGAAACAAGAAACTGATCACACCTACCTAAGCTGTTGTGTTCTTTAAGAGTTTTCTCCTGAAGATGTTCTAACCGTACTGTAAACGAAAGTCCAAGAAAAAGATATTTCACAGATTAAAAGAAAAACAAATAACCAAAGTTTCTTCCCCACTAGTTACTAACCTTGTAATGCAGTTAGCCGCTCATTTGTGAAGTCATTATCAGCCTGCAAAGCTTCTATTTTTGCTTGAAGCTCTTGCTCTCTCTCTTCCATTTCATCTATTTTATGCTGTAATTCTTTTTTCTCAGCCAGTCCTTTCTGTTGAATTTCTTCTTGTCTTCCTTCTGCTACCTGCTCGAAAGATTTAAAAAATCCCCAAACAGATCAAAATTAACATGTAAGAAATAGATTTCCTTAATTTTTGTATATCTAAAAGCACATAAGTAACTTTGCCAGTCAGATCAAGAAAATTGACACAATGCAAATTTTTTCTAGTGTTATTTTTCTATAAATTCAACTTCAAGCACAATAACAAAGAGAAAGAATCTTAAAATGTCTTAAATAACTTTTTGTCTGAAGAACCTGTTTTCCTGTCAAAGTGCCAGGGCCCAAGAACTAAGAAACACCTAAAGACTCCCAGCACGTCAAATCAATCAAAACCCAGGAGTCCTTCTGAACTGAATGTACATTGCACAGACCAACCTGACTGAAAGCCACATCTTTTTCCTTGCTGGATTTCATGATAATAAGTATCAAAGACTCTCCTACCTCAAAACTAGGTAATATGTTTCAATTTTGATCCTTCTGTGTATTCTCATCACCATCATCAGTGATCAACTCATAATTGGGAAATCAATGCCCTTAAGACCAGCAATTTATCATTTTAATTTGGAAATAAACATCTTCTGAGGTGCTGAACTAGGACTCAAAGAACCAAAGCTCCAATTCCAGTATTTATGCAAGACAAATGCAACAACTGTCTCAGATCTACAAAGAGAACACAACTACCTTCCTCCTCCACATCTATATGGAGAGTAGACTGGAGACAGGCTTCACCATACTGCGATTATTTTGTTTTCCAGCATAAAGCACCTTTAAATATTAATATACTTAAGATGTTTATGGTAACTTTCAAAGCAAACAAAAAGGGAACCTTTTCAGCAATTTACTTAACTGGTTACACTTTCAAACTACCTTCCTCCTCCACATCTATATGGAGAGTAGACTGGAGACAGGCTTCACCATACTGCGATTATTTTGTTTTCCAGCATAAAGCACCTTTAAATATTAATATACTTAAGATGTTTATGGTAACTTTCAAAGCAAACAAAAAGGGAACCTTTTCAGCAATTTACTTAACTGGTTACACTTTCAAATACATTAAATGTAAACCAAAATAATATGCAAAAGGTTATGTGCATCTTTCTTTTATTTACCTGGTGTTTAAAAGTTTCTTCATCTTTATTTGATCTCTACATTCAAAATTAAATTGGGTGGGATTTTTTCCATCCATTATAGTACCATTATTAAGTCAGATAACATTCTTACCTTTAGCTTGTCAGAAAGATCTTTAATTTCATTTACAGCTCCATTGTACTTATTAGCTAATTCTCTTAATTCTTCCTGAGTCCGCTCATTCATTTCTTTCAGGTGAGTACATTCATCTTCTGTATTACTTAAACTCCGCTGTAAGACAGAATTATCATGTAATAAATAAAAAAAATAGACTAATAATCCACCAGTGAAGTTGATCTATTTTTTTCCAAGCAGTATATGCAACTAATCATATAAAACTGCTTTGTTCCTAAATTAAGCTAAACAAACAGATTAAGTCCTGGCAAAAACACTAACTATACAAACCTTTGAAATGGTCTACTTAAAGAACAGACTATGTGAAAACATATTAGCCTCATGCATATGTAAAAAAAAAAAAACCCAAGGCAAAAACCCGCAGTTGGTTATACAATTAATTATGACTCCTAGGAATAAAGAACTGAAACGTGTCATCCATCTCCCCCATTCTCTTCTGTTTTATGATAAACTGTGAAAGTTCTATAATACTTTGTGATTCAATGTAATCAATAGATTTCATCATACCTTCCACTCAGCAGAAGATTTAACACATTATATAGGCGTTCTGAATCTTTTTCTGAACTGCATAATGTGAAAAGGCATCTAAACTAAGACCCTCTTACTCAAAAGGGCACATGGGTCTTCAGGAGACAAGAACGATCCAGAAGTTTGCATCAGCTGGTAACAGCAGCACAACTAAACGGTGTATGGAGTTTCCTCCTCATAGGGCAAGGTTTGTCTCCTCATTCATACAATTTTTAAATTTTTTAACAAGCTCTGACTTAGTTCCTCACCACCAAATCAGACCAAAAACACCTTAAAAAAAAACGGGGGCATTCAAAACTACATAATATAATAATCATTAAAAGGACAACTTTCAAACAGAAGCCAATGATTCTTTTGCATGAAGAGAAAAGTATGCGGCATGAAGGACCCAAGCAATTCTCTTACTAAAGTTAAATTACTATTTCTGCCCAAAGAGTCAAAGTAAAGAGGAAAAAGTATTAAGTCAGAAACAACTGGTAAGTCAGTTAGCAATTGGATAAGTCAGAAGAATTGTCCTTTCCGTATACAGGATTGGAAAGGAGAAAAAAGCTAGAAGTAAACATAAAACACTATTTCCAGAAGACTAGGCATGAAACTTCAGTACCTCCACTTCAGACAGTTTTCTGACCACTTCAATTTTCTCCTGAAGAACCCGCCTCAGGGACTCTTTGGCTGTTGTCTCATAGTTGTGTTTGTCTTCTTGTAACGCTATAAGCTCTTTTCGTATACTGTCTTCTGTTTGATTCTGTACATATAAGATAATTCAGATATAAAGACAGAATATAAATTAGTATTTAGATTGTGATAAGACATGTTTTATTCCAAAACGTTTAGAAATTTCTGGTAGATGGGCAAATGTCATGGAAAAATCAGTAATCAAAGATTCTTGACATGACTGGGTGTAAACCAGACGTTTTTTGAAATGTACATTTGGCAGCACACAGCTGCTTTCATTATAGGATTTGTCCATTTTTTTGGACACTGCTAAGACAATGTCAAGCCTAGGAGACCTACAGTTTGACAAACCAGAAACCTACAAGGCCCCATCTGAAAGAGCTCAAACAGGATCTGCAAAAACAGTTCTTTTAATGTAAGTAGTTGAGAGGAATTGAAAATAAAATTTAAAAAAATGTAAGGCAAGCATAGGTAGCCTAAAGAACAATCAAGACAGGGCATACTTGTTACTCTGTCTCTGAACATCAGACAGCTCATTGAGAATGCCTTTTTTCAAATCCCTATTTGGAAAGAAACATCCATAGGAAACAGGACAGAATGGTTGTTTCTCACCAATGACAGAAATTCCTTCTCTTCACTTTAGTACATACATGTTTATAAGCATATACAAAAGAAATCAGTTTGTGCTAAAAAATGCTGAAAACCAGCCATTTATGTAGACTTAAAATGACTTCATGAAGTATAGAACAGATCTACAGGTTTCATGCTATTCAGATTATCAAAACTGCATAGGCTCATTTCAGAAGGTGTATGTTCCAACGGCTTTCCTACAACTAACTTCAAAACTCTTCAAAAAGGCTATTTTTCAGCATTGCTAGAATTCAACCATAAGTGAATTACTTACCTTTGAACATGCCTGTAATTGATTTCCCATAACCTCTAATCTTGACAGCAGCCTGTCTTCATCTATTAAAGCCTAGCAGAAAAAAAGTATCACCTTAGTATTAACATGTGCTTTATGTAGTTCCAGTAGTGTTCTGCTTTAAAAACTTTAATTTTGTTGGATCATTTGCTACTAATAGTTATTTCAAACTAGTACATAATCAGTAGATTTATTAAACATTATCTTTTACACAGTTTAAGAGAACCGCCATAAGCATTTTATTCTTTCTGCTGCTTTTTCCTCCCATTCTTTATAAATTAATAGCGAAAATTTATATGCTACTGCATATTTCAGTCCATAAAGGAAAAAAATGCCTGCAGATACCTGCCAACTAGTATCTGAAGCCTCTTGTGTGACAGCAAGTAGTCGCTGAAGGGTTGCCAGCTTCTGTTCCAACATTTGTTCCCTATGTAAGGCTTCCTATGAAGAAAGCAGAGCACCAGTCAGTTCATCTAGAACAACTCAGAAAAAGAGAAGCACCATAAGAGATACCAAAATAGAAGAAAAAAAGGAAGTGTGAGTAGCAAAGATTGTCACATATTCAAAACTATAGTAAGCCCATCCCATTTTATCCATCCATACACTTACCTGGATATTTAATTAGAAAATGTTATCCTACAAACTCAGGTTCCTAAAAGCCTTCATTTTCCACGCATACATTGCACAGGCTGAGTACACACAGTAACAAATTATTTTTTCCAAGACTTAATCACACTTTGACTTCTGTCAGTAATTCGAGTAACAAAATTGTAAACACCAAAAGGCAGCTTGGCAGCTCCCATGCAGTGAGATGTTCATCCTCCAATCAGGTCACAAAAGAAAAATGCCAAACAAAAGCTACTATTTTTGTTCAATTTTTGGTTTATGACAGTAGGATAGAAGAGCATTTTCGTTCACAATTCCAGGATATAGAGAATGAACAGATTGGTAAGCAAGTATATTTTGGCCTCCCAAGAAAGAGCATCTGCCTGAGCTGCTTCCTGCTATGTCAGCAAATACATAAAATGTTAGTATCCATCTCAAAAGCCTCACCACTGACGTGAACAAATAAAAATTGCCATTACCAAAGAAAACCAGGCAAAATAAGTTAGTAGAACTATACATGAATTAAAGCTACATAAAATTTATCAGGAAGAAAGTTTTTGTATCTTTTCCAGAAAGCTGATTTAATGATCCTTTCTAAAGAATTTATTTTTATATATTAGCCCACACTTCGAAGCGTTACCTTTTTGCAGTCTAACTCTTTTGTGACATGACATCTTAGGAAAAAAACACACCTAAAACTGGCACAGGAGCAGGTACAGAAAGTTCTGCCAGCACTGTCCCCTCCTTTATACTTTCCAATAAGTACAGTGACAGAAGTATTCACACTAAGAAATTATATTCACAGAAACAAAGTAGTTCTGGACACATGAAATGGCCTCTTGTTTTGCCATTCTTTGGTTCTATCAAAGCTTTTATATGCATACACAGTACATTCACAGCAGTGGACAATGCCTAAAATATTGGGAGCAAAAGAAAATGGGAGACAATGAGGTAGGACAAGAGAAAGGCCAGAAAAAGCAGGTACATAGCATTTGAGAAGCCTTCTATAAAACAGGGAGCTTTCACATTTCCTTTATGAAAGTCATAGTTCATACTGCTCATGCAAAACCCCTGAAGTTTACACAGGTCTATACTGTGGTCAATTACAACATAGAATAGTTTGGGTTGGAAGGGACCTTTAAAGGTCATCTAGCCCAACCCCCTTGCAATAAGCAGAGACATCTTCAACTAGATCAGGTTACTCAGAGCCCCATGCAACATGACCTTGAATGTTTCCAGGGATGGGGCATCTACCACCTCTCTGGCAATAAAGTTTTACATTATTTCACCACAGAAAAAGGTAGTTAAATTCTTATTGTGTTCCAGTTTACAAGATTCAAGGCAATCAAAGATATACAGACCATAAGATCTGTGTTTTGAACAAAGATTAAATATTTTAGCCAAACTAAAGAAGAAAAGTTACCTGTAGATACTGTGAAAGCTGAAACAATTCCTGAGAATACATGCTGGGAGTGTTAGCAGCAACCTGAAAAATAAAGGAATTTAAGAATCAAAATGGGTTTGGATTTTTCATTAAACTCAAGCAATGGAAAATTCATCATTTAAATCTAGTCATGAAGGTAAATTTCAGATTATATAACAACTGGCATTTTCAATTATTTATTATTCTGCCTTTTTTTTTTTATGGTAGAACTTCCCAACTCTGGACCGAGGCCCTACTGTGTTAATGTCTTTACAAGTTTTTGAACCACCAATGCACCCTGAGTTTAAGGCTCTTGTTTCAGTTGAGATTAAACTGCCCCCCCCATTTTCTGTTGACTTACTAGCCATTGTATTCATCATTCCCCTTTATAAGTATCTGTTTCGGGTTTGGGGTATGCCTATAATATCTCATTATAACTGTTCTTGCTGCTTATTAGCACCACCATCTTACTTAATTCATATGCAATTAAAGAACTTTTAGTATCTGGTGCCCTCACCTCTGCCAGGCTTAAAGCCTGCTTTTTGGTAAGCCTTACTTTATACTTTCTCCAGTCCCAGAAATTGTCTGGACTTGGGAGGGTGGGGGTGGCAAAAGTGTCTATTTACTAATTCTTGTAGGCTCTTCCTACACTGGCATAATTTTGAAGCTGTTTTTCACACAGTCCCTCCACAGAAATTTTGTCTTTGCTGCGGATTCAAGACATATGAACTGTTATGAAACCTCAACTTAAATGCGAAGTCTATGGACTCCTCGGGCTGATGACTTCACAAATAAGTTTCCTTAGTTACTGAAAATTTTGTTCTTCATGTTTAAAACTATGATTCAAACCTATTTAAGTTAACCCTTCTTTTTAGAGGCTAAAGAGACTATCAATTCCTGCTCACTTGTCTCAAGAGTGTCTTTACTGACAGCTGTTCTACAAGTCCCCCACATTATCAAAACTGAGTTTAAGAGCTACACTAGACATTGCTGGCTCCATGACTCTACAGTGAGTGACTCTGTCTGTATCTGTACGGGAGGAGCAGAGGTTTGGTCTCAATCTGCCTTTGGAACATATCAGGGCACTTTCCAGCCTGTGCAGTGCAGCTTCTCCTCCATAAAAAACAAGATACAAGGACAACAGACCTCACCCAAACACCAAATCATGAGCTGCTCTGGGGTCCCACAGAACAGAACAAGTGTGAAATTCTGCAGTACCCAAGACCTGTTACTCAGTCAACCTGTACCTGGAAATTTAACCATCTTAACATCAATGGATTTTTTCCTAAGCTGTGTTTCAGATGCCGTAAGTGAAACTACCTTAAACTGCAACACTGCATCACCTTCTCTACCTTAAACATTACTCAAAATACTAAACTAGGTAAAAATAGACAGCAGAAAACGTATATCACTGTAACTGAACCTCACTATTTCTCCATCTTTATAAAAGTCAGAAAACAGCATGTGGCTGAATAAGGCAGAAAACAGCAAATTACTGAATTACCTTGTCAACAGGACTTGGTAATGGAGCATGGATAACGCTAAAAAAGAAAATTAAAAAATGAAGTCAGAATAGCAATTCAAAAATCTAGAAGATCCCTGCATTTAATCAAGATACTTTGTGGTTTTAAGTTCATCTTTCAGATAAAAATGAAGAGTTAATATACAAACATACAAAACCAATTAATACTATGCTGAGCAATGTTTTCAAAGTTACAGAACTATTTTCAAATTATAAATCCACAGTCTATTCTAAAAGCTATCTTTACCAACTTTTATTTCAGTAGTCACATAATATTTGATTTTTGTTTAAAACTGATTTATTAAGATTTAAGCCAATTTACATGCATAAAACAATAATTATGGAAAGACTGGATATAGTACTCTTGTTTACAAATTCAACAGAGTAAAATAATGTTTGGTAACTTACAGGATTTTATACACTTTCCCTACAGTGAATGTTATATTTGCACATTTTAATCAGAACTAAAAATTCCATGCAATTCTACTATTTCTTACTAGGACACGCAATTACACAGAAAATTTCCCATAATGATTTATTTTGACTTATCTTCCCAGAAGCAAAGACACCCTAAAGCTTCATGCAAATATTTCTGGATACTAATGATGAAAGAATAATTAAATAAACAGTCAAAAACATACAACTGCTGAGGATGAAATATGATTTAAATTATCTCATTTGTAACTAGCACTCAGTTACTGCAAACAAAACGTTTACATTTTTGGTGTATACTGCTCTTTGAAATTTTCTCCAAAATGTGTACACACACAGAGAAAACTCTCCATATTCATCTGTGTTTCAAACATTATTCCATCCAACATATGTTATATTTTTTTTCCCCTCATGCCACGCAAAACTTTCTTTCATTTTGACACCAAATAACTGCACCATAAGGACACATTACTGTATTATTTATTTGAATAATATAAATAAATAGTGTTATGTGTACACACACCGAGACATCATTAACCTCACTTTCGTACACTCTATGTTCACTTAAAGGAGCAAAAATAATAATCCCAAATAAAAAAGACAGGAGAACACTCATTTGCTTTTTTCCTATATTCTTTTGTTTATAGCACCCATTCCCGTATGCTAAACCACAGGCAGTCAGAAAAGCTCAACTTCATAAGAACTTTCTTATTCTTGTATAGAACTTTATTCTTTCATAGCTGTCTTTATTTCTAGAAGTAACGAGCAAATGAGATTTCCTTCTCATAATGCCTGCAAAAGAACTATGCTCTCAGTTATTTTCTTTGCATGATCACAGGAAAAGAAACTTCTTGTGTTGATTTTAATCAAATCCTCATTATACTGGAGTATAATTTTGCTACACATGAATAGATACTTATTCTTACTCTGATCGCAATCGAGCTTCCATTCCATCTGGAAGAAACAGTTTGATTGTGGAGACTATACATCCATGGGTAACTGAAAAGAAACAAATACAAGTCATCGTGATTCGTTACTATTTAATTATAACTTCAGCAGCTAATGTTATAGTAACCAAGCCAAAGAAACTCTGAGGCAGGCAAACAAGAGGTTCATGCTTGGACTCATGAACGCCTCCAAGCACCAGTGCCTGGGTCTGCCTTCCCGAACCTCCTCTAGAGGGGAAGCTTCATCACTGGAGACCTGAAGCAGTTACACTCTGTGCTTAGTCCTAGGTGCAGAGGGTTCCAGTTCCAATTGTCCCACATGCAGGAATACCCACAGGATGTCATTCCTGTGGCAAGTTTAAAAAGTTAACTCTCTGTTTTGACCGTAAAATGAAGAAAAAGGAACGCATCTTACCTGCCCTAGGTAATGGCAATGCAGAAGTATAAATGAAATAAGAAGCCCCCTTTTTGACAAGATTCCTATCAGCACATCCAGGGACTTGAAAGGTCACACATCCAATTTCTGTCCAACGTCTGGAACTTGCCAAGTGATTGTAGTTTACAAACACAAGGCCCAAAAAGGGAGTGCACCAGAAGAGTACGGGAACCACTGAGAAGTACATCCTCTTGAACGCTACGAGCAGCATCATTCAAGACAATGCCCCTCTATTTCGGTAGGTCTGTAGTACACATCTAACACACAGCCCCAGACAAGTGGCCTCTCATTCCAGAAGGAGAAAGCTTGCTTCTCCAGGACTAAATTCAAGATTCTTTGAACTCAAGAACAATCCTAAGGAATAAGAGGAGGTAATGCAATATCTGATTCTTGCATCAAGTTCAACCTCTCTTCACAATGTTTCCCAGAAATGTTACTGATACCATTTTCAGTGACATTGCAAACAGTCAAATCATATTTTTTTTTTGTATGGTTCTACAATTTGGGAAGTAAAAAAAATCTGTCCAGTTACATGGAAAGACGGAAAGAAGTTGTTCCCAAAATACTACCGCAAGAGAGATACAAACAAGTATATGGTCATCTATCATCTACCACTATACCTAAAGCACCCACCAGTAGCTGCTCTACTTTCATGGTTATTAATATCAGCAAAACAGTTAATCGGGCTTTGAAATAAAAAGGGCATTGGGTGTTTTAGGACAACGGTAGTACTCCAGGGAAACGAGACAGGTCTTTGAGGAAGCTACCTCAATAGAATCTAAAAATACAGGAGAAATGATCCAACTAAACAGAGTTGTTCTTAACCTTTATTCAGTGCTAAAAGCTAATGCTTTGGAGAAGTATCCCCTTGGCTACAGCACCTTGTTTTTTCAAGCTGACCTGATAAAGTATTACATTTACATGCCAGAGACAAACAGACAGGACCTTATTCTCAAAACAGATTAATCCATGGGTTTGGGGGTCTTTTTTGGCTTTAGACTTAGGTCCCCAGAATTCACAGGTCTGCTACTGCAAAAACTTAAAAAACCCAACGTTAATAATGTTAGCTGCAGCGTGTAACACACAGCTTTCACAATTTAAAAAAAAAATATCTTTTCTTTAAAGCATAAAGAGGAAATTAGAGATTTCAAGAAGAAAGTACTTGTATATCTGAAATGAAAGACCAACAGGCAGCTTTACCTTTGGGTCGTGTCAGGTGGCTCTGCTGTGAGATTATATAATTCTGAAGTTTTTCTGTCAATACTCAGACTGAAAAAACAAATATCTTACAACAAGCAGAGGCTTCATTTGTGTGAAAAATTAAGGGATAAAGGGGATTTAGCTGAGGTTCTCAAACAGACTGTAAAAAGGTATCAAGTATTTTAATAGGTTTGTAAAATAAATAATACTAAAAAAAAATAAAAAGCCCTGCACTCTGTCCTTTAGCTATCAGTTCGTTATAATTGAAAGAATAAAGAGAAAGCCTAAGGGAAAGGTAAAGCAACATTATTATAGTAGTGACTGGACAGGACAGTAGTTAATTGCTTAAATTCAAGTCTGTATTATTCCTTTTGGGGACTAACAAAAGCAGTGAAAGCAACCTCCGGCTGCCAAGTGGGACTGAGAAAATTCTCCACAGATTAAGCCCCTTCCCCTCCTCCTCTCCCCAGGTCCCAAGTGCCACTCACCAGCCGGGCGCGGGGGTCACGGAGCGCTGCCGGGGGCCGGCCCTTCCCCACCGCCATCCCGCCCCGGACGAAGGGCCGGCGGGACGGGCTGGCAGCCAGGCGGCGCCGCCAGGGGGCGCCCCGGGCCGGCTGCGCCACGGCCGTTAACCCCAGACCGAGCAAAAACCGCGATTCTCCCCCAAAACTTTAGTCACGCACCGGCTGCGCCGTTCTGAAACGCGTCGCACGCTACGGCGCGCACCGCCAAAATCCCACCGAGAGTTGCCCTGACCCCTGGTGAGGAGGGGCTTATGCTGCAAAGGAGCATAAAAACGGGAATGAAGCAAAAATTTTGAGCCAAAAGTGGTTTCTTTTCTTGCAGTTTGCAAATGAAACTCTCATTTTTATTTGCACTTGTTGATGTGATAACGGCAGCTGTGGCAATAACCGACACAGCGTTAGGAATCCACCTCTCCTCTTCCCCTCGCAGAGCTCTGTGCCATGAACACGCTGGGCTCCCTCACCCCAGCACGGGCCTTTCTCAAGCACCACACGAGAGAAAAGATGTATTAAAAAAAAAAAAAAGGAAGAGTCCAAACTTGACTAGAACAGAGTTCATGAACTGTATTTGACCCAAATCATCTGGTATTGTTTGACCCTGCTGCTCCTTTCCATGCGGGGAAGGCACCACCGGTTAACCCTCGGAATGCTCTGGCACCGACTGGGAAACTGAGGAAGTGCTAGAGGAATATAAACCACAGCAACGCGGAGAAAAGCACGATGAGATGATGAATAGGTAAGTCCTGTGTTAAGAAGAGGGAAACAAGCAGGCCTGTGCACTTGTCAGCGTATAACAAGTGGACAAATAAGGAAACAGGAGGGTTGGAAATGTTTCCCCGGGGCCTGTTAATGCCTCCAGCTCGGCAGCAGAACGCGCAGAGGAATTGGTGCTCCTATCATCTTTCCTGAAAAATCACATACTGAGCATGCCACCACTTCAATGAACCAAACCAAGATTGCATTTGCAAGGCAATGACTTACTAAAACACAGCCTGAACAATAAAATAAAATGTATTCTAGCAATATTTACACAAATCAGAATTTACATGGGCAAGTAAACTCTGCCTATCTTGGCATTACCTTGTAATTACACACAGCAAAATGCTGAAATGTCTTGTGCAAGTAAGGCGTTATGTAAATACCAGAATGCAGAATGGTTTTAAAGGGAATCACTAATTAAAAAACTACTTTCATGTCTGCTTAATTACTAGATTAGGTTAACAGTAACATCTAAGATCACTGGTGAAAAAAATGTGTTTATATGCATTCCCATTGCATTCACGGGTAAACACTAACTGCGATGCAGCTGTTTCATGCCCCAGAATGATGATACCATCTTCATTCATTGCTTGGGGGAGCGTGAAGAGGGAGGAAAGCAAACTCGTACGCTCTTCCTCATTAGCCAGCTCAACACATTCACAAATAACATAAGTACAGTTCCTACATTCAAAGCTAGAGAAGAGGAAAAGGAAGGCTGCACAACCTGATCCCTCATTACACAAATGCCAGGTCGCTGGGATTGTGTTTTGCAAAACTAACATAAAACCACTGGGAAGAACTACTACTGGCAAGAATTCCTGGCAAGAGCTTACTTAGGATGAACTTTCCACAAACCTTCACATAAACTAATTGCAAATAATTGCTGATAAACACACGTTGAGCTCCAATTTTTGTTCCACCTAAATCTTAAAATAAAAATAGTTTTAGGTCTACATACACATAAAGAAACTTTTCTGGAATGAGCAATGTTTTAATATCCTCATTTTAGAGTACCTGCAGAAACCCAAATCAGTAGCAGGCACAGAAAGAAAAAGTACATACCTTGACAAGCCTGTTTCAAACTTATGCTGAGTACTTTATCAAGAAATGCAGTCTCATACTATTGCCATGTTATTAGTTGCAACTTTAGGGTTCATAGACTTGACAGAAAGGTAGGTACAAAAATAAAATTAAAAAAAAAAAAAGCACAGAAAACCCCACAGAGCACTATGCACACATGTCCATGCTGCACTTCGTAAATTGCTGTAAGTCACTTTAAGTGAGGCAAAAGCTAAACTTGTGGTTCCAGTTGAGTCCCCTTTCCCGGATCTGCATTTCCACTACACACACTAGCACCCACACAGAAAAAGGTGGGCTGTGGAAGCAGCCCAGTTAAAATCTGGTTGACGGGGGTAAGGGTGTGTGTGATAGTCAGTATTTTCAGCAGATCAGTTTCTTGATCCCGCTTACTGCATGGCCACAGGACTCACTGTCAGCACAAAGGAGGGAAGAGATAACCCAAAAACCCAGCCTGTTTTCTTACAACAGGAATACCATTTGCTCTTAAAGATTAAGTTGTGGTAAGATGTTCTAAATAAAAATACTGAAGGAAAGAAAAAGAAAAATGATCCATACCCTTACCTTTCCGCGTGTTCTCTGTCACATCTACACCAAACTGGATGATGTCACCTGACATAATTTCACATGGTGGGCTTTCCTCAGATCCTCTACTCAGTCTCTGACTGTTAATAAAGGTACCATTACTACTTTTAGTGTCTTGAAGGTAGAACTGTAAAACAAACAAAAAGAATACAGGTTAAGTATCTGGAAAAAACAAACAAAGAACCATGAAACAAGCTCCAGTAAAATTTTATTTGCTACAAAATACAGCTTGACCACCCAATGTAGAAGAGGACACACGTATCAAACTCAAAACACCCTCAGGATGCGACACCTTCACATTATCAAGAAATATTTATACTTGATTTTTAGTTAACATATGATTGAATTCCAGCACACAGACCACTGACACAGTCCCTACAAACCCTACTTCCGTACTTAGCTGACAGCCTGCATGGAAAGGATCAGGTACCATCAGCAACAGCATCTTTTGCCGCACATAAGTAAGAATTTATATTCATGTTGGTCAACACACAAAAATTCTAACTGCTCCTACATTTAAAATACCAGCATTCCATGACAGAAACACTCCGAAGGGAAGAGTGGCACTGAGGGCACAAGGAAAAGCTTTGGCAGAAGACAGAATTAAGGAACTTTAAGACAAGATCATAGTGAAACTACGGGGAAAAAACCTAGGGTGTTTTTACCTCTCAGGGATACTAGTTCACACCATTAGTTTAATCCAAAGGTTGCTGCATCATCAAGCACCTCTACAAATATCCATTTGTAGATTTAATTAAATTTTAATAGCAAGTTATTGACTCTGAAACTGCTTATGACACAAGACTTCTGGTCAAAACTGCTGCATCTGAGAAGAGGTTACAAGTGAGTCACTTGGCAGAAGCCCAGAGTCACCGGCTGAGACCTGATCAGCAGAGAGCATGAAAGAGGGGACTGGAATCTTACTAACCAGCCAGGTGTAACTACTGAAATGAGTCACTTTCGGTAGTTCAAGATGGCAATAGTTATTACAGGAACCTGATGGGAGAGTAGAAATCCCCACCTTCCTGCACTCATAAGGAATCGCATCAAGTTGCAAAGCAAGCATAAGGCTGGGGGAGAGATGTTGCCTTCAGAGAAATGGGTGTATTACTGTTTTTCCTACAAAAGCAACTGATGATTTTTTCAGGATTCCATTCTAACTTTTCCATGCTTTTATTTTATTTGCCCCTAGTACCACGCTCCTCAAAAAAAAAAGTGATAGATAGATCAAAATAATGGTGTTGAGAGAAAAAGTGGGTTTAAAATGGAATGAGACACCAGCACTAGGGCTCTTCAGATCTTCATCCTGGAAAATGACACCAGGCACGTGTATCTTACATGTTCATCCCGAGCAGCACAAAGCAGCGCGCCTAACCTCAGTGCTTAAGTGTCACTGGATCTGGAAGATGGGACTCAATACAGTAACCAAGGGGAACGCCAGCACAGGAAAGCTTGGCTAGGTGTACGTAATGACAGAATGAAAAGCTGCACATGGAAGATACTTCTTTTTTTCAGATATGCCTTTGATCTTAAATTGAAGAAAATAATAATCAAATAGTCATATGTTCATAAAGATGAAGGGTATACACAAATTATGGATAGATCAAGAAACATGGGCTGCATTCACTGCATTAACAACCAGACGCACCCTACTCGAAATAATACTCTCTATATTATGAAATACTATGTATTACTACATAATAATATAATAGCATTTAATATAGCTTTTATAACAGTTATAAGTTTAAAAGCCAATCAAATTAATTAGCTTGTTAATTTACTAATCTGAAAGGTACTGAACCCTCTCATGGTTCAGTGCAGAGATAATTATCTTTTTACTTCCTGTTTGTTTTCAATTAGCTTTCTGCTCCATCTGAAAATCCTTCTGTAATGAAAAAGTGAGTCACAAGCAAGAAGAAACAAACATGCTTGTGCTGCTTTGTTTTTCCCCACCCTTTTCTTTCCTATGCATAATATCTGCCTTTTATCCTTCCAACTTTTTGATTAACCCCTGCCCCTTACAAACACACTTCCTCAGAAGCTGCAGACAGGGCACAGATGAGATGGCACAGGGAAATACAAGAGAGTGACCACAGGAAAGGAAGTGCAACAGAGCATCAGCAGCACAAAACCTCCAACATACCAGCAGACTCTCAAAATTCAAACTGTAAAAAAAAATAAATCTGTAAACAATTGGCCATAGAAAAGACACATTAGATGTAATGCTATTAAACTGATGTCTGTTTAACTGTATGCTACCGAATTTCGTTATTTATGTTTTAAAGAAGTGATGCTCTTAAAGTCATTACAAACAGGATTAAAATACTCCCCTCTTCCTGCATCTAGTAAAGAAATAAGTAAAACCAGCAACATATTAATAAGCTGGTGTCTAAGTAGAAATGCACTGACTTCAAGACTTAGCAAAAAGGATTCTGTCACCTTGTCTTTAATTGGTCAGCAACCCACAGCACCAACCCCTTTCAAATGTTATTTTCATACTAGTTTTCACTAGTTCAAATGATCTTAAAGGTCTATCCCTTCTTCACTTTTGTGTCATTACTAAAAGTTATCTTTAGAAAACAAAATCAAGCACAAGCCCTGAAACAAACACATGTACACAATAACTAATATCTATGGTAGTATACAGGTGTTTAATAAAACTGTTAATGCAGTATCCTTGGTGGTTCTACCATTCGTAAACTTTTACACAGCAGCTACGTAATACAGTACTGGCCTTCTGTGAAACCAGCACCATTTGTTTTTCCCATTTTCCAGCATAAACCAACAACCTTCCGTAGCAGTGCCAGCTTTGAGAGTAACAATAAATCTTTCCCTTCCCCAATGCTCGTTGCTGAGTTGCACCATCACCTCTTCAGTTGTACTGGCTCAAGCATTTGTTTAGCCACTGCAAACCAGTTTGTAGAGCTGATGCAAGTGATGTGAGGAGGTGCTTAAGCCGGTACTGCCAGAAAAAAAGGGCAGCACGTACTGACCTAATTACACTTGATTCTATAATTCACACTTCCCTTCAGATCAAACTAGAGTCCCGGCCCTTTTGAGTCTCGTATTAACAACTAGTCCAATTTAGAGTGGAGAAGATACCTCCTGAACAATCAAAACATCTCAGCTTTTGAGGACTGTTAAAGAATTATCACAGCCTTAATTCAGGTCACAACTATGTATACATATGGTTTGAGTGGTAGCATTCCCTCCTTCTTAAAATACAAGGTAAAATACAACTATTTAGGAAACTTACTCTTCAGTATCATAGCACCTTCTCAGATAGAAAAAGGAATCCAGCCCATTTCCTCCTCAGCGATTTATGTTCTCATGATAGTTTGCATCCTCTCATTTACTCTCCATTAACAAACGTGGTTAACTGCAGACATCCTACCATGCTGCCTCCTCAAAATATATGGAGACTTTATTCTGAAGTCAAACTTGCAGTTCATCAATACACTCAATCTTCTCCAGTACAGTCCATCTTGTTTAGAAACTGCATTAAGGAAGTTTCCAAAAAATTACAAAATTTTTATTTCATGTTTTACAAGGAATTATGTATTAATTATACAAATTTAGTATTTATCACATTTTGAGTTAATATTCAGTTACGCAAACTGAACAAAAGAACCTCCTCTTCTTTGACCTATGGTGTATAAAAATCTCATTCCATTTAAGTTCCATTGCTTTCTAGGTCAATGACTCAGAAGAATACTGGAACTTGCTAAATCACAGTCTACATTTCACTTTCATGAAGTTAGATAGCACTACAATTTTCCCCCGTAACAAATTCCTAATATTTCCTTATTAATGAAATAGAAAAATTCTTCCATAGAGATCCCAGTTTATAATACATTTAACTTATGCAAATACAATACATGAACCCCAGCTGATATTAGGAAGTTACAAAATTGCTAAGCTCCAGAACAGCAGATTTTAACTTCACCTATGAAAAGCAGATAAACCGTTTCCTTCAAAAAATAGTAACTAACAACAACAAAACCAAAAAATACTCTGCTTGATGATTACTCTAACATCTTCCAAGAGGTAGGCAGAAGGTAACTCCTTACTTAGCCTAACGAGTAAGTCATGAAGTGTTTTGTTTCCCAAGCCATACACAGTTCTGGGATAGGATGAGAGACTTCTGAAGAATCTCAGAGAAGACAAAGGATGGGCTCAGAGATGCACAGAAAATTTTGAAAAGAAAGCAGCAAATATTTTCAGCAATTTGACTGCAGTACAACAAAAGGGCAGAACAAACAGTTGACAAGCTTTTGTTTTAATATCTCACTACAAGACTCGCTTTTAGCACTGTTTTTTTTCATCTTCATCTTGACCATATAATTCTGTATATTGATAGATGCTGTATTTCACTGAGGCTCAAACTAGAAACTGAACAGGAAACTCTAGAATTAGCCTAAAATGTAGCCAAATGCATCACTGAAAACAAACTTCCAATTAACTTGCTAGTTTAACACTTCAGCTTTCTCAGAACAAAATTGAAATCTCAAAATAACAGCAGTGCATAATAATCAATCACACACTCAAAAGCCAAAGATACCAGAGATCTTTCAGTAGTGTGACTTGTTCATTACAAGGTAAAGATGGAGAATAAGTGCTGAACACAAAAGAGGAGAAAAAAAAAATTTAAAAAAAAATAAAAATCAATGTTTAAAGAGTAAAGTCCTTCATTAATGAGTTCTTGACTGTTTAAATAGCTTTTTTTTTTTCCAAGAACTCGTATGGCCTAACTACTACAATAGAATGAGCAAAAGAACCTCAAGTCTTTTCTAGGGTAGAACTGTACCAGTACTGCAGTAATCAAGAATGGTGATCAAGACAGACTCATGTAACATTTGCTATCCCTATGTATAGCCATCCTTTTCCATTTTAAGAGCACATTACTGCTGCTCCATCTAACCCAGCTTGAAACTGCAGTTCTGGACAACTACGCTGAGAATTACAGTGAGGAGAATTACGGAAGAGCTGACAGTTTATCTGCAGAGATTTGAGATTCACTCCATGAAGAGGAACAAATTCTACATCTAAGAATGCATACATAGACCAAACCATATAAACATATTTCAGCCTTTTTTCATACCTGAATTAAGAATTAAATAAATAATAAACACCAAAATGTAGGTCATTGCCTCTTTTACAGAAAGTCAATCATTAATATATTCTATTCATTCAATAGATTTTCACTGCCTAGACAACTAATGTAGAAAGCGAAACCAGATTTCAAGACCTCCTAAGTTTAACATTCTTTTCCTCATCTCTTATTTCCTGTGTGAAAGAAGTATACACAAGTCCCATGTGCTTCAGAGCCCTATTATACACACTTTGAGGCATTAGCTTAAACCAAAAAGATTTAAATTAATTTGTCAAATTCTGAACTACAGACAGTAAGGAGATGACAACTTCATTTTTGCCATGTTTACTACCACAAAGGGGCAGAAAGGCTGTCAGCTAGAGCAGTTAAACCATAAAACGCCACAGTTAATATGACAGATTCTTCCCTTATTCATGCTACAAACTAAATGATCAGTCATTAAACAATTGACGCTGGCATTACAAAGGCACCCCCTGAGTACTAAAGCTAATACTGAAATGCAGCAAGTTAACAGGGATCTAAAAATTGGAACATCTGCCCTAGAGTAATACTTCAGTCCAAAATTGGACGGAGTAGTACAGCTATGTTTACTTGTTTCATGCTGAGTATTCTACTAGGAGACGAAGTACATTGGCTTTGCACAATCTGAACTGTGTACAAAGATTTTAAAACAATACATACTGGGGTCAAACCAATATGGCCAACATTTATCACACTGCAGCCAGAAAGCTTTTTCTCCCATACAATTAAAAGATCATTTTATCAGAGTATTTTATCACTTTGGGAGCAGCACTTCTGCTAGCAAAGCACACTGCAAACCACACCGAATTCCAGGTCGCTCCTTTGGCTTTAATACAGAGACGTTCAAATGCTAAATTATCTCCAGATCCAATTGATTCGAGTTCCTCATTCTGGTCTGCTTAGACACATCCTAAATTCCTTTCCTCTCACTTGCCTAACTCCACCCACCGGTCAAGGAAGTAGAAGTATTTGTCTCCATTAGCAAGCAGAATTCCCAGGGTGGGGCACATCAAGCAAAATTGCTTTTCTATTTAGTCTTAGATTTCTTAAACACATGGATATAATAGCTCTTTGCTTGCTAAACACCACCTGCTTCAACTTTAAGACAAAACTAGTGCACTAACTTTTGAGTTCTTAGCAAATCTTCTTTTTAAAATTATTCTAGCTACCTGAGGCAGGCACCGCCTGTGAAACCAGAAGTGACCAGCTGGGAAGGGACTTCCCAGTCAGATTGAGCAAAGAGAAGGAGTGGCAGACAGATAGTCAGGTCCCCAGAGAAAAGCACAACTTGCTAGTAGTTTTCAGTAACTTCTTTGGAAATAAACTTAACCACTCTTTCTATGCAGTGAATAAGAAAAAAGGAAAAATTGAGCCTTCGTTGACATAGCACTGGACAAAAAAAGAATATTCACCCTAAACTTTCAACTGAAAATGTAAACCTAATCCAAATCCAGCTGCTCTGATGGAAAAGTTTAAAATTCTCAGCTACTCCCAGGAATTCAGTGCTATCCTTCCAAACCTGCCGGTAGCTCCAAGGGACAGGAGGGAGAGGCCAGCAGTGGATCTGCTTTTCTGCTGACCGAGTTGTTCCATGTCTGTTTACACCTTGAAGTGCTGTTGACGGTACTGCCAGGGCAACCCTGCTGGCTGCTCCTACCTGTTGTCAAACAAAATAAACTCTGGCAGTAAAAGCAGTTTGGTGCCAGCAGAACTGGGTCTGGATATAAACAGAGTTCAGCCTTTGCTGGATGTATTTGAAGTGCTGTAAAGTATTAATCCCTCTGCTGCTTGCCACGTCCTGATAGTTCAAGTGCTTTGAAGTTCACTACGGGCCCTGCCATTCAGTTAATTTTTGCCTGAGATAACTCAGCACACTCGGCCTGAAAAGGCCACGGGCCACGATGGGGAAGGGATGACAGGCTGGAATTGTGAGCGGAGGAGGAACCACCTTCGGTAGAGAGGCAATGATAAATACAGAGAGGCACAAACAGCTTCAACTGCGCAGAAAATATAGGTTTGCCTATAACCTTGAGTTGCTCCAGTGTGTCCCTCGGTCGCAAAATGTCACCTTCCTCAGCAAACCAGAGCAAACATTTCCAGGTGTGTTGTACCTGCAAACATTTCACCACAGACCTTTCTTTTGACATACTACATCGCAATGCTTATTTGAACCAGTGAGTTCTAGATACACTTACACCGTCCAAATTTATATGATGGCATATTAAAAGCATTCACAGAAAAGAAAAACATGACAGCAGGTCTGTAGTTAGTATCATCTCCTACCTCCTGTGCCCATTAGGCAAGAACATTTACTTTCTAAACCACTATTCAACCCCCATATTAGCTAGTAGTTGTAACTGAACTTACTGGTCTGAAGGTGAAAAGCTCAGGACTCAAGGTTACTATTAGTCAATAGCTCTATACTGTACCTTGTTATTTGTGGTTATCCACATAATCTACTTTACATTAGGAAAGTTCAGAAACAGGATGTCAGAGACTTACTTTAAAAGGATTTTTTTATTTGTATTAGGAAGTGGTAGTTAACAACAGAAAGGCTACTAAAAATATCAAGTGATACTTTTTAATTATTCAGTTTTAGAACTGTGTGGAGCTTAAAAACATTCTGTTGAAGTGGTTTGGCCTACTAAATATCAAATATAATTTTTGAGAAGTATTGTTGTATTTTTCAAAATAATTCATGTTAATGAGATCAGCAGAAGACAGCTAAAAGTTTAAGTTTAGGACCTCAAACTATATCACAATCCAAGTTCTCTAGTTTAAAACAAAAGCCAAAAGTCATGCTCACCATTTAAAGTTTGTGGATACACATAAAACAATGAGAATGAAGATCTGTATCACTTGTCCCCAAAGTTTGCTGTAATTATTCATTGCTGTCCTCAGCTTCAAGCCATAGTGCCCCCATACCATTCAATACAGATCTTCAACTCACTTGTGCTAATGGACTAAAGAAATGGGGCGGCTAAACCCACCTCCATCCTAGTTTATCTGCTCCTTAGCCATCACAGAAAGTAGCAAAGTTGGCTCGATGACAGGGACAGCTGAACAACACAGCGAGGTTTCGGAATTCCTACCGTTTTCCGTTTGCATAATGTGGTTGGTATAGAACAATGACCTGGGCTAGAAGTGAGCTGGTTCCTAAGCCACGCACGCAAACCTCCCGCAGCAGCAGCATCATTCAAGCAGAGAAGGGCACAGACGGCTGTATTTACTATGTCAACTGTCTGATTTCTGCCAATTGCAGTATGTCAGAACCATAAGACCTTAGAGTACATTTCACAACCAGAATTCGGATTTCTCTGTATTAGGACACAGCTGTCTGAAGTTGGAGTAAATTAAGAAAACCATGATGACCTGCATCATCTTTGATTTCACAAAATATACTTAAAGAAACTGCATTACAATTCCTGGAACCCCCAACATCCCAATGATCAGTACGGAACTGTACAAACATCACTAACTCACTTGAAGATTTCTTTTATTTACTTTAGCTCTAAAAGGAACTCTGAACACTCCAAATACCTAGAAGAACAAAACTTCTGGAAAAAACACAGTAGTTTTATGGCAAGGGTAATTTATGAGATGAGATTCATATGAGATGATGGTCACAGGACACCAACATTAAAAGTAACAGCTTATACTGAAAGCAGTGCTTTTACCTATGATTGTGCACTCATCCAAAACTTTGCGCAAAAGGTGCTCAAGTCCTGTTACTGTCTCGTTTTGTTTTGTTTTTTTTTAAACAAAAAAACCCAACCTGCAATGAACCAACATGAATAGAAACATTATCAGAAAAGATGGTTCCCCTTGCTAACCCATTTGCCCTCACCCTCTTCAGGCAGAACTGGTGGCATTCAAGTAAACTCACAAGCTCAGTTTTCCAGAAAAAACAACTCTTAACTGAACTTAACAGTTGTGAAGTCTTCCCAATAATCATATTCTGTAATTGCAAAATGCAGTAAAACGCCCAGTCACCAAAGAACAAGTCCTGACCACCCTCTATTACACAGTAACACCTCATTCCTCAAAATTCTGTATTAAGTACATTTATGTAGAAGATCAATGCTGAAGGATGGACCTGAAGCAATCCTAGGCATGGCAATGATACTCATTCCTCTTTCTGAATAAAGTTTTCTGTGGTAAACAGTAAGTGTGAAATAAAGTAGTTTAGAAAAGTAAAAATTACTCATGAGCACTGATCTATCCATAGATTATTCAAATAATCCAGAAATGCATTCACTGTCAGAAGGAACAGAATGACAAAATACTCTTCAAAAAACCTCAAGATAAAATATTTTACCACAAAATGTGACAGCACCATACAAAAATAGATCTGTCTCCACATCAGTGCCACTAGTTTTGATGCAAAAGGCTATTTTTAAAAAGACGAGATCTAGAAGAAGAATTCTAATTTACAAGTAATTTGGTTTATATATAGCTGACTGACTTGCTACAGTGAGACATCTGTCACCATAGTTACTAATTACTACTCTTAAGAATACCTCTTTTACTTAACTTTTATCCTCACACTTCACAATAATTCCTGAAAAATCAGCCTTCTGCTACAATTGCTGGATGGTTTCAGGACTAGAAAAATTTTATATTTATTCTGTTCAAAGTCTGTCCCTTTGCATATGTCCTGCTTTAAAACTTCCTTTTGTAAGTAAATCACAAAATAGATTAGAGAACTTTAACAGCCTCAGAAATGGTGATGCAACTCAATTCTGCATACAGATAAAGCAGAAAAGTTTCCTACAAAAAAAAGAAAAGAATCCCCAGCTCAGTACTAATTGCATACAATTTTCTTGAGGAAAATAAAGAAATCATTTGACTTCTCAATCTACATGAACATTTTTAAGTAGAATTTTCATTCTATGAGAAATTTTCATCCTGAAGATGCCAAGAGATTAAGGTACATTGCTGCTTTAAGTGCTAAACTAAAATATTTTATCAATAAAGTACAATCAAAGGAAAGATTCCTGACAAATGATTACTCACACATGGTCCCAAGATGCTCAAATTGACTCATTAGAATACAATAGCAATATAATGAAGAGACTTACTTTGTATTACTGCTGTCATAGATGACAGTATCTTATACAACATACAGAGACTTTGAAAAAAATTTTCTGCTCCATATTAAAAACCTGAGTAGTGTAATGGACTCATAAAATCAGTAAAATCTAGGTAAAAAAAGAAAACAAGTTTCCAGAAGGATAGTGTACTTGTTGCAAATGAGTTGTTCTGCTCTATTTCATTAAGGAAGGCAAGTCTCTTGTTACACAAGACATTTCTACAGCTACGTATCATGTATTCCTGTGATATCAGTGATTACTTTGTGTAATTTACCTCAACTTCTATCACTACCTCAAACATTTACCCTGGGGACAACATACGGACAAGGTGACTTTCTGAGGTTTCTCTTAATGTTTCTGTGTTCTCTATATTAATCAATTGCGGAAATATACTGCAACTTAATATGGCTTTAAAAAACAGAAACAAAAAGCCTTAATAGGCCATTACCCAGAAATCCAGGCTTCTTCAGGATAATCACTTAGAACAATATGGTTTAAAACATTGCTGAAGTGCCCATCGATTCTGATGCCCTTACATGAATACTTTTCTCCAAAACTAGACTGAAAGCTAAATAATATTGTTTACTGTAAATGTAATGAGTGTTTGCCAACAAGACATACTCAAACTTTGCAATAACAGTAAACATCTGGAAGTGTACAAAGTCTCAAAGACTGTGTACTTTGTAGGATGCATGTATGGAGATAAAACAAAGAACTATGAGCTCTGCAAAAAGCAGGTTCCCATATATAACTCTGATTTCTTTTCAAATGCAATTTCTGAAAGGCTTGCAATTTATCATTGCAATTTACTCTTACCTTCAAGTGGCAAAAGCACCTGCACTAATACTATGCACAAGGGAAAAACATGAAAACTATTCAAAGAACTTAAAGTTACATTCTTTGAGCAACTTCATAAAGTGCAAGATCAAAATAAATTGTGGTCTTATCTCCGACTACAGCAATGAAAAGCATGATATAAAAAGGGAGACTTGTCATGTTTGGACATAGCTTTGCCCTAATTTAAGGCCAAAGGTAAACCATAAATCTTTCCTGGTCTTTAAATTTTAAGAGACTGACCTTATTAAAATCTTGCATACTTAAAAACTAAAACCAAAGATCTATAACACCTACTAAAAGAAATACTGAATCTTTTTAGTGCAAAAACGTTGGAGAATATGCAGAATAAACAGAAGCAGCAGAAGACAAATGAAAAACAAATGTTTATAACTAAAGGAAATACTGAAATACTATCAAGACATGGTATAGTAAATACTTAGAAGGAAGAATCCAACTCTAACACTATCCATTGTTTCTGTTTTTTCAAAAATCTTGAATTAATGAGATAACTAAGTGATTAGCAAAAAATTGACTGAAATTGAAACTTCTATCAGCAATCCTTTTTGATTACCTTTTTGATTTGCAAATTGGAGAAAAACCACAACAAAAGCCAAGATTACCAGATACTCCACCAGATGAAGAGTCAAAGGAAAAGGAAAGCAAAGAGCATGAGGCAGCTCCTTAGTTTACCAGGAAACTCCAACTCTCAACCCTAATCCGGAACATTTCACGGCAGGTGCAGAACTGCAAAAACTGCTTAACGATCTTGCTACACACTGCTGGGTTTCTCCAATTAGTTAATCATTACATCAAAGCTCCTCTACTCCTTGCAAAGAAGGATCTCTTCTCACGTGTTTGCTTTTTAACTGTATAAAGAATAAAGGGAGAAGTTGTTGAAACTATTTCAACCCTTCCTCATTTCTTCTCCTTCCACAATAAGGTACTGTGCCCACCTACTGTCAGTAATTCCATCCAACTGCTGGTTTATGATGGAGAAAACTCCCAGTGATCACACATTCAGACAAAGAAAAAAAACACATCAGAATTCACAGACACCTCCAAATGCAATAGTGGTTTGGTATCATCACAGTAACACTACATAAAAACTCTAAAAATATTCTGAAAAATTTATGACGTTGTCTCCCTTCCTGTCAGCAAGGGACAAATTCCATCTGAAAGGACTTTTCTAGTGTTACTACAGTATTTTTCTTTCTTTCAAATAGTCATCTGCAGCAAACCCAGTTAATTCATCTTTTCTTTGCACAAAGCAAAGATTTCTTGCTTTTGGACATCATCTGCTGCTGGACTATTTATTAACGGATGCCAGGTGTCAAAGAAAATAATGTTCATCACTTTTCTAAGCTACAGTTAAAACTACCATATTGAGGATAAGCTTAATGCAATGGTGATATAAATTCAATGCAACCCATTAAGATGCAGAAGTACAAGTCCTAACTCAAAAGAACTGCCCGAGTAGATAAGACATTGTACTAGTTTTAATCATGTCAAACTAGATATTTTTGTAACAGGTCCAAACCACAAATACTACCAAAATACAGTGCAGTGAGAGTTCACTGCACACTTCCTCATACTGAAAACAAGGGGTCATCAGAGCAATATGCTCCTCTGTGTTTTTCTGAAGAGTTCTCTGCATCAAGTAAGGATCAAAATTTTTAATACTAAATTTAATTTATTTTCATTCTGTGTTTTGAACTTCAGCATTCCATATGGAGAGCAAATGCAATTAACTGGAAACCAAACACCATCAGAGAAGGGTGCGGCTCCATCTAAAGACGGAAAATTCATTTTCCAGCACAGAGGAGAAATCTGACAATTGGGAGTTTAATATTTGTACTCAAGGCACTGCCAAGCCATACCTCCAACAAAGTGAGAGCGAAAATAGTCTGGGAGGAGGCTGTATTTACTTGCAACTCATTCTTGGGTCAAGACTTTCAAAGCAAGCCGTAATTGAATGCTGGTATTCATGAACAAAGGCAGATTATTCTGGTCTTCCTTTGAAATGAACAATTCTACAATAAAAGAATACCATTTTTTTAAATTTTTTGGTTTACGCTTAAGGAAAGAAATACCTACAGCATGCATCCACATACTGAGGTGGGTCTGCCAGCAGTGTGAGAGATATTGTTGATTTTTGATAGGCAATCTTTGAGAATATTAGTCAGCCATTTCTTTAGCTGTGTCCTACTGGCTTCAGAACAAGGTGCTGCAGCCTTCTCACTGGTTTGGAACATCAGAACAACCCCAGCAGACACAGAGGAACAGGCAGAGCATAGATAAGATGTTCAAGGATATAGCAATTACAATTTCAAACAGAGTGACTCATGATTCATACCGGTCTCAGTTGAGGGCAAAAAAAAAAAAAAAAAAAACATGGCAAAAAAAATTCAAATGGATTAAGGTACATGTAAGGGTTGATCCTAATAATCCTGCTGTTTGGCAATAATTGGCAACAAAATAGTGCCAAATTAGAAGAGAAGCATTTGAAATGGATTTTCATCGTGATAAGCTCACTTTACCCTAACACAAAGTAAGGAGGTTCATGAATTACCTTTCAAAGTTTTCCTGTATGTTTCCTTGCTCCCAAACCCTTGGCAAAAAAAAAAAAAAAAAAATCACATACACAGTACCTTCAGTTTACAGGTTTGCTAACATAGCAAAACTTGCCAAGGTTAATTATTCCAGTACAGCTTACCACACAGACAAAAGTATTTCAATATCTTTTTTTCTAGCCGTTTTCTATCATGCCCACAAAGTCATCAGGGACATTACACTGATAACACTTTTTTTTTCTAGCCGTTTTCTATCATGCCCACAAAGTCATCAGGGACATTACACTGATAACACTGTGCCCATGAATTTTACTCTTCAGGCAAGGTAAAAAAACAAACCTGAATGCCTTTTAAAATATTTTTGTCGATAAAAAAAGTACTTGGAACACGTTAAGTGCCCATGACCAATCTGCCAGTGGGCACGAGGAGCAGAAGCAAGGGAATTGCAAAGTACTGCTGGCAATCTCACACCCTTTCAGCTGTAAAGCCTGACAGAGTAGTCATCCACACCTCTCAGAAATACATTACCAAGTCGTGCAATTTTTTGGACTAAACGTGCCATATTTCCCTCTAAAACATGGAAAACATTTTTCAAAGCACAAAAAGAACCTCTTTTTAGCACCAGTGATTCTAGATTGTCAGTCTAGGAAGACATACCCTCCATCATCAATCTTATAAAGGGAAATAGATGTTTTAATTCTTTAAACAGTCGTCAAGTAACTTTCCAAATGGCAGATCCTTCCAGGTTTCAAAACCAGAGACACCTCCAACCAGCTATATGCAGATTTCAGGTCACACCATCCAATTGACAAAACACAATATAATATTTTTCTAACCAAGATGATATGCATTTTTAATGGCTAGAAACATACAGTGACACCTTCCGCACTTCACCTCCTAAAAGCAGCGATATTAAATTGATAATATTATGTACATTCAATCACGTAGGTCATTCTTTGCAATTCAGTATCACCATCAGAAAAGTTATTTCCTCCCAACCATTGTTTAAAAAAAAAACAAACCGCAAAGCAGTTAAAATAAACTTGATAATTTTTTATCACAAATTGATTTAATTAAAAAAAAAAAAATGAGGGAGATGAGAGATGACTTAAGTACAGTTAGTTTCAATCCTGGAAAGCATATACAAAAAATTACAGGAATATGACTAGTCCCTCTGACTACTAAGCTCTTCCATGCAGCTACCAGTTCAGGGAACATGTCCCACTCAATACAGAAAGCTGGTATATTGTTCACCCATGAATGAAGAAGGTGATCAAGTGATTTTTCTCATTAACACAGTTGGGATGCTTTGAACTAAACAGAGAAAGGGGCAGTTGTAAAGAAAATATGAAGGGGAAAAAAACCACATCATTCTGCCTACCAAGAATCACAAATGAACAAGTTAAGGCAGGTGGCCTGAAGGACTTGAATTCTTTTTGTTAAACATCCACTCACCTGAAAGTTGAATCCAAAGCTTTATCAAAATGTTACAAGTGCCACTATGTTCTTCCCATACGGTAGCCAAAAGCACATCTCCAAACATTGCAACCAGCACACCAATAAGGCACTAATGTTAATCTCATAAGATTAGAAAAAAAATTAAATTATAAAAAAATTATCTTGATGGATTTATTGTATTTCCATCATAATAATTATGGGTGCTGTTCCCTGCTATCAAATTAAATAATAGCATGTTATGTTTTCTCTGTATAGTCCTGGTGTTATTCAGTTCTCATGGAAGTAGCACGCTGTTCCACAGACCAATGAACACATCGCTACTGTAAAAAACACAACACACCTAATCATTTCCAAGCAATCATCAAATCCCTTCACTAAGCATGAAAATGCCTTTTCTTTTCACTATTTAAACCTGAGTTGCAGCCACTAGAGGGCAACATAATTATACACACTCTCGCCCAGATTTGGTAAAGCAAACCAATTCAACAAAAAAGTACGTCAGAAACTGAAGTTAAGACTGTTTATATTATGAAGATGTGGTTTTTTGTATACTGAAATTTCCGCTAATTATAGGACGTATACTGTGGGTTGTATAAACTATTAATCCCATCTTTACAGCCTAGAGCCTTGAATACAAGCTACTTTTAAACTACAACATCCACATTAACAATTCTTCTATTTCTCAGATTTTAAAATTAGGTTTCTCAACTTCAATGTTCCTGCTACTGAAATTATGCAAGTTACTGAAATTCAACCCAGAATAAGCAAGCATGTGTAAAAATCAGAATGCTGTCAAAGCCTTTTCACATTAAATATAGAAATTGAACTTCCTAATCAATGGTAAAAAAGTATCTAGCTAGAAACTGGCCATATGCTGCAAAAGAACTGGAATTAACATGCAGTTTTCCCTATGTCTTATCGGTAGTTCAAAAATATTGCTGTTCTGAGAACAGTTAGGCTTTTTCTTTACAAAGGTAGCACTTTTTTGAAATGTGTTCTTGACATTTAACATTAAATTCTGCTAAAATTCATTATTTAGGTTCTTAGAACAACAAAACAGAAAGTCCAGAAACTAAAGCAAACCAGGAGAATGAGTCATTTACTAAAAGAATAAGAACAAAAACAACTGGAAGAAGGATATACACTGGTAACTCAAAGCAAAAACGTTTAAAGAATTATTTTAAAATCTACACTCCCAACAGCACATGGAAGAAAGCTAAGCAAGTTTGGTTTCTCCAGTCATTAGAAGTGATAAAGACATTTAATAAGAGTGGCAACGCACTGGTACCGTGCATCAAATCACTTCCATCTACACTGGCCAATCTACTCTATGAAAAAACAAAAGCTGTACTATATATCAGCAAAACAGTTGAACCCTCAAATTAAGTTCAAACTGCACTCCCAGTACAAACACAGCCTTCCCAAAAAAAAAACATTTGCTGTAAAGTAATAAGCTTTGACATACCAAGAGGTATGTCATCCAAGCTTAAATTTAATATGACTGTAGACAAGACTATAATTTGATTAAAGAAAAATCAGTGAGACTTTTACGCTACCTATAATTAGTCTAGTATTAGTACAAAGTTTTAATAAACTTTAATTAGGATTAGATGCTATCCATAGCTTGTTTCAAAGGAAAATAGGCTGGGTCACTGGGAATTGGCAGCACTAAGAACAATACGGTTAAATATAAATTCAAGAGCAAGGTGTGTGTCGCCATTGCTTCTCTTCTGAACTCTTTTGGCAAATAGTTTCCTTCTGCAGCCAAGTAATAGACTAAGGTCCTGTGCAAATACCAGGTATATCAAACCCTATAGATGATGCAGGTTGGCAGAACGCTTCATTGGATTATTACAGCATTGCATTGTTACAACCCTGCCATTAAAAAAAAAAATAAACAACAAACCACCAACCAAATTTGTGACACTTGCTGGAACAGTTTTAAACAAGCGTTTATCACTCAAATCCAAAGTCTGCCCAGCCAGTCTTAAAACAATTAAGCTGTTACTGTTAAAATAAAAGCAGAATAAGAAATTTATGTATAACTCGGTAACAGCTCTCCTGATTGCTTATACACAGATCTATATGAATATCCAGTGAAGCTACATAGTCTAGAAGATACAGGTAAGAAGTAAAGGGTAAGACCATCTTACACGAAAGCACCTTTTCACACTGCACCTATTAGTAAGTAGGAACAGGTCTGTCTACCGTGGACTTCCAAAGAAGGAAGCAAGTCCTCATCCTACTTGATCTTAATATTACCTTCTTCCTCTATTGCCACCTGACTGTAGCTCCTAGGGGTTGAAGAAGCAGCTGTATTTTAAACATTCTTAAATGAGAGAATCTGTGGCAGTTCCTGGAATGTAATGTACACACAACCTCAGCCTTTACATACCTCTTGGCTTTACTGGGTAGCACCTTCCTTGACAGCACTCAGTATCTCCCATCTAAGTTTTCAGAGAAGTGTCAGGATTCATCTCTCTGCTTTCTTCTCTATGCATTTCAAATATCTTTCATTCTAACAAGTTCACTCTTTTGCAGCAGGCCTATGCTGTGGAGCAGTAACGTTTCACAGAACGCCCAACTGCAGGGAACGCGTTGTGCAGAGCACACAGCTATTCTGCTCTCCCAAACATCTGCTTTAAGAATTGCACTACAGCACATCTCCAGCTTCCTCCCTGTTTATATGCTCTGGTTTCTTTTGGGGGAAAAAAAAAGAAAAGAAAACTGGACACATGGAGGAACTGAGTGTAGCCTGGTCCCCTCCCATCACACATATAACACGCGCAAAGCACATAAGCTATTAGAAGCACGCCACAGTATCCTGTACTCTAGGTTCAACCTTCAACAGAAGGTACCTTAAAAATAAAGGGTGACTGCATTTTTGGACATAAGCAAAAATACATACTTATTAATTCTTAATAAGTTCTCATGGAACAAAAAAACAACTGTCATTGTTTATTCCACAGCTTTTCTTGTCTCTTAAAATTAGGCACAAGTCAGATAAAACAAACATGTTCTATTGACTAAGGTCCCTCTTTTACCCAAGTAAATTGCACTTTTCACGCTTGATTCAAAGCTGAACAAGTTGTGCAGCTTATGTACCCTACTGCCTGCACAAACTAGACAGCCTGACAACTTCCAGGCTCAGCAGCTGAATGTCTCTGCGTTCCCAATACCATCCACTCAACCAGCCCAACGAGCGCTAATTGGAAGCGTGACGCACGCTATCATCAACCACCACCCAGCAGCCTTCGCCTTCTCTGTTTCTCAACAGTTTTATAACCTCAGTGTTTCTTAACAGGCACATCAGGAACCTTGACGTTCTCCTCACTTCCCCTTGAAAGGTTTTGCTTGAAAGTTTAAATAGCAGAAACAGCAAACTAGTAAACAAACGTGTGAAGCACATCAATAGTTCAGAGTAACAAAGCAGAGGAGAAACATCCCAAGACAACTCGCACAGATATTACTCTGAAAATGGTAGGCATTTCAAACTACATCATTTTGTATAAATATAAACCTACATTATTTTGTATAAAATAATTTACAAACATAAACTGTTATAATTTTAGAAAGCCCCTCTGGATTTTATTAGTCATTCACATAAACAATAACCAATGGGCAAATTATTAATCAAGTTTTCACTTACTACTTTGAGAAAAAACTATAACCATTTAGGCAAAGCAACTCACCAGTAATACTCTAGGATAAGTTACAATAGAAGTATTCTTGCACTGGGCCGTATGATAAGAATGCAACATTTAATTTTTTGGCAGTTAGAGAATAATTATTATAAAATTTCACTCAGGAACAACTATCACCTTCTTTTCTTTCATTCTCCTTTTTCTGAAGGTTTACCAACTGTGCGTGATTTACAAACATTTTGCTGTGCAACCCAGAAAGAAGTGTGCCCAAGGTGAGTCAGTCAGTTAGCTGGAACCTCAACACCACCCAAACTGCAATAGATCACTACTTATCTTCTCTCAGATTTATGGCAGCCACAATTTCACCTGAAAATTCAATGCTTATTATAAGAATTCAGTCCCTAAACCATTCCAGGAAAAACACAGTAAAAAATTTAAAAGCAAACCAAAAAAAAACAAACCAAACATAAAACACAAAAGAAACCTATCAAATCGATTCAACCAAATAATGAATTTAGTAAAGAATTTCTAAAACTGTTCATTTTTGAAAACACAACATTACTTCTCAGGTAATACTTAATCCTTGCATTATGTTGAGCCACTCTGCAAATACACAACTATCAGAGCATATGAAGACTTTCCACTTAAGTGACCATATTTTGACTACTCACAACCTGAATTTTTATTTTTCCTTTGCTTCAGACACTGTATTACAGAGAAATTCAAACTCTTAGCAGATGAAAATCATTATTTACTGTGAGAGTCTCAAAAAAAACCCACTACAATTACCATCACTATTTAAAGCAAGCTATTAGAACTTTTACATTCTGCAGACATGAAGAAAAATCATTGTGCCAGTTCAAGGATACATTCAGCTCTCCTTACTATCAGCTACAATGCAAAATGAACTACTAGATCTCTTCATGAAGCAACGTGTTCAAAAACATATTAGGTATAAAATAATTTCTTTAGCTGTGACAGAACCATGTAAATGAACATAGGTAGTTCCATGCTGCTATTTAAAAAATAAACCAAACCCACTGAAGCAAGCTCTAAGATCCAATGCTCTCCTTAGCTACTCACAATATAAACCTTAAAAGAAAATATTTTTTTAAAAAATTTAAAACCATCTAAAGCAGTAAACAATAAGTCTGTATAGAATAAACAGCTCCAATAAGGCAGAAACAGCATACTCCTCATTAGGAACAGTCTTATATAAAGACATGGAACTATTTTCCCTAAATTTTTTCATGGAAGATGACCTATCTTCCAACTGTATGAGTAGTTAAAAAAAAAAATCCGTCTGATCAAGAAATACTTATTCTGCTACAAATGAAGCTCATTTCAAGTGACATTTCTGTATTGCTCATAATAACAGCTCTTTTGAACATGTTAAGGATATTTTGATAGAGCTTAACAAATTAAGCTGAGAGAAATATGCATTTTTAAAAACAAATATCCAAACATCAGACTTAAAGAAAATTTTCAAGGAAAAGCTTTGTTACCTTAAATGATAATTTTAAGTGTTACGATGACTTTTTTCAACAGCACAGAACTCCGCTCTTCAAGCACCTATGCTTAATGGTACAAGTAAATTTAAAAAGCAGAAGTGGTAATACATGTTTCCTGTTGGCTGTTTTGTGTGTGTGTGTGCGCTTTTGGTTGTTTTTTTTTTTTAAAAAAAAAAAGCAACTTGCAATCTAAAGTGTGCAATTGTGACTTCAATTATTCTTAAGTTTCAATATTCCCTTTTGCATCGCTTCATCCACTCGCAACAATCATCTTGTTTCTGTCCTGTCCTTGCAGAACTTCCAGTGCAATTGAAATCCACGGTATTGTCACTGCTCAGTGCTCTTCTCACCTGATTGTTTATCCCTAATACTGAAAAGTAATTTGTGGCTTAGTGCTGATACCAAGCTCACCTCTACAGTTCTCCAACCTGACCGTACAGACGTGCTTCCTGCCCCCTGCAGTACCTAAGCACCTGCAGACCACCATTCGATATGGCTAGCAGGCCTACATCAGAGAAAATGACTTCAAGAACCGGATGCTTCTATATAGATGCAATGAGAGACACAGAACCAGAAAAGTTTCTACCAGCCTTTCATCTCACTCCTCCCTCCCCTAATTTTCTTCTTTCCATCCCCTCAAATCATTTATGTCTCACTGCCCCATCACCACGTGACACTTACCTTGAACCCACTTGGACAAAAGATGAGAGTAATGAAAGGTGCAACTGAGATGGGATGCTACCACAGATTGTTGGGAATCTGTCTGTCTTTGCAGAAAGGGACAGTAGTAAGAGGAAGGTGGCAATTAGGATAACAATGACTTTAATGCTCAAAACCAGACAAGGTACCTAAGGTAGCTCCTGATGAAAGCTTTGCATTCTTTTCCTCCCAGTGAGCGGAAAGAAGACAAGACCAACAATAGAGAGCATAGATAAAGGAGCTGAAGTCTAAGGTCTAGCTGTTTTAAGAGTGGCCCCAGTGCAAGAGTTAGCATATAGAGGATAGGATGGATGAAGGACCTGTAATGCAGAAGGGCTCATCTGACATTTGAGAACTGGTTTGGGAAAACTCTGTGGGAAAACACTCACACAACCTTGTCTGCCACAGATTTATTCTAATTTCTTCCATTTTGTTATATACCATGGTAAGAAATGGTATTTTGCAGAACACTTTATTTTTCACCTTCTCAATAGAAAACATAAAGGGAAACTTAATTCCAGAACCTGAAGTACCATACTTTCTAATGGTAATATATAAACATCCCAAATAAAAGGAATTTACTACCCAAAAATTCACAAAGAAACACAACACAAAGAGAGACACTCACTGCTATGTAGGCTTTAGGTCTCAAGAGGATTAGATAAATGAAACAAGGAACTCACTATTCTGTTGTTGTGGTTCCTCATGCTTTTTTGCTGCCTACTCCATTTCACTTTTCCTGTTAACTTACTAGATTACTGCCCTAACACCAGCAAGAGCATCTTGTTCTGAATAAGCATTATCACCCACATTTTCAGAAATGTGTAGGTTCAGTGACCTTGGATTTTGTGAAAGATATTGTCCCTGGACAATGCAGAACAAGTTGATAAGATTTTGTTTCACGCTATTAGCTTTAGTTCGTTTGTCAAGGGAACTAGAAAGCACAGAGAAACACAGAAATCTATACTGAAAAAGGTACCTTCTGAGTTGAAACAAAATCTCATAGGGGAATAGGACTGGAAACTTACAAGCGGGATTCCCCCCTAAATTGCAACACTGAGTTCTGTAGAAATTAACAAAAACTCCATATTCTACCACAGTTCATAATGCAATTTCTCATTAGCACTGTGGGAAGATGCAAGACATACAAGCTTCCTGCTTGGAGACATTTCTAACAGTTTTACCCAACCGTAATATCAACGTGCCTGAAAAGAAAAAGTTAATACTTTATTTTATAAAGAACAGTCATCCATGTCTATTTTCCAGAGCTTAAAGCTGTAACACTTGAGAAAAACAAACAACTCAAGTTATTTAAATTAGACTGTTTTCAAAACTTGTAAGTTTGGCTTAATACATATTATCATGTTAAACAAGCATGTTAATTATTATAATTCAGACATTTAAATGATAATACCCTTACTACACCTCAAGCATAGACAGGTATCTCGGTGCTTTACACTTTAAACAAGCTGCACTTTAACTGACTTTACCACCAGTGATTATATAAAATAAATATACAAGACATTCCTTCCATCATAATTCTTCAGGCAAGGTCATACAGTTCTTTCTAAAGGCTTGTTTATCAAAGCAGATAAACTTTCTCTTCCCTCTTTTAAGATGCCAGCAAACAAAGCTCATACTTCAAAGGCTATATTAAAAAACTAAGCTTTAGTACAGCTAATACTCTTTCAATTGCTCAAAAATACAATTCATCAGGAAAATAAGGAGCTAATTTCCACCAACCTAAGTCCATACACATATGCGTAAACTAAAAAACCCTTGCTAAGTAGTTAAAAAGGCCCTCAGATCTACTCATGCATACAACTAAAGGAATCTGCATTCCTGGCCAGCTGTATGTGCAAATGCAGTGCATCTAATGCCCATCTGATTTTGTGGTGATTTATTACTGGTATTCTTTTCATCAAGAATTATAAAAAGCACAAACAGCAAGTAATTCTACTGCAATCAGACGCTTTGTTAATAACTGCTCTAGTATTTGCATGAGTGCAATGAAGTTTAAAAAAGAAAAAAAACATGAAAGGAACAGTGATAGGGGAAAAATATATCCTAGAAGATCAGTAGCAAGTTGGTTCCCTCCATCCACTGTAGTATCCTTTTCATAAAACTGAAGAAACCCCAGTAAGGGTCAAAAATCCTAAGAGCAAAGACTGAATTGGTCCATTTTTCATATTTGACTCAGTACACTCACTAATGTCCTTTTTAATATCCTAGCAATTACACAGCCACTAGTAATATTAAAATTGCAAAAAGCTGAGCCCTTCCTGTGTTCCCAAATATTTGTTTTGCTTGTGTGTTCTTTTCAGCGTGCTATTTGTTAGTTCAGACTTCAACCAGAACTTCCCAAAAGTTGAAACGTCTCTTCAGATTGGAGAGATGATTCCAAGAAAGTGGGTCGGCCTCCCTTTTTTTTTTTTTTCTTACTCACATTTCCAGTCTCTCATTCATCAAATATAACCAGTTTAAAAATAAAAATGCCAGTTGGCTGTGCCTGTAAATATAGTAATTAAGTTTTAAGATTTTAAAAAAATAAATTGTCTGTATATCATCACAGATTCTCACTCTCAAGTGGACCCTGCCGTAAAAGCTCCTTACTCTATTACAATTCCTCACTAAAACAGCATTTATTGTTTTGTTAGTACATGCTAGTAGTACAGCCCCCAAACTGCTCGTGCTGTGGTGCTACTAATTCTAATCGACAGCTTGGGACTCGGATATGCAATAGCTACTTATACATACCTTCAGCTACAGGTTAAACCAAAGCACTCGGCATTTGCCACAGACATGAACATTCACACATCGGCAGCTACTGTTGCACCAAGTCACTTCTTAAGTCACTAAACCTTTTACCACCTGAGAGAACGCTTAGTTCCTGCACAGTCCAGAAACAAACATTTCAAATGAAAGAAATTCAAGGTTATTTTTGTCAAAAAAAAAAAAAAATTAGATGCAAATGCCTCAATTCTGGAAGGTCAGTTTTTCCATTGCTCTTTTTTTTTTTTCATATGCCATCAAGCAGATGTTCATAATACAATTCCTCAGGTTTTATCCCAGCTTAAAAAGGCAAAACAGACTCAGATCACTAGATTTTTGTTCTATAATTGCAAAGTAACTTGTAGCTTTAGTACTAATGGGGAATCCAGTGGCATCGTGCCTCGACAAACAGCTTTAATGATGGTATCAGAAAAGGTACCCTTATTACTAAGAACAGTGACCTCATTAAACAATTACCAGGCAAGAGCTCCCTTTTGGATGCAGATAATGGACCTCTCAATTTTGAAGTCATAAGAGATTACACAAATTACCAACTTCGAGCACTGTCAACAAATTAACAGCAGTTTTACCTAGCATAACTAGAAATTAGTCCCAAATTACAGCTACCTGATGAAAAAGAATATTTGGGACATCTCAGCACAAGTGCAGTATGGAAAACATGAAGTGATTACGTTTTCCAAATGCTCACAAGTATAAGCAAGCACTCACTATTTCTTAAATCCTTCTATTGTCTGAAAACTTTCACTCTGGATAGGACAGAACAGATTCCACTCAGCTTTGCCCACCTGTATGAAAACTGTCTAAAGCAATATTTAAAGCAGAACTACATAATATACTTTCTAGACTTGAGGCAGAACACCAGCAAGCAGATCCAGTCACTGAAATAATATTAGATTACAAGTACCCTAACATTAGACTCAAAACTACACCTTCATAAAAGGTTTTTAAAGGATACTACAAAACAATTATTTTTTGAAATCTCTTAGAAACAAAGCTGCAATTAAAATAAAGGAAGATGCATACAGCAAGTTTAAACTATAAAGCACATCAAAGAGAGTACAAGTTAGAGATCTCAAAAGAAAGACTAGTCATCAAGATCCTTTAATATTAGTTTATAAAACTTACGTCACCACCTAAAATTCATCCAGCAACACCTGCCCTGGGAAGGCTCAACATAAAGCTATGTGGGAAAGGGAAGAAGAAAACTGAGTACACTTTCATTTGATCAACCAGGGGAAACCAAAGAAACCCACCCATGCCCCTATTTTGTATGTACATCTGCATACAAAACGGTTCGGCTGCAGGCACATTTGGACCAGGCTGTGGAGCAGGCAAAATCCCAGAATAGGATGACCTGAAGAGCCCACAGGAATCCAATCTGGATGTCCCAGAGCGGCTCAAAGAAAGCAGGACAACTCTGTTGGTGGAGTGTTTTGCCAAACTCGCCCTTCCCAAGTTCATTGCTGGAACACGGGGTCAGAGCAAGTCAACTGCAGCTAAAGTGTAGATCTGCATTAAAGTTATCAGGAGACAATATTCTGCAGTAGGATGCACATATAACCCGTACTGATTTCAGCTGGGGAGGCAGCATGTGTGCACAGATTCCAAAACACAAAAAACTAGTTTTGAGAGAAAGCTGTCCATGTGTGTCAATGCAACGCATTCCTTCAAGAACAAAAACCACTAGAAACTTTTTCCCTTCTGTTTGCATGAAAGCTAAATAGTTATCCAAACACAGCATGCATACTTTTAACTTTCTAACTAACAGTCAGATTCATAAATTTAACTAAAAATCAAGATGACACTGTGGTTAAAGTGCATTCAAATAGACTTAAAATATCCACGCCTCTCTACGTTTTAGGTAACACAGTACTAATACAATAGCAGTCTATCAGTTCTTCCCTCAATTACATAGGAAGGTCTCTGTCCATAGATCAAACCATTGGCTTACAGTCACAGACAATATTTATATACATACCAAAAGCTCCGCTAAAACAGCCAAGTCCCAGCTTTACCTATTGTCAACAAATATGCCCTTTCTATAACAATTTGTATTCCTGATTTGCTCTTACAACTGCTGGAATATGCAATCTAGGAAAAATTCTCAAAGAGGAAGATTTAAAAAAAGAATTAATTTCCCCTTTAAGTTCTTAAAAAGGAAGTAGTGGTTGAGAGCTGTAAGTGAAAGTGTTCTATTATTTCCACCCTTATGGAATTAGGGGTGGAACTAGGAACATTCTTATCACATCTTTCATTTAGTGCTTCTTTTCTCCTGGTAAATTTTAAGATCATTTCTATCCGACACATTTTGATGGTAATTTTAAGTTACTCTATACAGTAAGTACACTGGCTATTTCATAATACTAACTCATATATATATATATATGTATACACACACACTCTAGATCCTCAGAACATAACTTAAGACAACAGCAACACAACCCAGCCTACATAGCCAATATGCCTGATCCTGGCCTCAGAAGCTTATTTCTTGGTAAGGATTAATTTTGTACCTAAAATTCTATACCAAGTCCACAAGCAACCTAAAATAATCCAATCTGCTGCGAAGCAGAGGATTGGACTTGATGACCTCCAGAGGTCCATACCAACCTAATTCATCCTCTGTCAGTACATCCATGTCATAGAATTTGGCTGTCCTTGTTCATAGTATCACAACTTCCCTCAAAGTAGATACCACCCTAACTACACATAACAACCTACAGTCCCAGAATTCATAGTAACAACAGAAACTTCATCAAACTTATACTTTGTTCCTTGATAATATGTGACTATATTGACTCCGCATAGCCTTAAAAATCCTCTGGCACTGAGCAAGAGGAATCCCTGTAACGATAGCAAGAAAACAACAAGGAGTTGCAATTACCTACCGAGATCAAAGACTTGAAAAAATAGTTTGGCTGCAGAATGGATTCTTTCAGAAACAGATATAAAAAACAAAGCTTTTTTTTTAAAATAACAAAATTTAAAATGTGAATAATTACAAATAACTCATTATGCTTCCCAAAAGCTTTCAGATTCTTCGAGCACCTGGAAACATTAAGTTTAAGTGCAGAAAACAGCAATGCCAGAATAAAATTAAAAGTAGTAACACCAAGGCAGATTTGCAATGCTAATTCCCAGAAGTCCATACAACTATTATAGGTTGTATGTAACTAAGAATACAAAAAAAAAAAAAAAAGGGAAGAATGACAGTTAATTGGGCCAAGAGTTACTGGGAAAGGTCACCAGAAATTTAAAAACCAAACAGGTAGGCAGGCTAAAAGCCCAGCTTTGCAAACACAAGAGATCTGGCTTCTACCGTATACACTTAAGTACTACATTTCAAGAAATGCAATTAAAAAAATAGAAAGCAACACAAAGTCACCAAAATCTGCTGGGGGTGTGGGGTGTGTTAAACAAGCATAAAACCTCTTGCAGAACATTAATAATATTGCATCAAAGACACAACAATTTTTGAAAAATCTATTTTTAATCTTGCTCAATGTCCAGAAAAGGAACAACTCTGAAAAAGTACCAGTTAAGAACAAAAACTGCCATATCAGATAAGACTAATGGCATATGCAAATAGCAGCAGCCAGTACCAAATGTCTTCAAAAGAACGTGCTGTACAAATATCTATTTGGCCGTAACAGAGCTTTTCTTTGATTTGAAACGAAAGCCATTCCTTCCTCTAAAAAGGTTATTACTCAAAACACAGTTAGAAGCATCCACAACTCCTGTACCTTAAGCTCTTGCATTCATTTTATGGAAGAACTATTGCAACTGTAATTATGAGAATATACAGCATTAATAACTTGTTCTTAGTTTTATTTTCAGTAGTCTCTTAATTTGAGATCAAAAGGTCAGTTGTCTGTTCTTATATAGTTTCTATATATCTCAGATGTTCTATGTTTCCTATATTGAAGTCTTTCTGTCACTAAATATTTTCAACACATTTGAATTATCATATGAAAAACAAAACAGAACAAGATGTTCCAGCTGGGGACAAACTTGTTTTAACAGTAGGACAATACTGTCAATATATGTGTATTTAGTTACAAGTTCTCACTATTTTACACTATTAGAACATTTATGATTGAGCCTGTATCATCATCAATCCTTTGGTCCTTTCAATGGTTGGTTACTGCTATTTTATAACCTAAAAAGGTTTAAAAATAGCATATATTTTCCTCCAGTATACACCATAGTTCAACTATCAATATTGAAATGTTCCTTAACCTTGCAAAGATATTATAAATTCCTCATGCCCTTGACTAATCCCAGTACTTTTTATATTTACTTTTTACAAACGTAAAAAAAGAGTTGAACCACTGCTAGAATTTTCTGTGTTTTTCCACTCAACTACAGTGTAACTACAGGATTTTGGACTTTCTATTATAAGCCTGCTGGAAGTTCATCGTTTATTTATACTTTATCAAGACTGAAATAAACTCTAAGATATTGCTCAATCACATACATGTGTGTCTGGTGCAACATAACACAAAAATTGTATCTGATTTAGTATCTGGCTCCAGCACAATTATTTTCCTTTTCAAAAAGGAAACTGTTCTGGGTCTCTGGCAGACACATATTTCTTCTTGCAGGCGCTTAAGACAGTACAGTCAGATCCATCTCTCTGCCTGAGGTTCCGGATCCTAAAGCGGACTGAAAAATGCTTGTCTATGTTCAACAAAAACATGACAATACCGCAAGACTTCTTCCACCAATTCTGCTACAAGCAGAAATGCTTCTGGAAAGAAATACAAGTTGAGAATATTAACTCATTGTCACAGCACTACTTAACTAAACTTGCAGCTCTTAGATAATCCAAACTCCCAGCAAGTGAGAAACATTAACAGGAAGCAACTATGGATGTGACTCAAAAGAAAATCCAGAAATAACAAACAATCGTATAATTTAGTAGCAATAGCCTGTAAGATTGCTAGCTTTAGGTATAGAGACAGCATTCTTCTTTCCCTTTCACTTGCCAGGTCCACAAACAATAATAATTTTCACTTTATAATATCTATTAAAAGAAATGACAGAAACCAAAATCCAACAAATCAGCTGAGCATCTACACATTTTCCAGATCAGATTCAAAGTAACACAACGAAAGCAGCACATTGACACAGACAGTACTAACCCACATGGCCCTCTACAGCATACATAAATTCAATCCTTTTAATTAGCTAACAAAGTAACCAAAACTGTTCTCATTTTTCTTACTGAATTTGAAAGCAAAGCCAAAATAAAAATATTTCTTCAGTGTAATGCAAATCCACCTTTAAATGGTCAATGGATTGCTGCAACTAACATGTGAAAGAAAGTCTATGAATAAGTCAAAAAGAATTTTATATAATAAAAGTGTATTAGGGAAGCAAGGTTTTACATTTATAAGCATGGGCGCGGGACCAAACTCGAACCATCCCATCAACCCAAGGAAAACACATTTACTGGCCTTCATTACTGCTAAGTAACCTGATTCATTTGAGGTTTGTAAAAATTCATTACAAATACAAAAGGGATTTTTGTTTGTTTTTAAAACCTAATCAATGTGTTGGTGTTCCTGGCTCAGGATAGATGCATCATGACTGCAATGGATCAGCTCCAAGAATTACAGTATTAGCTCTGCAGCAGTGGCTCTAGATGGTATCTCTGCAGGGAAATCCTTGTCAGCAGTAACCTACCTCTACTATAAATGGCCGCCTGCCCTCCTACACTGGGTTTTAAGAGAAGTGTGGTGGTGAAGTTTGCTGAACTGAGAACTCCCTACCCCATACTACTCCTATGATCGTATCAGCATAAAATTGGATAGTTCATTCAGGGTGAAAAGCAGTTACATAAAAATATTAACAGGTGTATGTAAGGGCTGGCTGACATCACCCTCTTACCGAAAGCATCTAAGCACTGAAATTTCACCTTAGTCCATTATAGCAGATCCCAGGTCAGTCTCTCAGGGCACTTGGAATAAACATTCAATGTCTGGAAGATAAAGTGTCTCCTCTACAGACACTGCAGACTCTAAGCATACAGCAACATCAAAAGTACTGAAAATAAAACATTTGTTCAGCTCTCAAAGACAACAACAGAAAGCTGAAGACATGTAATAGAGGAAAAATAAATAACAGTCATGGTATCTACCGAAAGAAACACTACTGATACACAAGAAATTAAACATTCCTTACACAGACCGGCAACAGATAGCCCAGAGTATCATACAGGAATCTGTACAGCAAGCAGCAAAAAAAAAAAAAAATAAAAAATCTCCCATTAAAATCCTGCAACCCCAAATACCATTTTTCATGTCCCACTAAATTTTGTAAGATACATTTACTCAAACACTTCTGAAAAAACAGGATGTCCAAAGATCTCTTATGCGTCATGACTCTTGCCAATCTCGACAGAACATTCTGTGTAACATTAAGCGAACAACATATTTCCTTTTTACAAATTCTTTCTCTTCTTTCTTTCCTATTACTTTCACATGTACTTAGTACAATACAGCAAGAAAAGAGAGCATCTAACCTTTCAGTTCCTGTTTATCAATGTATTTCTTATATTAGTGGTCCAAAATTAGATGCAGTATCCCAGAAATGGTCTAACAAGCTGCAAGGAGTTCTTCCTTTCCAAGTACAGGACTTCACATTTGCTTTTGTTGAGACTCCCGAGGTTCTCATCTGCCCATTAGTTCAGCAAGGTCAGGTCCCACTGCATGGCAGCCCTGCCCTTGAGCATATCAACTCGTTCCCCACCACAACAGCACTCCCAGATCTGGTGTCATCTTCAAACTTGACTAGAGTGTACTTCTCCATGTCCTTCAGGTCATTGATAAAAAAAATGTTATATGTGGCAGGTCAAAATATAGACTCCTGCAGTATTCTGCTTGTTACCAGCATCCAGGTAGAGCACCACCTATTTATTAAGCACTACGCCCGAGCTCAATCCTCAAACCAGTTTTACTTTACTCCTCTAGTTGTTCATACATCCAGACCACAGTGCGCTAACTTAGAAGACCATCATGGAAAACAGTCAAAAGTCCTGCTAAAGGCAAAGTAAATAGCGTGCACTGCTCTTCCTTCCATAAAGCTGATCATTTTATCATACAAGACAATCAGACTCATCAGATGTGATTTATCCCTGCTAAATCCATACTGACAATTACCAAAGCATCTTCATGTGCCCAGAAAAGTGGTCCAAAACTTGTTCCGTGATTTTCCCCGGGAACTCAAACAAAGCTAGGCAGTTTCTAATTCCCTGGCTGTACCTTTGGTTTTGTTGGTTTTGGGTGCTGTTTTTTTGTTTTGGGGGTTGTTTTTTTTGTTTTGGTTTAGGCTTTTTTGGG
>NW_015090851.1:2119064-2124312 GCF_001431845.1 Calidris pugnax | reverse complement strand
GGAGGGGGGGAGGCGGGGATGGGCAAGGAGAAGCAGGGCCTGTTTGTTCCCTTTAAAGAGGGTGCTCCCTGCAGGAAGTGTTCTGTAACATTTTTGTCTCGCATACTTTAAGCCTAGAAGCCATAAAAGCACAGCCTTAATAAATTTCATTTGCTATCATGTGGACTGTTTGGCTTTTGATTTACTAGTTTAGCATTTCTTTAACCAAGATGCTACGAATGTGCTCAATTCAATTCATATCCACTTGGAATTAAATGAAAATAGTAGTATTAGCTACCACCCTAACACAGAAACTTGTGCCTACACGTTTTTTTTTCAGTTATTAAAATGACCGGTTATTTGGAGTCCTTTTGGTCTAATACTTTATTTCTCACATAGTTTCTCAGCGTCTTTGGTAAACTGTGGAAATGGATTCTCTATAAACGGTACTTAGAAGAATAGACACTCACAATCTAAGTCAGTGAATAATTCCAAGAGATTAATTTTTGAAACCCTAGATATCTGTTGGAAACGTCAGTTTTCTACTAAAAGCTTCCACCACATCTGCCAGAAGCATTTCAGCCTGGGAGAAGTCACATACAAATTCTCAAGGGTTTTCAACTTGCTTATTTTTAAAAACAAATACTAAAAGAAAAACAAAACCCACAAGACTATTTCAATTAAGCAGTTTTTTTAAAGAGTTTCTGCCCATATGCAGTGATAGATGCTGTACAAACATATTTAGATTTTTTTGAACTATAGCCCACTTTTTCTTTTGCTTTGATTCACACTTTTTGGAACACTCCATGCTCAGCACAACATCCACGTCCTACATATCTAGTGACTCACTTTTTCGGGCATCTCTTAAAAAGATTCCTTAACTTGAAATTACTCAAAAAAATCAAAATCAATTCTAAGCATAAGCTTCTAATGTTACTGCTGTATGAAAAATTCACAAGGAGGTATTACACTGTTTCTACAAACACAAGCAAAAGGAGCCATTGCATCAGTTGTCTATACAAGTACTGCTAAGCACAGAAAAAGTCTGAGTACAGACATTCCCACCACCACCCACTTCCACCTTTATCTTACACATTTTTAGGCCCACACATTATGTTAAAAATATTTTAAAAAGCAAATCCAACATTAACTATCTGCTTTTAATTGCTATTTACCGGTGATCTTGAAGAGTCATCCGACTTTTATCCTTAATAACGCTAGTGTTACATATACATTATCTCCTTTGGGCACATAACTTTTTCCATGTATAATTAAAGTGGCTTTATACAAAGTAAACATTCATATCTTTCAACTGTAAGTAACATGTCATCTTCAACTTAGTCTATTTATGCAACATACTTCAGCTTAGGCCTACCTCTGCCTCAAAAAAAATTGTATACTAGTTCCCTTGCCAATGCTTACTGATGCTCCTCAGTTTCTACCCTTCTTTACTGATTATGCTGATACAATTGTTTACAGACTATGCAGTAAACAGGATAACTCGCATGATTCACTAAAACAAAACAAACAAAACTCTAAACTCTCAAGAAAAAAAAATATTAGAGTATAACTGAAAGGAAGCTCAAGAGACACCACAGAAACTGGACCAAGTGACCGGGAATGCCAGAAACTGGTATTGCCAAAGTCCACACCTTACAAAATTTCAGCCCCAGATAATTCATTAAGTATTTTCAATTATTTGAAGGTTTCTCTCTGATACTAAATTAACATTTCAAGGTATTTTATCTTTCATAAAGCCCAGAGTCGATGGAAGTACTACACAGAAGTTTTAAGAAGTGTTTACAAATACTATAGCAGAAAGAATGTATACAGGTTTAAATATAGGTCATTGATAGGATAATGACATATTCCTAAATGAGATGTACTTATTAGAAGTTCTGTAAACAATGATAATAAACATTCCTGCATGCAAATTTTCTGGCATAGTTTTACGGTTTTGTTTGTACTTTTAAAATACCACAAAATTATTTACCGTAGCTTTTGCGATTCAAGATTAAGACTGTATTTACCAACGTGACCTTTTACCTGCCTTTTCACAAGGATATTTCATATTTATTATCTCTAACAATGTTTTCTTCCCTCTCCTCCAACTGTCTCACGATTCACCATTCAGATACTCAATCAGATGAAAAACCAGAACACGTTACCAAGAAACAAACACAGAAACCAAAATTCTCCATGCTGCTGTATCAATGCTTTAAACCTTTTACAGTACCACAACGTAGAACAGACAAAATTTACAGCAACGTATTCCTGTGCATGATCTTAACTCCACTCTTTAGTTGATCACTGTGGCCATCCAGATACCTACCCTGGGCAGTTTTCATTAAGACCCTATCAAATCTTCCCATGTCGATATCTCAATAACTGTCACATACCATCCCTTATTTACTACTACCAGGCTGCTATTTTAAATCAGCCAGAAAAAATGAATAAGCATATAATGGTTTTGACCTGTATTAGAAAAGCCAAAGCTAACTGAAATTTACAAACAAAAAACTCCATAGCTGACTGTCTTCAGAGCTTATCTGCTAGTTAGCAGACTTGCTCAACACTCAATGCTTTGTCAAATTAAACATCTTTAATAAGGCTCAACTATTAGTAACCATAATAGAGCACATGGGAGTCTCAAAATCTTCATAAATCATAAGGAACGTTGATAAAAAAGCTATATACGTAACACTTTTTAATTTTAAAACAAGTACAATAAATTAGACTATTTTACTTTGCTGAGTCAAACAAGAAAGGTTAAAAACAAAGCTTAAACTGAAAATATTTCAAGCACTTAAGTTTTCTAAAGTGTCCAAGAACACACATCACATGCACAACAGAGCCAAAACAACATGCTTAATGAAACACTAATAGAGATAGCAGTTTGCACAATTACATGCAGGTAACTTGAAAGCCATGCCATAACCCAGCCTTAAGAAATTAAATGCTTGTCTTGTCCCATCATGCCCAGGTATTGCATAACCCAGGATAGTTAACAATGGAAGGCTTAAGAACTTTGAGTGTGCTGTGCTGCTCCTCATGCTGTGTCATACTACTAAAAAAATGCTGCATTAATTACAGACCACATTATTCTTAAAATCAAGATCTACACTGTCATAGAAGGGTATGCTGTGAAGCTAAAACATAGCTGACTTAGAGCATATTTCAGACATAAAATCAATATATTTAAAAAAAAAAAACCCAACACCAGAACACCACAGTGCTGAGCAACTGAAATCCGCACTTTGTTCATTTCTTGCTGGATATTTAAAATTAACTTGACAATCATTAAGTGAAATAACTTTACTTGTCCCAGTTCAATCCCTAGTGGACAAAACATGCACTACAGAACCCCTAAATTCCACTTAAGATACTTAGCCTTTTGAGAGTAACAATTAAGACAACACAGGATATATTTTAAAACCCTTCTCTCTATCAGTGAGAAAATATCTTGTACGCCATTTCTTACGCTCCTGCTGCCAGGAACAAAACTTCTATCAGACCCAAACAACAAAATACTCTTTATAAAATTTCAAAAGGGCAAGCAGGAAGAGTGCTGATGACACTTCTCACAATGAGATTTATTTACATGCTCAGATAAAAGAGTTAATTTCTCAGCATTTGAAAAAATACTATTACACCATTATATTCACACAAACCTGTGCTTTTAGATTTGTATTACTCACCTCAGAATCACCTACTTCCAGCAATGAATAATACACATGCAAATTTTTTAGCACTTATCACCATTTTGAGCTGTTAGTTTTATGTACTTTTAGTAACGCTTAAAGTTTCTGCTTAGTAAGAAATTATCAACTTACCTGAAAAGTAATCATTTTACCTATAACACAAATCTTACTCCTTCCACACGCAACCGCATTTATTACAGAGCGAAACCAAAGTGATCTACAATCTACAGGGCCTTGCTAAAGCAAATGTGCAGTTCATTGTTTTTAAATAAAGAAAACCTCTTACCTTGCCTGTCTTGTGATCAAACCAGACAAGAGCATGGTTCCTGGACAGCACCTTACAGTCAAAAGTTGCGTTATTCTGAGCTGGCCGGCAGCGAGCCACCGAGCGGCCGATTTTGACGGGCTCGTCCAGGTAGACATGACGCTCCTGAAATGGATGAGAGTTCGGGCGGCAAGTGAAGATGGCCAAGGCTGAAGGCATCGAGGACAGATTGGGGTTGCCACACCAACCAGAGATGAAGAGAGCCTCTTCTGACGCAGGCTGTCCTCCACAATTTTTAACGCAAACCTCCACAGCAACTTTATATTAAAGCAGGACAAACATTATCATATGAGAGGCCTAACAACTCATTGTTTCAGTGTGTAAACTAATTCTGGCAATAATCCAGTGAAAAAGCCCCATTATGTCTTTTAATAATATCAGCAGTGGCCCAAAAAAAGTCTAAAAGGTACAACTTTCAATCCATCCTCCTCTGGAAGAACAGGAACAAGCATCTGATTCCTTCAAAGAGAAGCAAAAGCTCCTTGAAAGAAGGATAGAATGTCTTAAATCCAAGTAGATGAGTCATACAAGTACTTTTGTTTGTAACCTCAACTACCTTCTTTCCCCCCCTCCTTCCGTAAACAACACTGACCAGAATTCTGACCAATGCAACATGGAAGCAAGGAAAGGTTGAGGGAAGGGGGATGAAGGAGAAGGATTAGCGTCCTCTCTCAAAGCGCACAGACCAGGAGCTGGAAGGTGAACACGAAGCCCTCACTCCACGACAGGGATCTACTTGCTTCAAACGGCAGTCCGCATTTCACCATCTTCGTGTATTAAACCAAAGCAGAATAGGTGGTCCTCGATTTTGGATGGGGGTACGAGAGCTACACTGTTTTCCTCCACTACACCAGATAGAGCTGAACTGGTCTACAGTTTCAGGCGGCCCCTCAGATAAGGAACTTGATAAGGCATGGAGAGGGCTTCGAACTCTCCTTCCCGCGGGGACAAGCTAACGCCTGGGAAGGGTCCTTCGGGGGCGGCCTAGGAGGTGCACTGACAGGTTGCTCCCAGGCGGTGCCGGCGATGGCTCTGGCCGGCAGCAGCGGGCAAGCGTCCCTCCGCGGCGGCTCTGCTGGCGGCGGGCGGGCGGGGGCCGGCGGCGGCGGGAGGCGAGCGGGGGGCTGCTCCAGGAAGTCTCCGCTACGAGCCCCCGGCGCGGGGAGCGGCGGGCCGGGCGAGGCGGCGTCCCCTCAGCTCCGCTCCGCTCAGCCCCTCCGCAGGTGGCTGCGCATGAGGAGGG